>NC_090812.1:36327261-36636745 GCF_000390325.3 Nicotiana tomentosiformis | reverse complement strand
GCTAAATTTCGAATTTTGTTGGAAAATTAGTATTTTCTCATGGAATTAATTCCAATAAATTTTATTGACTGAATCGAATTATTTGTAGCTAGATTTGAGGTGTTTGGAGGACAATTCGCGAGGAAAAGACATTGGAGAATAAATAATTATACGGCTTGAGGTAAGTAACAGTTTTAAATCTGGTCCTGAGGGTACAAAACCTCGGATTTTGTGTCATGTAATTATTTTGGAGGTGACGCACATGCTTGGTGATGGGCGTGTGAGCGTGCACCGAGGGGATTGTGACTTGGTACGTCCCGTAAAACTGTAAACTTGAATAACTTGTTGTTAGCTATATGCTCTCTATGTATTAAAGAAATTTGACTATAAATCATGCTTAGGCTATGTGATAGTACTGTTAGGACCTGCAGAGGTCGCGTACTTGTTGAATTATTTGCTAATTGATGTCTTGTACTCAGTCATGATTTTACTTGCGTCATACCTCAGTCTTTTTTTATTTTTGTTGATACACTATGTTATCTTTGTTTGGGCTGATCTTTGTGAATTACGAGAGCCCGAGAGACTAGAGAAGTTGATGACTGAGTGAGGCCGAGGGCCTGTCGGTGAGGTATGGATATTATAGCACGTGAGTTGTCCGTGCAGCACGTGAGTTGTTCGTGCAGGATATTATAGCACGTGAGTTGTCCGTGCAGAATATTATAGCACGTGAGTTGTCCGTGCAGAATATAGCGCTTGGGCTGTAGGAGCCCCTCCGGAATCTGTACACCCCCAGTAAGCACGGGTACCCATTGAGTGTGAGTGCTGAGGGCTGAGAGCCGAGTGGTTGAGTTGTTGTGACGAGTTTAGTGATTGTTGCCTTGAGAGGCTGTACTTACTTTTTATTTGTTGTTGCACTTAATTGCTATTTGTTATTTTGGTGAAATTTTCTGAAAGATTTTATAACCAGAATACATGAACTGTATAAAATTGATTTGACTTAAACCGCTGGATTTGAAAGCATGTCTATTCTTTGCTGGAATTATTGAATTATTGAAAGCTTGGGCTGGAATTATTGCTGGAATTACTTACTGAGTTGGTTGTACTCATACTACACGCTGCACTTCGTGTACAGATCCAGGTGTTCCCAAACATAGCGGGTATTGATTCTTTCGCGCAGTTGATTTTTCGGAGATTTTGAGGTAGCTGTCATGTTTCGCAGACCTTGTCTTTCCTTCCCTATCTCCTTGTTTACTGTATTTGGTCTTAGACTATTATAGACCGTATTTTCCCGACTTTTATTCATACTAGATACTCATGTACTCAGTGACACCATATTTTGGGAGTATTTATATCTGTACTTGTGAGATTTTTTTGTTCCGCTAAATTTAATCATTCTGTTTTCAAATTTAAAAGATATGGGAGTTTATTAAGATCGTCGGCTTGCCTAGTATTGAGATATGCGTCATCACAATGGGTGAGATTTTTGAGTCGTGACACCGCTTCTGCCACCCAACCAACGCACCTGCGGGCTCGTACCTACGGCCCAAAGCTCGCAGGTGCAGGCACACCAGAACTGGTGCACCAGCAGCCCTTTTTTGAGTCTTGACTCAATCCGCGCATCGTCCAAATGGCATCCGAGGCCCCGTTCAAATATACCAACAAGTCTATAAATATAATACGGACTTGCTCGAACTCTCAAAATGCATAAAACAACAACAAAACCAAGAATCACATCCCAAAACCAAATCGAATCAATATATGAACTTCAAGTTCTTCAATTTACTCCCAACGTGCCGAAACGTACTTAGACTACTCGGAATGACACCAAATTTTGCGTGCAAGTCTTAAATCACCATACGGAACCATTCCCGATCTCGGAATCCCATTTGGACCTCGATATCACCAAAACCTACTCCAAACCAAATTTAAAGAACTTTTAGATCCTTCAAAGAACCAACTTCACTATTAGGCGCCGAAACGCTCCCGATTCATCCAAAATCCGATCTGAACATACGCTCAAGTCTGAAATTATTATACGAACCTATTAGAACCGTCAAATCCCGATTCCGAGGTCATTTACTCAAAATGTTGACCGAAGTCAAACTTAGACTTTTTAGCCAACCTTAAGGGACCAAGTGTTCCGATTTCAACCCGAACCCTTCCAAATCCCGAACTAACCATCCCCGAAAGTCATAAAACAGTAAAAGCACGTACGGAGAGTCTTATTTAAGGGAACGGGGTTCTAAAAAGTAAAACGACCGGTTAGGTCGTTACAAAACAAATGTTAAAGTATAATCCAATAAATGAAAGTTAAACCATGACCTATAAAATATTGTTTGGTATATTATTTAAAATTATGAAAACATAGAGTTTAACTGAATTGTTTAGTACTCGTTCTATTTCAAAAAGTTTGACAATATATGTCAACCATATATTCAATTTTACTCCTATTCAGACATTGATTCATTTATGATCTTTAAAAAAGATGGAAAGTCACATGCCACGTGGTTTGACGATGTTTACTACTTTGTTGAACCTTCTACATACGAAAGAAAAACAGTTGTTTTGAAAAGGCTATATATTGCTACTATAAAGTTTCAACATTGCTCTCATAAACATCCCACACTTTTAATTTCCTACTTTCATCACTATAGTCTGCAGGTTCTAACTTGTCCAGTTTAATTACCATGTCTGGTCAAAATGATGAAATTGCTCTAATTGATCCAAATGTCGATCCATATCGATATTTGGGCATTAGGCGTAATACGGACGACTCTATTATACGTCTACCAGAATCAACTCTTCCGTTTGCCACTACTATTCCTGATCTTTCCTTAGTCTTCACTAAAGATCTCATCATTAACCCCACCAAAAACACATTGGCTCGTATTGTCATCCCTCGTAAAGTACTAAACTCAAACAATATCAATACCACAACCAAACTCCCTCTTATAGTATATTTTCATGGCGGAGGATTCGTAATTGCAGCTAGTGTAGACACACCGTTCTTACAAACGTTTTATGAAACACTTGTGGCTGAAATTCCAGCCATAGTTGTATCTGTCGATTATCGATACGCACCCGAAAATCGACTTCCAGCAGCTTATGATGATTGTATCGAATCACTGCATTGGATCAAGAACAATCCTGATGAGTTGCTGAAAAAATATGCTGATTTTTCTAAGTGTTTTCTCATGGGGACAAGTGCAGGTGGTAACATAACTTACCATGTAGGTTTACAAGTCGCTGGAATTAGTGAATACCTTAAGCCTTTAGAAATCAAAGGATTGATTTTACATCATGCTTTCTTTGGTGGGAATGAAAGGACACAATCGGAACTAAGGTTAGCTTTTAACAAGATATTGTCACTAAATGTGAGTGATATTATGTGGGAGTTAGGTTTGCCTATAGGAAGTGATCGTGATCATCCTTATTGCAATCCAATGGGGGAGATTAAATCAAATGAAAATTTGTTTGACCAAGTGAAAATACAAGGTTGGAAAGTTTTGGTGATTGGTTGTGATGGTGATCCTTTGATTGATAGACAAACTGAACTTTCGAAAATGTTGAAAGAAAAAGGGGTGCAAGTTGTGGACATTTTTAGTGAGGGAGGGTTTCATGCCTGTGAATTTTTTGATCCTAACAAGTTGAAAGAATTGGCCGTTGTTATAATGGAGTTCGTGAGAGGTTAAGCAATTTTTGGATCGTATTATTATTTTAGTCGTGTTGTGGCAAGTGATGTTTCTATGAAATAATTAATACCGATTATAAAAATAAGAGTTTACTCAGAGAGGTATAGCTCCTCAAATCCTATTTTATGGGACGATACTATGTTTATTATTATTATTACTCGAAGAGATATTGCAAGAGATATTGCAGTGTATCAAGGAGAAAAAGAAAAATAATGTTGAGATTTTGAATGTTAGAGTTCCAAATAAGTGACAAGTATTGTTTTTACTACTACATTTGAATAAATTGAAATATTCCTGATTTCAATTAGCTATTTGGATATTCCTATTATTTGCTACTTGGCTCCTAAAAAAGATCAAATCCGCACATGACGAGGAATATTAATAACATAATTAAGTATAAATGGATATATTACTTAGCTTGCCTATCATTCAACTTTGCTAAGACAGAAATAACTTATTTCTCCCTCTCTCACGCTTTATAGATTCATCTAACTAGCTTGACACAACACCATATAATATTGGAAGATAGCTGGTCTATAAAACTTCATTAAAATAACTGAAACTTCTTTATGAAATAACACAAATACCGCAGTCTCACTAGCTTGGCATATTTTATTTATTTTATTAAATAGTCATTACCTTTCATCAACACAGATATTAATAAATCATTTATTTTCGCAATAAAATTTGAATGGAAATCTCCCATCGACCACTTATTTATTTGGTGTACGATTTACCAAAACTCCCTAACTCATAACTTTTCGTGATGGAGGTCTCGTCATGTGCAATGTTAGATACGACTATCCATAATTATAATATATGGAAAAGTTGCGTTCCATTAGGGAACACCATAGAATGGTGATAAGTGTCAAAAAAGGTTGGTCATTGACAAGGTCCAACTTCCAATTATATGTCAAGCAATATTATTTTTTTGGCAATTAGGGTCGAGAAAGGTGTGGACAATGATCACAGCTAAAGGAAATGGAAGAAATGGGTGTGCAATTGATTGGTACCTTCATTAATATTGTGGATCTCATGTACTATCAGTGCCTAATATGGCATTTAAATACATTTCTTATTTTATTCATTTTCGTTTCATTTCATGGTTAGGAGATAAAAGGGGAGCTATGGAGCAAAGGTAAAGTTGTCTCCATGTGACCTATAGGCTACGGATTCGAGCCGCGAAAGCAGACACTGTAGGTTCTCTACATCATACCCATAAGGGGTGGGCATCCTTCTCTGAATACTGCGTGAATACGGAATGCTTTGTGTACAGGATTATCTTTTTTTCATGGTTTGTGTATACGGATGAAACCGGTCCCATAAGCTGGCCCGATTTCCGATAAAATAAATCGATTAAGGAACACGATGACAAGGAACTGGAATCGAGATAAGGGACTCATCGAGTTAGGTATCGGGGGCACGACGCCCGCCCTCGAGTATATTGAAGCCATGACCCCGGGATCGGTCCAAATCCCAAAAGACTTCGGAGAGCATTATTGGGCAATCGAACACGATTGACGGAAGGCCGTAATATCCATGACCAACTGGGTATCACGGCGCTGATCTCGGCACGTACCGACGGAAATCCAGTAATTAGTTAAACGGAAGATTTTTACCTTTTATAGAATTATACCTAGAGTGGGATTCCCCTACTATATAAAGAGATGTCTGATTATTCATTGAACACATCTGATTATTCATTGAACACATTGTAACACGCATCACAAAGCAATATACTATTATTTATGTTATTCATAACTCTTACGTTGCTGATCAGTGTTTTGTTTTTCGTTATTATAAGCCTGGGATCGAAGACGAATACCTTGTTGAGGCTACCCTCGAGTCGAGAATCCTCCCCCTCCCCCCCTTATTTTCAAGCGGTTTGATAATTTATTACATCTCTTGCCTGTTTATTCTAGCAATCTTTACCATTTGTATTGAATAAATCCATGTATCCTTAAAACCACTTACAAATTTAATTGTTATCCTTTTTTAGGATAAACAATTTCTATTTTACACTTATTCTTTGAAGTGTCTTTAATTTCAAGTCAAAGTTTAAAATGTCGAACTCTCAATCTACCCCTCTAAACGTGGATGCTGAGTTCAGTCATCATGGCGAGAACAACGATATGGTACCTAGTAACGAGGTGCCCCCTGTCAATCCCAACGGAGTTCCAACCGCGGACCCAATTGACGCTAAGTCACATATGGCCATCAATGCGAATTTGCCTACCGATCCTGGGAATAGTGTACACGGGGGAGTCCGATCGGTAGCCCAAAATACACATGACGGTGAAGGGGATGCGATAAACTTGCGAGTGATCTTCGAAATGCTACAAGCTCAACATACAGCGATAGCCCAGCTGCAGAACCAGAGTCGCGCCCCCAGCAGGGTTGAGCCTGAGCCGCCGCGGGAAATCGCTCACAGAAACGAACCAGTCACGGAGAGGCCGAGTGATGCCGAACCCGGGACTAACCCCGAGATCAAAAAAATGCTCGAGAAACTGAAAAAACGGGTAGAATTGGGAGAAAAGAAAATTGAAGCCAGTGACAAAAAGATGGAAACCTACAATTCAAGGGTCAACCAAATTCCAGAAGCACCACCGATATTGAAGGGCCTGGATTCTAAGAAGTTTGTTAAAAACCTTTTCCTCCAAGCACAGCTCCGAAGCCAATCCCGAAGAAGTTCTGCATGCCCGAGATTCCTAAGTACAACGGAACAACCTATCCAAATGAGCATGTGACCTCCTACAAGTGTGCCATCAAAGGGAACGACTTAGAGGATGATGAGATCGAGTTCGTCCTGCTGAAAAAATTCAGGGAAACTTTGTCGAAGGGAGCTATGATATGGTATCACAACTTACCCCTAATTTTATTGACTCGTTTGCTATGCTTACAGACTCCTTCATGAAAGCACACGCCGGAGCCATCAAGATCGATACCAGGAAGTCCGACCTTTTCAAAGTGAAACAGAGAGATAATGAGATACTCAGGAAATTTGTGTCTTGGTTTCAAATAGAACGAATGGACTTGCCTCCGATCGCGAACGATTGGGCCGTTCAGGCCTTCACCCAAGGACTCAATACTCGAAGCGCATTATCTTCACAGCAGTTGAAGCAAAATATAGTAGAATATCCTGCTGTAACTTGGGCCGATGTACATAACCAGTATCAATCAAAAATTAGGGTCGAATATGATAAGCTTAGGACCCCTTCCGGGTCCTCTTATCCCGTCAAAGCTATCGACAGACCCAAGAGAGACATTGATCATGAACCGAGATTAAGTAGGGATCGGTATTAACCATACAATTAGAACTGGAGAGGTAATGGGTCTGGACGAAACCCTATGAGAAGTGAAAGGAAAAGCGATCGAGGTCAAAATAACTGAGGACTCATGAGCAAAAGCGGTTTCGACAGGCCCATCGGGACTAATGAAGCGCCAAAGTTATCGCAGTATCACTTCAACCCCAATGTTGTTGCCGTCGTATCTACCATCGGATGCATCAAAGACACCAAGTGGCCTCAACTTCTGCAATCCGATCTAGCCCAAAGGGACCCCAACCTAATGTGTAAGTATCACGGCATTCACGGCCACAAAATGATTGCTGACAATTGAGAGAGTAAGTAGCCCGATTATTCAACAACGGACATCTCTGAGAGTTCCTGAGCGATCGAGCCAAAAACCATTTCAAGAATAGAGACTCTAATAAGCAAATCGAGCAGGAGGAACCTCAGCATGTCATTAACATGATCATCGGTAGGGTCAACGTCCCCCAGGGGTCGATGTTAAAGAGCACCAAAGTGTCCATCACTAGAAAAAAACGGACTCGAGATTACATGCCAGAAGGAACCTTGTCTTTCAACGAAGAGGATGCTGAAGGCATCGTGCAGCCACACAACGACGCACTGGTAATATCTATACTCATAAATAGATCTCGAGTTAAGCGTGTGTTAATTTATCCAGGTAGCTCAGCCAATATCATCAGATCGAGAGTCGTAGAGCAGTTGGGTCTACAAGACCAAATTGTGCCTGCAGTCCGAGTTCTAAACGGATTCAACATGGCATGTGAGACCACTAAAAGGGAGATAACACTACCGGTGAACACCGTCGGAACCATTCAGGAAGCAAAGTTCTACGTGACCGAAGGAGATATGAGATACAACGCTCTATTCGGGAGGTCATGGATTCACAACATGAGGGCAGTGCCCTCGACACTACATCAGGTGTTGAAATTCCCAATGCCAGGAGGGATTAAAATAATTTACGGAGAATAACCGGCCCCAAAGGAGATGTTTGCGGTCGACGAGGTGGTCCCGATATCTGCACTTTCTACACCAAAGGGTCTAAGTTCGGTCGTCAAGGAAGGAATCAAATAGCAATCACCGACACCGGCCCCGACTGAACCGGAGAAGCAGGGGACGGATGAGGACGATATCTACGGAGTTCCCAAATCTATCATAGTCCTCGACAATTCTGACGCCACCAAATCAACGGTCGAAGAACTTGAGCAGGTCATATTGATCGAGCATCTGCCCGATCGTAAGGTATACCTGGGCACGGGGTTAAATCCCAAGCTTAGGAAAAAATGCATTAAATTCCTTATGGCTAACATAGATTGTTTCGCTTGGTCCCACCTCAACATGACAGGGATACCGCCGAAGATAACTATCCATAAGTTGAGCCTGGATTTGAAGTTCCACCCGATAAAATAGAAAAGGAGGCATCAGTTTGAAGTCAAGCATGCATTCATCAAAGACGTGGTATCTAAACTCCTTAAAATAGGGCCCATCCGGGAGGTTAAATACCCGGATTGGTTAGCAAACATAGTGGTAGTCCCTAAAAAGGGAATAAATTAAGAATGTGTGTAGACTACAAAGACTTGAATAAGGCATGCCCTAAAGAATACTTCCCTCTGCCCAACATCAATCGCATGATCCATGCGACGGCCATCCACTAGATCCCCAGCTTTCTCAAAGCCTATTCCGGGTAAAACCAAATTCGGATGGACCCGGGCGACCAGAAAAAAATGTCCTTCATTACTAAGTATGGCACCTACTGCTATAACGTAATGTCATTCGGACTAAAAAGCGCTGGTGCCACTTACCAACGCCTAGTAAATCGAATATTCGAACAACAAATAAGAAAATCAATGGAAGTTTACATTGATGATATGTTAGTTAAGTCCCTGCGAACAGAGGACCATTTGAAACATTTGCAGGAAACCTTCAACATATTGAAGAAATATAATATGAAGCTGAACCCGGAGAAATGCGCATTCGGAGTGAGGTCCGGAAAATTTCTCGGATTCATGGTGTCTAACCAGGGAATCGAGATCAATCCCGATAAAATCAAGGCCATAGAGGAAATTACCGTGGTGGACAATGTCAAGGCCATTCAAAGGCTAACCAAGCACATAGCCGCGTTGGGCCGATTCATTTCAAGGTCCTCCAACAGGAGCCATCGGTTCTTCTCGTTATTGAAGAAGAAGAATAATTTCTCATGGACACCGGAGTGTCAGCAAGCCTTGGAAGAACTCAAGCGGTACCTTTCGATCCCGCATTTGCTTCATACTCCGAAGGCAGATGGAAAGTTGTACCTATACTTAGCGGTATCCGAGATAGCGGTAAGTGGAGTCCTAGTCCGGGAAGAGGAAGGTACACAATTTCCTATCTACTATGTTAGCAGGACTCTAGACGAGTCCGAAACTAGGTATCCTCTCCTGGAAAAAATTGGTGCTTGCTTTGCTAAGAGCCTCTAGGAAGTTAAAACCGTATTTTCAATGTCATCCCATATGTGTCATGACTACTTACCTATTGAGGAACATAATGCATAAGCCCGAGCTCTTGGGATGATTGGCCAAATGGGTCATGGAATCAACGGGTACGATATCGAATATCGACCCTGAACCACCATTAAATCTCAAATTTTGGTGGACTTCGTGGCCGACTTCACGCCGGACCTGATACCCGAGGTCGAGAAGGAATTGTTGTTGAACTCAGGGACCTCCTCCGAAATCTGGATCCTCTTTACGGATGGCGCCTCGAACTTAAAGGGGTCCGGACTTGGCATCATGTTGAAGCCACTGACAGGTGACGTTACATCGGTTCAAGGAATGGACTTTGCAACATGTACCTCGAGATCTAAACAGCGAAACCGATGCTCTTGACAACTTAGGATCATCGATTGATGATGATGAATTCAACTCAAGAGTGGTCGTACAACTCATGAAATCGGTAGTGGAAGAAGGCCATGCCGAGATAAACTCAACAAGCTTAACCTGGGACTAGAGAAACAAGTATATAGATTACCTGAAGACCAGAAAACTGCCCTCGAATCCTAAAGTATCAAGAGCTTTGCGCACAAAGGCGGCCAGGTTCAGCTTGTCCGAAGACAACGCCCTATTCAGGAGAACGTTCGATGGCCCACTCGGCGTATGTCTGGGACCGGGCGATACCGAGTATGTTTTGAGGAAAGTTCACGAAGGCACCTGCGGGAATCATTCGGGTTCCGAATTGTTGGTTCGTAAGATAATCAGAGCTGGATACTACTAGATCGACATGGAAAAAGACGCAAAGAAGTTCGTGCAAAAATGCGACGGATATCAGAGACATGCACCGATTATTCATCAGCCCGAGGAGCTGTTACATTTGTTCTTGTCACCCTGTCCATTCATGAAATGGGGGATGGACATCGTTGGCCCCCTGCCATGGGCACCCGGTAAGACTCAATTTAAATTATTTATGACTGACTATTTTTCTAAATGGGTAGAAGCCAAATCATTTGAGAAATCCAGGGAGAAAGAAGATATTGACTTCATTTGGGACCACATAATATGCCGGTTTGAAATGTCGGCCGAGATCATGTGCGACAATGGGAAGCAATTCATCGGTAATAAGGTGAGTAAATATTTCGAGGACCATAAGATCAAAATGATCCTATCAATACTCTATCACCCTAGTGGGAACGGGTAGGCGGAGTCTACGAACAAAACCATACTCCAAAATCTTAAGAAGAGGTTGAACGACGCCAAAGGAAAATGGAAGGAAATTTTACCCAAAGTCCTGTGGGCATATCGAACGATCTCAAAATCTAGTATCGGGGCTACCCCGTTCTCGTTGGTCTACGGTGCCGAAGTGCTAATACCGGTCGAAGTAGGAGAACTGATTCTCCGATTTTGATACACGACCGAAGAGTCAAACAATGAGGCCATGAACATGAGCCTGGAACTGTTGGACGAGAGGCGCGAGGCTGCCCTCGTCCGGCTGACCGCCGAAAAATATCGGATCGAAGGGTATTACAACCAGAGAGCCAACCTCTAACACTTCAACATCAGGGACTTAGTGTTAATAAAATTGAAACTAAACACTTGGAAACCGAACGAAGTCAAGAATTATCGAGATCACCGGCAAAGGATCATACAAACTTGAATAAGGGAGCGGTGAGCGACTACCAAACAATTGGAACGTGACCCACTTAAAACGGTAGTACTGCTAAGGTATGACCCCATTCATTCTTTTCTTTACCTATATTAGGAATTGAACTAACACTTACAGGCAACGCCCAAAGAATGATGCAGTTATTAGACCTGAAAGCATGCATTGCACTCTTTTTTCCTTGAACCGGTTTTGTCCAAAATGGATTTTCCGGCAAGGTTTTTAACGAGGCAACAGTAGATCGTGCTAACTTAGAATTGAAGACCCGCTATGAACCGGAGTCGAGGGTCAAATCAACAGTATCCGAGCCCTCTCTACGATCGGCCTCGAATACTGGGGGCCATCACCATTGATAATGATTTTAGCAAGGAAGGAAACTTTATGCTCGAAAAGTCTGGGCTTGGTGGATAGGATTTATTGTAAGGGCCAAACGGTCAAAATGAACTGTGCCCACATAGACCACTTAAGCCATAACATGGAGCTTGTACACATTCGTAATTTTGTATGTTGCGCATAGAAATGATAGAAAGTTCCTACCTTGCAGGTACATATTTTGTCTCTAAAAAACTACTATATTTTGTTCCTTAAAGACATCGGGCCCAAGGGCCACCTCTGTCTGGATCCAAAAGATCAACACCACTCGAGGACTGTAGTCCAAGGCAAACTCAGACGGCTCGGGCTGTCAAAGCTCAGGGGCACAAAAATCTATTAGGCAGTGCCCGAACTTTAAAGGCTACGGCCGCCCCCACTCGGGGACTGTCGTCCTGGGCAAACCCGGATGGTTCGGGCATTGAAGCCCGGGGTAAGAAGCCTATTAGGCAATACCCGAACTTAAAAGGCTACGATCATCCTAGAAACGGCTCGGAGGCATCTGTAACCCGTAACCCGATTCAAAGGCTACCATTGGCAAAATTATAATATAAAAAATTCTAAGTACGCACTTCGGGGAAAGCTTCCGGTCATACCAATCCCCTACAAGTCTTAAGAAAATTTTTATCGAGAACATGCCTTGTTCGAACCTCCGAACAAGACCTTATTACTACGTGCCAAGGCATTTGAAATCTTTGCAATCGTAAAGAAAAAAACAAAAGAAACAAACTTGAAATTGTCGAAGGGAAAAAAGGAAGAGGCCTCAACATAATATACAAAAATACAAAAACAAAGAAAAATCAACAAGGCACCTAAGCCTGATCTTCGCCGGAGCCCACCTCATCACCAGGGCCATCGGGGTCTCCTCCGCCCTAGGATCCGTGGGAACCCTCAGAGCCCTCGTCATCCTCGAGGTATGCAAACCTCTTTGCCTCGGCCTTGAGCCTCTTAGCGTTTTCGATCTCGACCAATAGGTCAAAAAATTCAAGCATGAACTTCTTCGAAGGCCTCCCTTCGGGACTGCCACTTCACGTATTCAACAATGACTGTCAGGCGGTCCTGGGCTGCCTCAGTGTCAGCTTTGTACTGGGCCACCATCTCTTGAGTGTTGGTCCTGATTATTTCCACCACTGACTTGGCTGCTTTAAGCTTCTTGGCAAGGGTATCCCATTCGGCAATGGCCGAGACCAGTTGAGATTGGAGGTCTTCGATGTTTTGGGACCGGGCCTCATCTTTATCCCTCGCCACTCAAAGTTGGGCCTCCGTCGATGCCAGTTGCTCCCGGACAGTCTCATTTTCCGAAGCCACTCGGTCCATTTTGTCCTTCCACTCTTCGGCCATGGCCTTGACCTCGACTATCTCCGCTCGGAGCTGGTCGACCCGATCAACCTTCTGCTGGACCTGCGGGTTCTGACCGTTAGTCACCATGTCTAACTCACCATCACTAACTTCAAAGATCTTTACCTGTTCCACCAGGTTGGCATGTTCTTTCTGAGCCGCGTCCAACTCGGATCGAAGGTTCTTGACTTCTCATTCGCGTTTCTCGCTGAGAAGCTTATACATGTCCCTCTTCTTATCAAGCTCTTTGACTTCGACCTCGAGTTGGCTAAGCTCATCCCGGTACTGGAGAAAGGTTTCATGGTGAAGCAATGAGGCCTGCAAAATAAGGAGAGGAAAAGGCATTAGAGTCATCAAAAACTGAACCCGAAGATAAAAGAGTATGATAACACCTTACCCGGTTCAACGCCTATTGCGCTTCGTTGAACAAGTATGGCACATCTACCTCGTTAATATTTTCCTGGTCTTCGTCGGTTACCAGTCACCGAAGGTAACTAGCTATCCATACAGGGGCGAAAAGAACCCGGGCATCCTCCAGAATGGTAATAACAACAGATCACTTCCGACCAGGATCCGTGCTCACAGCAGGGAACCGATTGATCAACCTCGGGCTCAAGTTCGACCCACCGACCTCCGAGGATTGACTTTTCCTCTGCACCTCTAAATTGCCCAACCCGATGAAGTCTTCTAGGGCGGTTGAGTCCACACCATCAAAGATGCATCGAAGGGGATCGTCCGCTCCATGGACCCCTTCGTTGGATCGCTCCTTCGTCGCTCGGGATTCATCAAACATAGACTCCGTGAACGAGGGCGATCCTGAAATTTCTATGACACCGGGCGGGGCAGAGCCGGCATCTCGAGGAGTCTCGACCCTCGCCCCTGCGCCAGCCTCGTACACTTGAGGAGGATTAGCCTTCGTCGTTTCCCCATCGGCTGCCACTTGCTCCTCAGGGACAGACGGCTCGTGGGCCACAGAAATTTTGTCCTCCTTGGGCTCGTCCCTGAGCCGGTAAAGTAATTCCGAGATAGGCACTCGGGACCTGGAGCTTTCCTTTGGCTTACGAGCCAACCTTCTCCTTAGTTTCTTTATTTTCGAGCTCGGGGAATTCGGGGCCCTCCTCCTTTTTTTCTCTTTGGTTGTGGCTCCGGGATACACCGAAGCAGGAGGATCGGCGGGTAGGTCCTCTCCCCCACCAAGGCCTAAGCTCGATTGACTTAGGCAAGCCTGCAAAAAAAAAAAGCAATGAGGACATAGTAATGAAAAAAGAAGGTTTAAGGCCACTTATCTGGAGAAAGGAATCTTACAATGAGATCGGGCCTCCCAACGGCCCTTCGAGAGCTCGCGCCACGAGTGCTCGGTATAAGGCATTTGCGAACAAATGCCTCTGATCCACTCCTTGAGACAAGGAATGGCGTTTGGAACTCGAGCGAGGGTTGTACCACAGCAAACACCAATGAAAAAAGGAAAGATAAAACATGAAATCGACGTTTAAAAGAAGTTATACTTACGTGATACGTTCCACTTATCGGGGAATGGCCTCCACTTGGTAGGTATCAGGTCGGCGGTTCTCACTCAGACAAAGCGTCCTTGCCAACCCCGATCCCGGTCCTCGTCGGTACTCAAAAATGGGGCTTTGCTGGCCCAACGTACAAGCTTTATCAGTCGCTCCCCCCCTCCCCCCTCCCCCGGAAGATTCGGGGACTGTATAAGTGGAGAAGGTGATCGATGGTAAACGTGCATGAATCGATTTTATTCACAAAGAATCAGAGGAGGATCACGATCCTTTACAATGATGGGTGAATTTGGCAGAGGCATACGTCCTTATGCAAAAGTTCAAGATGACCGGGTCCACCGGGCCCAATATAAAGGGATAAGTGTAAACATTTAGATATCCCTCAACATGTGTAGTGATATCGTCATCGGGTCTGGGAATCACTACATCCTTATCCGCCCAACCGCAGTCCTTTCGAACTGCAGGAAGAACGGCCTCGGTGATATAGCAGATGTACTGTGACACCGCCTCGCATCAGCCTTAAACCGAAGAGGGCTTTCAACATTGAAGTCGTCATTGACCGAACACCCCACGGGGACAAACATTTTCAAGGGGGGCTCGGTTGCCGGTTCATCAATGGCCGCGCTCGAAACGGACTTCTTGAGGATGACCACATTAGGGGCGATCTCCTCGACCTCAGTGATCGGCCGCGAAGAAGAAGGGGCATCTTTCTGGGGAACGGTCTTGGAAGTATTTGCCATTTCTTTTATCTAGTTAAAAGGGTTTGAAATTATGAAGGAGGATGAGGAGATGAGGGGTGAGAACTTGCTAATAAAAACAAGCACACTGCTTAAGTAAGGTATAAAAGAAAGGTTGTAACCTGAAGAACGAAGGTAAGAATATTGAGGGATGAAAGAAGACTGTAATATCTTAAAGGATCGAAGGTAGAAGCTTGGTCAAAAGTAAAAAATGAATCAACTAAGGAACGCGATGACAAGGAACTGGAATAGAGGTAAGGGACTCATCGAGTCAGGCACTGGGGGCACGACGCCCGCCCTCGAATATATCGAGGCCATGACCCCGGGATTGGTCCAAATCCCAAAAGACTTTGGAGAGCATTATTGGACAATCGAACACGATTGACGGAAGACCGTAATATCCATGACCAACCGGGTATCACGTTGCGGATTTCGGTACGTACCAACGGGAATCCAATAATTAGTTAAACGGAAAATTTTTACCTTTTATGAAATTGTACCTAGAGTGGGATTCCCCTACTATATAAAGGGGGGTTTGATTATTCATTGAACACATTGTAACACGCATCACAAAGCAATATACTATTATTTCTATTATTCATAGCTCTTACATTGCTGATCAGTGTTTCGTTTTTCGTCATTATAAGCCCGGGATAGAAGACGGATATCTCGTTGAGACTGCCCTCGAGTCGAGAATCCTCCCCCTCCCCCCTTATTTTCAAGCGGTTTGATAATTTATTACATCTCTTGCATGTTTATTCTAGCAATCTTTACCGTTTGTATTGAATAAATTCACGTATCCTTAAAACCACTTACAAATTTAATTGTTATCCGTTTTTTAGGGTAAACAGTTCGAAGATGCAATAGTAGAACAAAATTATTATTTGGTAATTTATTTATTTTTCCTTTACATTTCTTGATTTTAGTTCACTGTGTTTGTTCATGTAAGCATTTCTCAAAGTAAAAGAGAGACATTTCAAAAACTAGAGAAGGAAATGTCAGGGCAGTACACCTAGGCCCTAGCTAATATTCAAATTCATGAGCTGTAATTTTGGGACACAGAAAAAAACTTGAAAATGGTTAAAATTAGAAAGTCGGATGCTCAGAAAAGTATTGTACATGTACACTGATCTGAACTTCCCACTGATGAGAAGCATCTTCCACACGTGACGATTAAGCAATAGATAGAAACTTATTCTAGTTTTCCAAGTAGGTAAGCCAAGGTAAAACATGTAACAAAATATCATTGAAAGAACTGAAATATGCAGTTTAAAGTTGAAAAAAGTTAATATAAAAGAAAAACAGTCCTAGTCCCGTCATACAAAGAATCAAATAAGTATCGCGTTATTCTAGTCTTAGTTTATAATCAACAACAAATAAGATAGCTCAGTAGTCATACTGCTAAATGGATACAACTTTTATAAAGTCTCCAACTTTGATATAGTACAAATTTGAATATATGCTTACAAAATCTAAGTTCCCTTTTCTTACAACCCCAGCGGCCTTATTTTTCTTGTTTTTCACCCTGCTTGTGTCTGCACTTTTTAGCTTTATCTATATTACAAGCCAAAATTAGCTAACAGGTATAAGTTGGTCATTCCCAAGTCTCAACTTACAACTTTACAACTTTTTTAGCTTATTAGCATTTTTAGTTGGACCAAACATTTTACTATTTTCTCCTCACTATGAAATATCATTTCCAAAAAACCCTATCACCCTCTCTTTCATTTGTCATTCACCTTTTCCATGTAAAAATAATTTTAAATTTATTTTTGATAAATAAACTTAAGGGAATTCAAGTCATTTCAATACAAAAGGTGCTTATCAACATTTTTTACCAAACACATCAATTACTTATTACTATCAGTTTTAGCACCGTACTTATATATTAAATCAACTTCAGCACTTATGCCTATAGGTCACGGTTTCGAGACGTGGAAGCAGTCACTAATGCTTGCATTAAGTTAGACCGTCTATATCACACCCTTTGGGGGTGCGACTCTTCGATGGACCCTACGTGAATGCGGGATGCTTTGTGTACCGGACTATACTTGAAATTTCAGGACTTAGTATTTATCAGCTACTTTTAATCAACTAGTGAACTTTGGGAAGAATTCCATAATATGGTGAGATTAAACGTTAGAAACGGAAGAATATGTCAAGACCCATGGATTTAGCAGGCCATGCTAAAGGATGAGTTCTTTAACTTGTATAATCTGGCCACACATAAGAAGCTACAATTGCAAAAAGGGCAGCCCGGTGCACTAAGCTCCCGCTATGCGCGGAGTCCGAGGAAGGACCGGACCACAAGGATCTATTGTACGCAGTCTTACCCTACATTTCTACGAGAGACTGTTTCCACGGCTCGAATCCGTGACCTCCCGAACATATGTCAACAACTTTACTAGAAGCTACAACTGCGGAAAGCAGAAAAGATGATGGCTGGCATTTGCATTTCAGAAGGATGTTCATAACTAGGAGATGGATAGAACAGCTCAGCTGTTTAGGAGGTTAGTGAACAAACAATCACATCTTCAGAGGAGGATACTCTACATTGGAATGCTGAAAGATGGATGGTATAGAGTAAACTCATGCAACAGGACATTTATGAAGTCCGATAATAGAAGAGAAAACCTTGCAGAGTAAAGTTCAAATTCCAATTGAAACAAAAAATACTAGGTTATTTCTTGCCATATGCCTAAGTCTTAGTGAGAAGAGTCACACGGTACCTATGCTAACGGGAGATAACAAGTACCCAATGGAATAGTCGAGGTGCACACAAGTGTCCTGGACACCACCATCATAAAAAAGAAAGATATTAGAAGAGGAAAATGGCATTGGAAGATGATATTCAAGACAAGAGCTAAGTTGCTTGGTTTGGATGGATAGACAGTAGAGGGTCATTGTTGACCCAAGATATAGCATACAGAAAAGAGGATTGTTGATTTGCAACAGAAGCTACATGTATGAGCAGCCTCCAGAAAGTACCAGCCATCTTTTACTACATTGCAGAAAAGGATGGCAGATTTGGAATCTATTCCTCAACCTTTTTTAGTGTGCAGCGGGTGATGCCATGTACTTTATAAGAGAAACTACTCAGCTGGGAATATGGACACTCAGACTCCTGCGGAATATGGACAGTTTGGCTGGAGAGAAATTACATCACATATATTTTCAGGGCAAATCAACTGTAATTTTTTGTTTAAATCAAGGTGCTGTCAATTTTTGATGTAAACAGAAGACTGAAGTATGTACATGATTTAGGATCGACGTTAGAAACATTGGACTCCCGGCTGGATGACAGCAGCTAAATCATTGTACCTCTACATAAATTTTTAGCATCTCACTGGTAATATAATCAATAAATTATCTTACTTATCACCAAAATCCTTTAGCATTCAAAAGCAAGAATATAATGAAAAATAAGAGAGGAAGATAACTTTGTAGACAGAGAAAAGTATTTTTGTTAAACTGAGTGATCAAAAGTTCTTTACATGGTGTAAATACATTCTTATTGCTGTATATCTAACAACAGGTTTAAAAACCTTACCAACAAAAACTTGAAATCAACAATCAAAACTACAGCTAGAATTATCAAAATAGCTAATTTTTCATCACCAATTATCCCTGCAGGAGCATTTACCATTTACAAAATGATGAAAACCTGAAGCATCTCTTACATGTATATCTCTCTTGGTGACAACTGAAACATATTTGAAGAATGTATGGCAGTCACCACAGAGATGCACATTCTTCATAACACGAACGGGTTTTCCAGGTCTCGTCATAAGAAGCCCAAAGGTTACAGCTAGTTTTGAACTGTGGTAGAACAAGAAGTCTTTCTTTTGATGCTCCTCTACTTCGTGAAGTACAAAACTTGTATCAGGTACATATCCAGCTTTCAGACACTCCGGAATGAGTATTTGTAAGCCACTGTATATGTCTTTTGACTGTGAATGCAATTTGTCTCTACCAAAAAAGGAGTGAACCTTATCACCAAGTATGATCCAACTCCGTCCTGGTATTTTTCGGAAACCCTTTTCCCTCATCTCTGCCCTAACAAGTTCTGAACACTGCCATCTTCCGGATGCTGAGTAAAGATTTGACTTCAGTATGAACGTCGAAGGATCCCGTGGCACAATAGAAAGGATTTCCTTCATCGCCCTTTTACCAATGATAGCATTCGCATGTATCCTGCAACCATCAAGCAAAGCATGCCAAACAGAAGCCTTGGGCTCAAATCGCATTGCACTAATAATCTGCTCTGCTTCTTCAAGCAGACCCCAATAACTTAACACAGCTACAAAGCCTGCATAATGCTCCGAGGTGGGTTCTATGTTATATAACGTTTGCATTGAGGAAAAGAACTTTTGGCAACAATCAACTAAATTTCTGGAAGTATGTCTATAAGCTGATATCACAAGGACACAGGTAATAGAATCTGGGTTTACTCCTAACTTCTCCATCTTCGCCCACATATCCAATGCCGCATCGCCCTGCCTATGAAGGACATAGCAAGTCAACAAACCATTCCATGATACTAAATCATGTGTAGGCATAGCCTCAAAGGCCTTAATTGCACTTTGCATTTCATCACACTTAGAGTACATGCTGATCATGGCATTCCCAACACCGGTATCAGAGATTATACCATGTTTCACAGCATAGGAATGGATTTGTTCGCCTAACTTTAGAATCCCTAATGTTCCACAAACACCAAGAATAGTGGCTAATGCAACTTCATCAACAACCAGTGATTCTTCTGAATGTCTGACCAAGAACAGAGAAATAGCTTCTTCTGGATGTCCATTTCTAGCATACGCACACATCATTGATGTCAATGCAATTGAATTATCATGGTCAAGTGGAGGCTGATGAAATAACTTTTTGGCATCATCCATTCTCCCACACCGCGTGCACATATCAAGCAATGCCGTCTCAATACGATCATTTGATTCTAAACCAAGCTTGAGGATGAATGCATGAATCTGTTCGCTTATCTTCCTTTCCATCACCGACCCACAAGCATTAAGAACACTGGTCAACGTAAAATCAGTCAATTCCAATCCTCCCTCCAACATTCTACAAAATAACCCCAGTGCCTTAAACCCTTCATGATTTTGAATAAATCCAGCCAAAAGAGCATTATAAGAAACACAGTTCCTCTCAGGCATGCTGTTAAAAATCTCCATCGCAAAATCAACATAACCAAATTCCATATACGCCACAATCATTTCAGTCCAACTAAAGACATCCTTCACAGGCATCCTCTCAAACACATCCACTACATTTTTCAAGGTTCCACATTTGGTATAAAAACCTATAAGTGCATTATTCACACTCAAATTACCATGTAATCCACTTTTAAGAGCATGCATATGTAGTTCTTGGCCTTCTCTGACCGCCAAACAGCGGGAAGATGCAGCCAAAAGCGTTGAAAGAGTAAAATGGTCAACTATTAAGCAATCATTTCTCCTCAATTCACGGTACAGTTCGAATACTCTTTCATACATGCACTCTTCAACCATACACGAAATCATAGTGTTCCACGAAACAATGTCCCGTTGTGGCATATCATTAAACAAAAGAATCACAGATTCCAGTAAACCACACTTACTATACAATCCCATAAGTGCATTAACAACATAAGTATAACTCAAATACCCTAATTTGACAACAAGACCATGTACTTGACAACCTAACTCAAGATTCAACGAACGAATACAAGCAGTCAAAATAGCAACAAATGTATATTCATTTGGTTCAATACCTAAGTCCCTCATTTCAAGAAACAGCTCAAAGGCTTCTCTTTGACGATTCGACTTAGCAAAAGCCGATATAATTGCTGTAAACGACACAACATCAGGGCTCAAAAGCGAATCGAATACTTTCTCAGCAAGATTCAAGTGACCAAGCTTGAGATAAGCCGCAATTAAAGCATTTTTCAAATAAACATCCTCTTCTTCAAGTTTGAGAATTGAAGAGTGAATAATCTTTGCGAGTTCAACATCACCACACCTAACAGAAATACGAAGCAAATTGGCATAATCTATCCTATTAGTGTCAGCAGCTACTGTGACATTAGAGTCCTTAAAATGCTGAGGGATCAAAAGGGGTTGAAAAGGACGAGATTTTGAAGGGTATTGAAGGAAAAAGGAAGGTTTTTGCTTATATTTGGTTTTCTTGGTAGTTGCTAGGCTTGAAGTGGAATGAAGGTTAAAGGGTCCAGTAGGACGGAGAAAGGAGAGAGGAATAGAGATGGTGGGGCTGTGGATAACGGCAGCCATGAAAGAAGAAAGGCGCCAAGCATAGTCAAGGAGCTGGAATCGCTAAGCTAAGTTTGGTGTGAAGTGTATTTCCACTGTGTTTTTTTGGGGGGGTTTATGGCTATCCAAGAATTGGGTATCCATATTTTTTCAGAAGGGTTTATCTTTGTTTTCTCAGTATCTTCGTAAGTGAGAAGCTTAACTGTCGGATAAAGTTTTGTAAAGGGGTCTTGTAAGTGGTGGGAATTCCACTTTACCCCTAATGGTTTTGGGTGTTGAGACTTATTCCCCCTAGAAGTTACTATATCCTTCAAAATAACAGTATACAATTTATATAAAAGAAAACGGTCTTATAAATATCTCATAAGTAATATATGGTATCGATAATTTACATATTAACATAAAGATTTCTTTAAAATGAATTATATAAAAAAAATTGCAACGGATCATATCCACGACACATTTTGAACTGTTTATCTTAAGTCTTAACTTACATGGGTATAAGAAAAAATATTTGTTAGAATGTACTCCGCGCCTAATTGATGTTTAACTCGGGGCATTTTCCATTATTTTCTTTAGATATTGAAGGAAGATGAGCTCAATTAGACCAATTTACAATTTGTGCAGGTAAATGTACAATTTCCAATTATCTATTGGTAGCTCAAACTACCGTCTAAGGCGGAACCATCATTTTGTTTATGTGCTATAATATTCTAAACGAGATCAGAGACACTTATAAATTACTGAATAGAAAATAATTTACGAATTTTCCTGTAGCCATTATGATCTGAAGTAACGAGCTCAGAGACACTTGTAAATAACCTCGAATAGAAAATAATTTACGAATTTTCCTGTAGCCATTATGAGTTGATGTCCACTAACACAAAAGAAAAACTAGAACTAGAATTTCTTGCTCCGCCTCTTTTAGCACAAAGTAAGTTAGAAACACAAAGGATAATGGGTTCATTCTTGTTATTTGTTTATAGCTTCTTGCATACCTACAGTAAGGAGACAGGACCATTTTGGTTCGGAAGTTTTGGACTTGAAGTGGAAGGCAGAACATGATATTACTGGTTGGTTCAGCTCCTCATGACCATTTCAAAAGGACTCAGTAACACGTAGAGAAAAATTGGAGCTACACTTCATTTAACCCATCTGTAAATTCAAACATCTGTTTGCAGTTTCTCCTAAAAGAATTACATTAGTGCAAACTGTTTTCAACTTCGTCGTTGCAGGATAAAACCAACATCACCAAAAGTTTAATGCCCAGACCTATAAACATAGGAGTTTCCCTTTTCAACAACAAAGAACATGGAAAATTGTACAGAATGTCCAGGATTTGGGTAAAGTAGACATGCAACTGGACTGCGGTCAGATAGTAAAATTTTCCACTAACTGCAAAAGTCAAACATCCCATCACAAAGAATTAACTCTGGAAATACTAATATACATGTAACTGGGGAGCTTCTCGCCACCACAACAAATGGAGCAGTCAAAAACTAGAAAGATCCTTCTATATTTGGAAAATGGAAAGGAAAACAATGTTTCAGCTCTGGACATGCTATAAACCCTTCCCTGGAAGGTGCATAATCACAAAATGCTTCAAAGTGTTGCCATGGCCAAGCCCCACTTTTGTTATCTCCAGAATAGGCCATAGAAACACTCGTCTGAAGCCCGATCTGCTGCTACAGAAAATGCTGTTGCTTCTCATCTTTTCCTTGTCAAATGCTTTTTGGCTTCCCTAGCATCACCTGCAGTATGCTTCTTCCGCCTTCCACCAGCTGAAGCAGGCTCTACTAAAGGCCCCGACCAATTCTGTACAGGTTCTTTTGAATATGTGAATGAGGTCGAACTGAATGGCACATCAGGAGGGACAAGGCCAGGATCAATGTGATGTGAAGCACCCAATGGAACACCAAGTCCTCCATCCTGGTGTGGTGGGGGAAACTTCTCACTCTTGCTCTTTGCATTTGCATGTGTGATTAGGCGCCGCCGCTGCAATGTAAACAGATTGCCAAAATACCAGTTGAAGAAAATCAATGGAACAAAAAATAGAAGTTATGCAGTAGTCATGTACATGCAAAATATAAGTTATATGGTGGACTATAAACCACTGAAACCTGGCAAATAGAAGGCATGTATACCAAATAAATAAAAAAGGCTAATGACGTCAAAAAAGTGCCAAGCCTGAAACTTGCCGAAGTAGAACGAACAAAAGGAACAATCACTTCAAACAAGTTGCCCAAGAAGCATAACAGAAAAAACTGATGGCTACTGTCAATTCCACTATAGACTGGCAAATCATATTTCCAGAACAACTACTTTTCAAATCTGCTTAATTGACAGTTAATATGAAAACTTGGTTCAATCTTTTCAAATTTTCTCGGTGATGAAAGGAACAAAACAAATGATAATGAAGTAATGAACATGGTAAATAAAAAAACAAATTTATAACTGAACCACAACAAAGCAGGAGACTTGTCATAGAGACATACATCAATATTAGCTTGAAGTTCAGCATTGGCATCTGGAGCAGGGCCAGCACGGGCCCGTTCACGATGGCGTACTCTCTTAGTACCATCTCCCTGAGCTTTGTTAGCAGCTCTTAGCCTGCACAACAAGATGAAATGAGCAGCTATACCACATTTGTCACCTCTTCACAAGCATTGAACAGAACCCAAAGGAATGGATATTACATATAGTTATTTCCAATCAGGAAGAGAGGATGAAATTAAAAATATCAATTGCATCCATACATTATTGAAGTTAACTGTTAAACACAATGGGAGAAGAATGAGATCTTGAAAGATCAATTGCATCCGAGCATAGTACAATTAACAAGAAAAACAGCATTGACAAATTGACAAGCCAACTATTAAGTCCAGGTCCAGTACTCCACAAAATAATTATAAAAAGGTATAAAAGGTCAAGAGCAATTCTAATTCATGGTCAAAATAATGGCTTGATTAACAGAATGCTACTTTTTGTGATGAAGTGTTGAATTAAAGGTTTTAAGCTATAGGGCATGCCTAGTTGATTAAGATAATCTAGAGGGCTACTTAATGTAATTGAGCATAATACTCCCTCCGCTTCAATTTATGACGTATGTGTCTTACTTTCTTTTGGTTTGTCCCAAAAAGAATGCCTCTTTCTCTATCTAGTAAATTTGCAATTCCAACATCCCCATTTTACCCTTAATGACACTCTCTTATAGATATGATATGACATATATAAGATCACAAGATTCAAAAGGTATTTTTGGTATGTTATACCCACCTTTAGTTCAAAACCAAAAGAATCAAGTCTTCTTTACATTCTTAAACTTCTTGACCAGTCAAACTAAGAGACACAAAATGAAGAGGAGTGAGTATATGTAAGGTTGAATCCTGGCAGAAAGAAATTCTCCAAGTGGTTTGTGCTGTAGGAGATCTACAAGCATGGAGAGCTCCTTGAAGTTTCCCCAGATACATGATGTTGAGCTAGAGGAGAGGTATTCTGTGATGTTTTAAACTAGATGGTAGGTCCTGCTTAATTAGACAAACTAGAAAAAGGGCCAATGTAATTGAACCTAATATGTGTAAGCTTGAAAACTGGCAGAAGGAAATTCTCCATCTGATTGTACCCAGAGCCCATAGGAGATATAGAAGGACAAGAGCTCCTTCAAGTTTCTCAAATACATGTCCTAACAGATGGCTGGCATAAGTGCTCTCACTCATTAACTAGTTCAAGCACTTTTAGTTTGCTTAAACCGGAAAGGGGACTATGAAAAACTATGAAAGCAGGCCCACACGCATTATGTAACATTCTACCAACATTAAAGAGCTTGCAGTAAAAGTGAGGAAGGCAAACAGATGCCTGATTCACACTACACAAATAAAAAAGTGCTGACCGTCTAGCTTCATCATCCCGCCGTTTGGCATCCATTTCTTTGGTCGGAGGATACTTTGGAAGACTAGATGGATCACAAGCATATGGCTCTGTATTGAAGAACTGCAGAAATAGAATGTCATTAACCATATAGAAGGCAACATCAGGAAAATACAAGTGAGAAAACGTTACCCAAAATAAGATGTTCAGGGAACAAAGCAGAATATCACAAAAACACACATGCTAAACCAAAACACCTGGAAATAGAATTTGAGGCAGTGCTGCACCAAAAAGGGATAATAGGAGGACAAGTAGTTAAACTAGTTCGCCGCCATACTTGTCCCCCTCCTCTATGTCAAAGGAACCAAACATTAAGGATTTTCAAAGTCAGTTCACTAACAATCCCTTCATCCAAATTTGCTCGACACTTTTTTGCTTATTAAGGGTCAATTTGACCAATTTTAGAGCTAAATCAGATGACATTAGATTATCTTTTAAATTTATAATTTTAGATTGTTGGGAGTTGTGAACTCGTGATTACGTAAATAAAAGTGTGCTCTCTCTAACAGCTTAAGCTTTTAGATGAGATGATCACACAACTTTAATATGGTTTCAAAGCAAGCAAAGGTCCTGGATTCGAGTCCCACCACCCTTTAACAAAAAGAATTACCATGTGCTTGGCCCATGGGAAAGAGTAAAGCCCGCATGTGAAGGAGTGTGTTGAAGACATAATTACATAAATAAACTTGTGCTCTCTCTAACCGGTTAAGGTTTTAGATGAGATTGTCACACAACTTTAATATAGATAATCAAAAACTAAATAAGCGGCTGCATAAATTGCAAGTTTCCTCATATCAGCAGGGTAGGATACATCTTAAAATGTCTGTCAAAATTCACTTAGTTATGACTCTTTGCAGGCTAAAAGTGGAATATTTTAGTATAAGGAGAGTGATCAAGATTGTCTTTTCTTTGAATAGCCTGCATCAGCAAAATGTTAATTACTTACTGCAGACATTCATTAACCTTTTAGATAAGGTGCAGACATTCATTAACCTTTTGGATAAGGTGCAGACATTCATGCTTATTGAGTTATTTTGACCAGAGATCCCAATTTAAACATCATAAATAGCAATAATCTGCCAGCAGCAGATGAAGTACTGAAGTCCCAAAACATTGATTAATTGCTAAAAATATTCACAAGAGAACCTGAACTTAAAACATCACAAGTTAGCAGACAAATTTGCCACGAACAGTAGTAAAAGTATGCAACCACTAACAGAAAAAGCAGAGCTGAGAGTAGTCTTATTATCAAAATATATTACATGGGCTGAATTCCATAATAACAGGTGTCAGGCTATTGACAATTTCTCTTTTACATCCACAACTACAAACTACAAGACCTCCTAATTGAAAAAGCACACTGATGGAACGCGGACCCATCTAATCTACTTTATTTCTATCTCACAGAAAGCACAATTTACATGCGAGCATACCAGGTCAAACAAATGGGAATCTCTTCTGCCACTCAAGCTATAGAAAGTACCTCTTCAGTAACAACATATGCATACCTTAGTAGTTATCACACAATAAGGCTCTAAAACGTACTCACAATCTCTCCCAGCAAGCAGAATTAGTGATGCCAAGACATTAGCATAACAAAAGGCATACTGTAGATTTCTATCAGCAACAGATACCTGTTAGTGAGAGGAGAACCAAGACAACTTAGTATAACAAACACTCTGGAAACAGAAAAGCTACTCACTTCACTTTGTAATGCATCAGTTGCCGTCTTGCGCTCAGCTGGATCAATTGCAAGTAATGTATCAATTAGCGGAAGTGAAGACTGAGGAAAATCTTTAAAAGTCTCCCTAATGCATCGTTTGTAGGGTTCTCGGGGCTTGAATAGTGTTGCATTCGGCAACTTAGACTTCTTCCAGTACTCCTCTGATGGCGAGCCACATAGTTTATATATCTTATGCAGTTGTTCTACCTTGGTGACATAAGATATTGTTGTTAATAACTCATGCAGGAAAATGGAAACAGATATGTGTTCATACACATTCCAAACAAGCTTAAATAAGAAGACATTTTAACGTGACAATTAGTATGTCTGTCACAAAAATTCTATATTGTGTAAATAGGACAGCCCGGTGCACTAAGTTCCCGCTATGCGCGGGGTCCGGGGAAGGGCCGGACCACAAGGGTCTATCGTACGCAGCCTTACCATACATTTCTGCAAGAGGTTGTTTCCACGGCTCGAACCCGTGATCTCCTGGTCACATGGAGGCAACTTTACAAGTTACGCCAAGGCTCCCCTTCAAAAATTCTATATTGTGTAGCCTTAAAATATAAAAATAAATGCTAATTAGAACAATCCGCCAGACCCGGCACTCCTGATTCAAAATAATCCCTACAAGAGACAGTTTAGAACTATGGATGACAAAAACAACATCAATTTAAAGCTAAATGCAATTTTTCCGCAGTTTTCTTTCAATTTTAAAACGACTCAATGGGAAAATGTCATCTTTATAAATGATGTTAGGTTATTATGCAATAAGAGCAAGAAAAACCAATGTTTACCCTTAGCAATTGCTGTCGAGATGATATGCACTCAGCCTAATTACTAATGGGAGGGAACCCATAAACTCTTATCCAAATTGAGAGCATCGCTTCAAAGATAGTAAACAATCATAAAGACTCTTTTTTTTTCCATAAGCAAATAGATCATCCTAGTCGATTTCACTGAATTTTGTATGTTGATGCCATGAGCCTTGTAATAACAATGGATCACCCTAGATCAAAATTTGGATTGCCCATTTTGGGATTAGCCTCCTCTACAAAATCTGACCATTCATATATGCAGCAACAGGAAATGCATACAAGTGCTCAGCAACAGCTAGAGAGAGAGAGAGAGAGAGAGAGAGAGAGAGAGAGAGAGAGAGAGAGAGAGAGAGAGAGAGAGAGAGAGAGAGAGAGAGAGAGAGAAATCAAGTTCAGCTATTGTCTTCGAAATATAACTATTTACTCCCAAACAAAAGGGGTAACAAAGCTCAAGAAACAACTGGACTGATTCCAAGATTTCTCTATAATCCTAGGGATCCTTTAGATTAGAGAGATGTCCTTAAATGAAAATGACCAGCGAAGGAGCTCGATTTAGTTAAACTCTATTTTCAATACAATATATCAAGTTGTTATTTAGAGTCACCTAGCTTAATTTTCACTCCTCGAGCTAAGTTCCAGAAAGGAAAAAATCAACAAAGCAAATATTTCTCTATCAGCCAGCGGAACACCTAAGCCATTAGGACTCTTTAAGTTAAAATTAATAAAGGAAACATATTACTACTCCCCCAAAGGAAAGACAATACAGTCGATGCAGAAAAAAGCATCATATTAACACAAAGGATTAACAAGAAGAAGATTGAACAAAGAAATATATCAAGAAAAGAGGAAGTACCTCAGTTCGACCCGGCATAATAGGTTTTCCAGCCAATAACTCAGCTAAGATGCAACCTGCACTCCATAAATCAATGCCTACGCTATAATCAGTAGCACCTAGAAGCAGCTCTGGTGGTCTATACCACAAAGTAACCACTCGACTAGTCATAGGATGCTTATGCCGAGGATCAAAAATAGTGGCCAATCCAAAATCAGCAATTCTGAGAATGCCAGAATTGTCAAGAAGAAGATTTGACCCCTTAATATCACGATGAAGCACATGACGATTGTGACAATGCTCAAGGCCAGATAATAGCTGATGCATGTAGCATTTAACCTGCAACGGGGGAACAATAATCAGCTAACTCTAACTACAACTGAGATAGAGATGGTCTAACTCACACCCCTCATTCTTCAAAGCAGAACTTCTACAGTGCAGCACCCTAACCTGTGCTTCTGTAAACTTGATCTCTGGACTTGCAGCAAGCCCAGCCAAATCATGCTCCATGTACTCAAATACCAGGTATAAACTACATGACATTCTTGAAGTAACCAAACCTTCCAATTTGATTACATTGGGATGATCTAGTCGTCGCAAAATGATAATTTCTCTAGCCATGAATCTCACACTCTCAGGTTCTAGATTGTCAAAACGCACTTTCTTCAGAGCAACAATTTTACCAGTTATGGTGTCTCTCGCTTTGTAAACGTTACTGTATGTCCCTTGACCAATCTATTGAGAACAGAAAGAAAGAAACATAGACTGTTAACATCAACAAGCAGAAGTGTAATTCAGGAGAATAGAAATGTATATACACAAAAACCAATCTGAAAGCTACCTTATCGATTTTCTCAAAAGTGTCAGCACGTCGAGGGAGCCAACCATCAATTGCTTCCCCAACATGAGCAGAAAGCCAGGATGGCCATCCAGCAGCAACCTGCTCCCCATGTTTATGCTTAGGTGGATTACTTAATCTTGGATCAGGCTTTGACCTTCTCCTTTCTTTCCTAGGTTTTTCGTCATGTTCCGCCTTGTCCTCCTTCTTAGTTACATCACCTTCATTGGCTTCCACAGCTTCATTATCAACAGTTACATTTTCCGCCCCCTTGACCTCTAAAGTTTCAGTAGATTCAGCAGCACTAATGCTCTTACTCTTCTTCTCATAATTCACACCTTCCCTCTTCTCCTCCCTGCCGTTGTGTACTAAGCCTGATGAAACCTCCCGACCCAGAACACACCCCATCTTTCAAGTCTACACTTCATAACTCAACATTCTCACTGAGTAACCAACTAATTTCCACAAATCAGCTCAAAGTCTACAACTTTAACCACCTAAAATAGCAATACGAGAGTACATCATTAAATTGGCCAAACAAGGAAAAGGAGTAAATAATTAAATTGGCTAAAGAAAACAGAAAACAGTAAATCATTAAATTGGCACAGGAAAAAAAAAAAAAAAAAAAAGGAAAATGAGCAAATCATTAAATTAGCAGTAGTTGAACTGCCTACTTAACATTACAAGAAGAATCCAAAGAAACAATTGCTCAATACCGGGCAAAGTTAGGTGAATTTTTCCGGGGTGTGGTCAATTGGACAGAATAATCACAGATTCAAGCATAATCACCAAATAATAGCAAAAACTCATAACAGTAAACTCAACAACTTATATGAATCAACGATCAGCAAAAACACAAAAACAACCCTTTTTACTTACTTGCACTGATCACACAATTTCAGATTCACAGTGAAACCCAAAAATCAATCTTTTTACCTAACCCAAAACAGAACCACGGTAGAGCAGCAAAAATACAGCTAATAAAACGATAAAACCCTAATATCCAAAATTGATGTAACTGCAACCCACGTCCACAAGCAAGAAAATGACAGTCTTTGTGCAAGTGAAAGTGAAATAAAGTCCAAAAAAAAGGGGTAAGTGGAATTTACTTGCTGGGGTTGATCGAATCTGAGCCAAAAAGAAAGGAGAGAGAGAGAGAGAGAGAGAGAGAGAGAGTTATGTGGTGTCTGTAGTCTTCAACGTTTCTATGCTGTAAGACAAGAAAAGAGTATAATCATAAAAGAATCAATTGGACAACTAATCTTTCAGTATTATGGACTACAAATTATAAATATAGAAAGAGATGGAGTGGGAGGGGGTTGGGTGGGTGGGTGAGAGCACTCTACGGTAAGTTATGTCATATAGTTTGACTTACACGAAATTTAGAATTAAAAAAATTAAACTTGTGCTCTTGAAAACTTAAATTATATAAGTTTTTGTGGGACTTTTAATTTATTTGTCTGACTGTAAAATGAGTAAAATAAAAAATTTGAAATTAAATTATTTTTAAATATAAAAATATTTTTTTAAAATATATTTATTAGGAGATTGTGTCATATAAATTGAAATAAATGAAGTGAATTATGTGAACCGTCTCATCTAAAAAACTTAGATATCATAGAGGAAACACTTCGATTTAATTAATTATGTATTAATAGCTAGTACATTGTTGCTAAGTTAGAATACCCCAAACAATATCATTTGAACACTTGGTTAAATAAGAATTTTGAACAAAGTCAAACGAGAGCGACTGGGGCGATTAGAGAACGAATGGAAGATAAGAGTGCGGGGCAAAGAGTAAAAAATGGGATGAGGAAAGGCAAAGCTATTAATCTACCTCTAAGGTAAAGGTGATATTTCACCTTCAAGATTTCGATTAATTAAATCTTCCGCCCCTACTTCTACTAAAGCTACCTCCTCCTTCATCGTCCTTTTTTATTTTTTAGCTAACACTTCCTCTTTATACACAAACCTTTTTTTTTTAGGGTGTGCTGTAATAAGAAAGATCTTGCTACGACCATACCGATTCTCTCAACGCTCTCTTTTTTTTTCGCCAATTAATTATTTTGATTCTTTTAGTGTGGGCTAACACTTTCTTGTGATCCTTAGAATCAAATTAGTAGGCTTTAAGATGAATATTGAACTATTTGTGACTTTACTGAAAGTCAAAATAATGGACTGTGGGACAGGGAGAGAAGACTGAAGAGGAGGGTCTTTTTGGAATCACGGGCGAGATATTCTCCAACAAAATGGAATTCTTTTCTTTAGTACACAAAAAGTAGTCAAAATCATAATTAGATGAAATCATAATTCATAATTCCATTTGTTAAAAAGCCTAATTTCGCTTTTAAAAGAGATTGAATTTGCAACTGTACTGAAGTGGTGTAAGACACTTGCAATATCAGAAACGGTTTGACCCGCTGTAAATTGTAATATGTCATTTCTATTCTAAAAAGGCATTCATTATTCTATTAAAGAATACATAATGATATACTCGTAAAAAAAAAATTATGATTAATAATATTAAATAAATTTGTTAGTGGGGATTGGGGAAGTGTGAAGTTGTAAATGAAAGTATTACGGTGATAGTTAGGCTATGTAGATAAATTTTATAACATCATTTTAATTTGATTAATTCAACTGTCTCTATGGATTATATTGAATTTTTATTTCATATTTATATACATGTAACTAACATCTAGATATCCAATTTTAAAACGGCTTATGATTCCTTATTATCTTCTTTTATTTTTTCTTTATAACTTGAATTGTCATTATATTTAGTTAAGAGATGAAACTTGTTTTGCCCAATGTTGGATTAAAACAAATTAAGAGAAATTTTACTTTGAGAATATCATTAGAATAAACATATTTTAAAACCAATAACGAACATGAAAATAGAGAAAGGTTACATTTTGAACAAAATTACAAAAGTTGAACTAAATCCGCGTATATTGAACCCCTTTTACGTATTTTTAATATATAATTATAATTTATGAATAATGATGTGTTTCCTGCTTCTAAATTTCTAAAATCATTAAAAATGACGAAATCTAATCTCTGAAATTGCATGGCAAATGAAGATGAAATAGAAACATATCACCATTTTCTTTCCCACGCTACCCACCCTCTTTCTACTTTTAACTATATAATAAGAGAAAGTTTTTGGTACGACGAAGGGCATTTCCGTAATTGCAGCTTGGGTAAAAGGCAAGTCTTACTATGTAATACGTGTCGTTGCTCATTTGGTATTTAATTTGAAGTGTCATTTCATGATTCCACTTTTATTCAGCTTTTATGTTTGCTCTATTTCTCTTTCTATGGTAGGTTCCTCTTCTTCTCTATTTCCTTCTTGTTTACTTTTATAGTTTTTAATTTTTTGGTTTCCTTTTATATTTTATGCTCTTCTCTCTTTCACTAGTTGTAGTAATTCTTTTTCTTCTTTTCTTTTTGCTCACTTTTTTGTTTCGAATAGGGTGCTGTGTTTTTCAATCTTCACTTTCTTAGAGTTCATCCATTTTGTTTGGTGTGAGTTCTCTGTTTTCGGAATCGTTTTGTGTAATCTTTTCTTTCTTATTGCAATTTCTTTATTTGTAATCTGTGTGTATATTTGTAATCGTGTCTATATGCATGTTCGTTTCCTATTCTTTTTAATAATGTCTTGCTAGATTTGTACATGCATGTTAGTAACTGTTCCTGATTTATACGTGCATCATGTCATTTTGATGAATTTTGTCTTTGTTACCAACTACTAATTTGAAGTGGATTATGCAACTGAGGTGCTTGATAATATGTTTATCTGGACTTTCATTTTCTGTTAGAGCATTTACTTATGATTATGTGCGGCTTTTGACAATGGAACGAAATTACACTTTATTTGGTTTAGTTACTCGCATCCTTTGTTAACTTATAAAGTATTCCATGTTCGACATGAGAGACCATGAAGATATGCACTTGCTCCATATCATTCTGAATCAAGAAGTTAGAAGGTTGTCAACACAGGTACCTTAATCTCGTGATTGCAGGAATTTGTATTGTATTTGGTTTAGTTACTGGCACCATTAGTGTTATGTGTTCATACATAATTTAAAATGATGTTAATACAGTTGGATAGCCAATTAAGCAAATGTAAAAATTGATACAATACAAAGACATGTACGTCTCTATTTTAAATCGTTAAAATTAACAAATTAAATTTGGTGGTATAAAGTTAGATGGATACATTTCACATGACAGAATAGAAGGTTAATATCAATGTGGTAGATTAAATGCTGAGATACTTCTGAACGTTAGATAGTTATGGTTATGTGTATCCATATTTGATTGAGTTCAGGACGAGTTATTACAAATACAAAGGCGGATAACTCATTATATGACTCGGTGTTTTCACAGCCTAAAGTTGCAATTCTTTTGTGCAACACAACACGACTATGGCAAATCATCAAGTTAAAGTATCCAGCCAATGATAAAGTCAGGAACAAAAAAAGATGGTAGTTTGTTGAAGCTCAAATTCAGGAGCTCAGGTATGTACTTTTATGGTATTTAAGACTAAAAAGATGGTGGCGTACTTACATTGGGCCTTATAGTTTGAAATTTAAGGGTTTCTTTTACCGGCCTGCATGATGAAAAACTTATTTTCAGGAATTTAAGGTATATAATTTTATGGCATTTATAGCTTAAAACACGGTACAAGACTTATACGGGGTCTTGTAATTTGAGATTTCATGTGTATATATTTTCTAGCATGCGTGATGAAAAAATATATATATCATTTGGTTTAGTATTAGGGCATAAGTTAACCATCTTCTACTTTAGTGCTTTGACCAATTCTTTAGCTAGTAGTTAGGATTTTATTAGTCCTTTATTTTCTTAAACAAATTTCCTTATTCAAGGAGTTTGTTTAGCAAGTAGTTTAGTCCTCCTCTTCCAGGGGAGTTAATTTAGGAAATTGATTTTTCACTCTTGTATTTAAAGGTTGCTTTGATTCAATAAACATATAAGCTTTTTGTGCTTCTCTTGTTTTTATATGGTATCAAGAGCCTCAACAAACTCTAACGAGTAAGATACTATCATTTTTCTCTCCCACCCACCCTCCACAAATGGCCAACACTACTAGAGTTGTTAATGCTAATAACAATAGTGGTGCAATGGTCGTCCAATTTAATCTTGTGACATAATTGCCAATAAAATTACAAGGCAACCACAACTTTGCAACTTGGAAGGCGCAATTTTCCATGCTTATGCATGGTCGTGATTTTTATGGTCATCTAGATGGGTCTACTCCTGCTCCATCTCGCACTACCACAACTGGCACAATCCTTAGTGCCAATCTTGCATTCGCTCTTTGGTTTCGTCAAGACTAGAGTTTCGTGAGATTTCTATTATAATTCGTGCTCGTGACTCTACTATTAAATATGAAAAACTCTATGAGAATCTTCATGATCATGAGCTTTTCCTTAGACATGAAGAGTCAAAGAAAGCTCCTAGTCAGATTACCGTTGTTGTTGCTACATTCAACAAATCTGGAAACTCGAATAATTGCAACAATCTTCACTCCAACAATAATAATGGCAGCAACTAACAACGGCGATACAACAACCGCGTTAATTCACAAAATCAGGGGCAAACTTCGAACACCAACAACTCATATGATGGCGTTCGCTGCTAGTTGTGCAACAAACCAGGTCATGTTGCAAGTGTATGCAGATCCAAATCCCACAATAATTTTGAGGCCAAGGCCAACTATGTTTCGGGAATGCACGCATCAGCAAATCCTTAGATTCTCGACTTTGGAGCATCTCACCACATAACTGATAATCCTTACAACTTGCAGGAATACAATGGCATGGAGCAGGTCTCCATGGGTGATGGTAACAAAATACCAATAACTCACACTGGTTTAACTCAATTACGTGCATCAAATAATGCTTTTAAACTCTCTAACACTCTTTGTGCTCCTAGCATTAAACGCAACTTACTCTCTGTCTCTAAATTTTGTCAAGATAACCTAACCTTTATTAAATTCTTTCCATTTCATTTCTGTGAAGGACCTGGAAACGAAAATCCGTTGGTGCACGGTCGGATTAGAGACGGTCTCTATGAGTGGCCAACCTCACCTTCCATATATTTTCCTAAAGCACATTTGGCCTCTACCAACACATCCATCTTCACCTGGCATCGTCGATTGGGTCATCCGCACGCAAGAGTTTTAAATTTTATTTTGAATAAATTCTCACTACCTTGCTCGCTAGACAAATTTTCAGTTTGTAATTCTTATTCATCGAATAAGGCTCATCGCCATCCTTTTTCAGAATCTTACTTTATCAAGTACCAAACCATTTCAAACAATATTTAGTGATTTATGGGGTCCTTCTCCGATTTTATCGATTGACAAAAATTATACTACTGCATTTTTGTTGATCACTACACCAAATATACTTGGCTATATACATTAAAAAATAAAAGTGAGGTTAAAGACCTTTTCAAAAATTACCAAGCATTAATGGAGCGTCGTTTCAATACAAAAATTCTTTCTATCTATACAGATAATGGTGGCGAATATAAATGTCTTGATCCATACCTAAGTTCTCAGGGTATTGAACATCTTTTATCTCCCCCATACACCCCCAAAGAGTCACTCTTGCCGAAAGACGTCACATACGTATTATTGAAACGACAAGAACTTTACTTCATGAAATTTCGCTTCAACTAACTCTTTGGTCTTTTGCTTGTCAGTGTGTAATTTATCTTACAAATCGCTTGCCAACCTCACTTTTACAAAATAAATCACCTTTTCAGATATTGTTTGGTAATGATCCAAATTATAATTCTTTAAAAATTTTCGAGTGTCTCTGTTATCCCTAGCTTAAACACGGTCAACACCTATATATTCTCAACAACCATTTACCTCAGTCCCACAACCTCAATCACCATCTTTTCCAATTGTATACAGTCGCAGAACGACAAAAATGACATCTACTGGCCAAACCATTATTGCTCGTACCACTGCCTCAACTTCGCAACCCTCACAACCTTCCCTCGAACCCCTTCCAATCACAGAACACTCTCCATCCTCCAAATCGGGTTGTGACTCGTTCACAGAACAACATTCACAAACTGAAAACAATCCTTGACTTCATGGCTCACTTATCCCCCACCATCACCCTACCAGTTTTAAATAAGCTAATAAATACCCATAGTGGCAGCGAGCAATAAAAACTGAATTTGATGCATTATTGAATAATCAGACATGGAAATTGATACCACATGAGCCCACAAAAAAATATTTTTTCTTGCAAGCGGTTATACATGTTAAAGAGAAAAGCTGATGGGACAATCGATCGCTACAAGGCTCATCTTGTTGCAAAGGGGTTTACACAACGCCCTGGAATTGACTTTCACGCCATATTTATTCTGGTTTTCAAACCGACTACTGTGCGCTTTGTGCTTTCGATTGATGTCCAGACATAAGTTTCTCTGTGAACAAATTATCTCAATTTATTCACTCTCCATCTGAAGTGCAATGGAAAGCACTCAAACGAGTACTCAGGTATTTTCAAGGAACAATTCAGTTTGGTTTTCGCATTCAAAGAGATAATGATTTCAAGCTACACATGTATTCTGATGCGGATTGGGCTGGAGATGCGAGTGATCGAGCCTCCACTACTGGTTACATACTATATTTTTGGTCATCCAGGAAACAAAGAACAGTTGCTCGCTCATCAACCGAAGCAGAGTATCGAGCGGTTGCAAGTGCACTTGCTAAACACAAATTGGGTGACGAATCTACTAAATGAACTACATGTTTCGCTTCCACAAGCACCCACCATTTACTGTGACAATGTTGGTGCAACTTATCTGTGCAAAAATCCAGTATTCTATAGCCGCATGAAATACATTGCGGTGGACTTTCACTTTGTTCGCAAGCAAGTCCAACATAATAAAGTTCGCATTGTTCATATTCATACTGCAGATCAGCTCGCGGATACTCTCATTAAAGCGCTACCAAAGCCAGCCTTTGACACACACTTATTAAAGTTAGGCGTAGTTACACACTGCCTAACTTGAGAGGGGGTATTAGAGCACAAGTTACCACCTGCTACTTTGCTGCTTTGACCAATTCTTTAGTTAGTAGTTAGGATTTTGTTAGTCCTTTATTTTTTCAAATAAATCTCCTTATCCAGGGAATTTATTTAGCAATTCGTTTAGTCATTCTCCTCCAGAGGAGTTAGTTGAGGGAATTAATTTTTCACTCTTGTATTTAAAGGTTGCTTTGATTCAATAAACACATCAACTTTTTGTACATCTCTTGTTCTTATATGTAGTAGGTTGTGTTGGCATTTTCCTAATGTAGTTTCTCATTTCATTGTTGTTAGAACTTGATTCAACAAATAGAACATGAGAAATCAAGTGCTCTCAGAATACCATTGCATCAACATAAGGACCCATGCATTTAGTGTCTTAGAATCTTTTTCCTTTCATTTTGTTATATCTTTCCCATTGCAATCTCAAAAAAGTTGATAAAATTTTTTTTTTAATTTGGGCTTCTGTTTTTTAAATCATTTTTTATTTATCTTATTTTTGTTTTTAGTGATATTGGTCTCATTTAGACCAGGTTATGCCCTTCATCTAAAAATATAATTTTTTCCACTCTTTTAATTGTACTTGAAATTAATTTTGTTGAGATGGTTTTTCCTTTTGGGTTGATGGGGAAAGATTTTATACAACAAAGACTAATATAGTGGAGTAATTTCATATGGGTGTTACAATGAAAGTCTTATAAGTTTGTATGTATTCTATAAGTTGTTGTTACTCTTAAAAGTTATTTCTTCTCACTACCATTTTATCTGATGCATTTTTCACTATATAATAGAGGAAGTTTTTTTTACGATGAAGGGCATTCCCGTAATTGCAGTGTGGGTAAAAAGCAAGCCATACTATGTAATATGTGTCGTTGCTCATTTGGTGTTAAATTTGACGTGTCATTTCATGGTTCCACTTTTATGTGGACAGACCCACTCACAAATTCGTAAGCATTTCTGTAATGATCCAACCGGTTTTTTTGAGATCTTGCGCATCATTCGGCAGTTTGAGGCCTTGAGCAGCTTCACTTCATGTATTACGACTTGTACGTATGGTCGGAATTGGATTTTGGGAAGTTCGGAGTTGATTCGGAAGAAAAATTCTCATTTCGGAAGCTTTAAGTTGGAAGAGTTGACTAAGGTTTGACTTTTAAGTAAACGACCCCGGAATCGGGATTTGAATGTTCCAATAGGTTTGTATGATGATTTCGTACTTGAGCATATATTTGGGTTGAGTATCGGGTGATCCGGGGGTATTTCTGCGCTTATTATGAAAAGTTGGCATTTTGAAGGTTTTAGAATTTTATAAGTTTGGTTTGAAGTGAATTTTAATATTATCGAAGTCCGTTTAAGGTTACGAGCCTTAAAATAGGTTCGTATCGTGATTTGTGACTTGCATGCAAAATTTGACGTTATTCCGAGATGTTTAAGTGTAATTCGGACGCGTTCGCGAAGTTTGAAGGTTGGAAAGTTAAAAGAAAGGTTTTGGCCGTCGGTTCGTGATTTTAATTTTGTTTGACGTGATTTGAGGCTTCGACTAAGTTTGTATCGTGTTTTGGGATGTGTTGGTATATTTGGTTGAGGTCCCGGGGGCCTCGGGTGAATTCCGGGTAATCAACGGATTGGATTTTGGACTTATTGAAAAATTAGAGGTTCTAGATGCTGGTGTTTTCGCACCTGCGCAGGAAGGACCGCATGTGCGGTGCCGTAGGAGCGAGGCAGTGGCTCACAGAAGCGAAATTGAAGGCGCAGAAGCGGAAGTAGGCAGCTGGGACATTTTCGCTGAAGCGGAGGGACATGCGCAGGTGAGAATTCGTGTCCGCAGATGCGGATGTGGGAGGCCTTAGGAGAACCGCAGAAGCAGAATTTTTGGTCACACCTGCGGAACCGCAGAAGCAGTCAAGTGGCCGCAGGTGCGATGATCGATGGGTAGAGGGCTTGTTTAAGTACGTGGGTTTGGCTCATTTTCATTTCCTTTCTTCCATGGGAACCGGCCTTGGAGCACCATTTTCATCGTCAATCATGAGGTAAGTGATCTCTACAAGTTGTGAGTTAAAAATATGAATTTGGGCTTGTAAATACATGAAAATTTGTGGAAATTGTGGAATTTTAAGAAAAAACCTAGAATTTGGTATTTTGAATTTTGACCATAAAATTGGACATGTAAATGGGAATAAATTATGTATTTGAGTTTGTAATGTTATGAGTAATGTTGATCTTCAAAAATATTCAGAATTCGGGCACGTGGGGCCCGATGGTTGACTTTATTGACTTTTCGAGCGGAGTTGATAATTGTTATGGAGTAATTAATTATAATGTTGGAGTATATTTTTATTGGCTTCCGTGATTGTTTGACTAGTTTCAGAACATTTGGCTTGGATTTGAGTGTTAGAGTGGCGTTGGAGCCGATTATGGAACTTCGGAGCGAGGTAAGTCTCTTGTCTAACCTTGTGAGGGAAAAACTTCCCCTATGTGATGTAATTGTTATGCGATACTAGTTGTGGGTGCTACGTACGCACAAGGTGATGAGAGTTCGTACGTAGCTAAAGCATGTTTATGTCCGGGTAGACTTGGACCTTATCATGTTATATTTGAATTGTTTGAACTCATTCTGCTCGCTTAATTAATTGAATTTATAATTAAAATTGATTTAAAAATAAATATATGTATACTAGGCCGAGAGTTATCACCTTGAGTTGTTGGCAAGTTATTTGAGAAACGGTAAAGATTATATTCACTTTGTGCTCATGTACTGTATTGTAAGCACATGTCTCGTAATTTGGTAATTTCCTTCCTTTCTTGTGGAGCGGGCCGAACGCCTCGGCAGTATAATAGATGCATCTATGGTTCGTGTTGCTCGACCTTCAGTAGTGTACATATTATTCTGGATCGGGTCGAATGACCTCGACATAATCGTGCATTATATCACTGACAGTCCGAATATTCACGAGATTTTCCACTGATGTCTGGCACTTTATATGGTATTCCCTATCCATTTGATTCTGGCACTTGATATATCTGAGCTGTTGAGGTAGAATACAAGACTGAGAAACTCATACCTTTAAAAGAAATATTTGGAATATTATATAACTTACAGATTCACCCCATTATTATTGTGTGCTTTATATCTGGTTATGATTTATTATATTGCTTTATTGGACCACTAGTAGGTATCGTGTCGACCCCTCATCACTACTTCTCCGAGGTTAGGCTAGATACTTATTGGGTACGCGTTGATTTACGTACTCATACTGCACTTCTACACTAAATGTGCATGATCCGACATATTCATCTGGTGGTCATCTTGGCGCGTAGGCATAGCTGCAGAGGAGACTTTCTGCATTCTAGGTTACGCATCGTAGCCCACAGAGTTTTCATCGTACTATTTACTTTATCATGTCTTAATTATATTCTGGACATATGTTGTATTGTTATTGTATCCCTTAGTAAATGTTCGTGCACATGTGACGCCAGATTTTGGGATATGCTAATTGTTACTTACAGATTTATATATCATTATCGCTTTTCATTTCTTTTATAAATTGCTACTTATGTACGTTCTCGTGGATTTAAAAGAGTAAATTTCCTTCCTTAATAAAATTTATGATTTCGAAAGCAATAAAATGAATAATTAGTGTGATAGTTCCCCGTTGGCTTGCCTAACGGCAATGTTAGGCTTCATCACGGACTATAGTGGGTAGTTGGGTCGTGCCAGTTTGGTATTAGAGATCTAGGATCACTTAGGTCTCACGAGTTATGAGCAAGTCTAGTAGAGTCTTGCGGATCGGTACAGAGATGTCTGTACTTATCTTCGCGGGGCTACAGGGCTGTTAGGAGTACTTCCCTTCTTGATTCCTCATCGTGCGATTTGATCCCATCAAGGCTTTTGCTCTAGTGTGCGGGCGGCAGGAGTCTGAGCACCTCCCCCGGCCTGAGAAGTGGCTGCTGCGATCGGAGTAGTGGCCGCCTGCGCAAGAATGGTACACGCGGTCAGGATATGAGCTATGGCCTACTGAAGGCCTGGAATCACAATAGGCTCAGGTGGTGCCTGAGCTGGTCCCACAAGATCATCCACAACTGGAGCCTGCTCCCGAACTGGGGTAACTGGTGGATCTGCAGGTGCTGCCCTAGCTGCGGTGCGAGCTGCACCTCTACCCCTACCGCGACCTCGGCCTCTCGTGGCCTAGACTGATGGTACTAGTGGCTGTCCATCCTGCCCCGTAGTACGCGTCCTTACCATTTGTGAGAGAGTTAGAACAATAGAAATTTAGTTACCAGAATCAAAAGATTCGCACGACAAGAATTCAATAATGTGAAATTTTCTAAGGGTTCAGCAACCTCTCGAAGATAAGTACAGACGTCTCCGTACCGATTTGCAAGACTCTACTAAATTTGCTCATGACTCGTGAGACCTATGTAACCTATGCTCTGATACTAACTTGTCATGACCCAAAACTCTAACCTGTCGTGATGGCACCTATCGATGGTACTAGGCAAGCTGACCTTTCAAAATACTTCAATATTTCATAAAAAGGATAATTCAAATCTTTTTCATACTAGAAAGTTTTACAAAAAACCGGAGTTGAATTCAAAATAAAATGCGGAAAGATAGCCCCCAATATCAGGGGGTCACCAAGTCATGAGTATCTAGATATTCAGTCTAATAAAAACAGTGTCTAAGTATCAATACAGAAAAGAAAAAAAAACATAGAAGGAGTGACAAGGTCTGCGGACGCCGGCAGCTACCTCGTAGTCTCCGGTACTTGATCGCGTACGAACTCAACGACCTCCGTGATCAAACATACCTGGATCTGCACATGAAGTGTATGGTGTAGCATGAGTACAACCAAATCAGCAAGTAACATAAATAAATAAGGGACTGAGAAGCAGTGACGATCTATACAATTACAGTTCATTTTCAATAATTCCAGTGAAGAATAGACATGCTTTCATATCCGATAGTTTAAGTCCAACCAACTTTATACAGTTAAAGTTCAGGTAATCCAGATATAGAATCTTTCAGAAATTTCACAACAATGACAGATAGCAACTAAGTGTATCAACAAATGAAAAAAAAGCAAGTACATCCTCTCAGGGAAACAGTCACTCAACTCGTCACAACAACTCAAATCACTCGGCTCTCAGCCCTCAGTACTCACACTCAATAGGTACCTGCACTCACTAGGGGTGTGCAGACTCCAGAGGGGCTCCTTTCAGCCCAAGCGTTATATCGCTACGGCGTGCAGCCAGACCCAATCATATAAGTAGCCATAAGGTTTGTTGCGGCGTGCAGCCCGATCCACAATCCATAAATAGCCATAAGGCTTGTTGCGGCATGCAACCCGATCCATATACCCTCACATAGCTCACAGCTCAGCACTGAGGCCCTATCTCATTTACTAACCTCTCCAGCCCTCTCGGGCTTTCATAAATCGTACAAATCAGCCAATAGAATTAATAACAAGTGTCAACAAGAAAATAAAAACAAACAAAGCTATGACTCGCAAGTAGCACTGTGACTGAGTTAAAGAAAGCAAATAGTAGTTTATCAATAAGTACTCGACCGCTGCGGGTCCCAACAGTGATAACATATGGCCTAAGAATGGCTTCTAATATGAATGGCAGTCAAATTTCTAGAAGACAGAAGGAACGTGTAATTAACAATGAGCTATTCGACTTTACAGTCTCACGGGACGGACCAAGTCCTAATCCCCCACGGTACACGCCCACACGCCTGTCACCTAGCATGTGCGTCACCTCCAAAATAATCACATCATACTAAAGTCCGGGGTTTTAAACCCTCAGGACCAGATTTAAAATTGTTACTTACCTCAAACCGCGCAAAACTCCTACTCCGCACTATCGTAGCCCCTCGAATCAATCTCCAAATGCCCCAAATCTAGCCACAAGCAGTACGATATCATTAATATAGGCCTAAAGAATCAATTCCATAAGAAAAATAAGAAATTATAAGCCAAAATCTGAAATAGGCTCAAACCGGCTCACGGCCCCACGTCTCGAAATCCGACAAAAGCCACAAAATATGAACACTCATCCACTCACGAGTCCACCCATACAAGAATTACTCGAATCCAACCTCAAATCACCTTCCAAAACTCTAAATTTTAGCCTATGAAGTTTCTACCATTTTCCCCCAAATTTACAACTCAAATCCATAATTAGATGATGTAAAATAACAATAGATTCATGAAATATTGTCCAATCCGAGTTAGAATTACTTACCCCAACAATATTCTTGAAGAAACCTTGAAAATCCGCCTCACACCGAGCTCTCAATATCCCAAAATCGAAATAGGAATCAAACCCTCTAAATCCTATTTTTTTGCACAATTCTTCCGCATCTGCGGACCTGCCGTCGCACCTGCGGACCTACCGTCGCACCTGCGGAATTTTCCTCGCAGGTGCGGAAATGACTTAAGGGACTGGGTCCGCATCTACGAGCAAATGGTCGCACCTGCGCGTGCACACCTGCGGAATAAGGTTCGCTCCTGCGACCTTCCCCTCCATCTCACTCTCCGCATCTAAGGAGCTTCGAGCGCATCTGCGGGCTCGCAGATGCGGAAATGTCCTCGCACATGTGACCCCTGGCCATCTCCTCAACTCTTTCTTTTGTGCTCCTTCACCCGTATGTGCGAGTACGCATATGCGGTCTCCCCACCGCAGGTGCGAAACCACCAGATATCAGACAACTTCAGCCATTTGCCTAAGTCCAAATTCAAACTGTTAAGCATCTGAAACACCCCCGAGGCCCCCGGGACCTCAACCAAATATACCAACAAGTCCTAAAACACCATATGAACTTAGTCGAGCCCTCAAAACACGTCAAACAACAACAAAAATATGAATCACCCTCCAATCCAAACTTAATGAACTTCAAAATTTCCAAATTCTACAAACGATGCCGAATCATACCAAACCACTTCCAATTGACCTCAAATTTTGCACACAAGTCATGTACAACATTAAAGACCTACTCCAACTTCCAAAATTGGAATCCAACCCAGATATCAAAATGTCAACCCCCGGTCAAACTTCCCAAAAATTCAACTTTCATCATTTCAAGACTAAATTATCTACATGCCTCAAATTCACAGTTTGAACACGTTTCTATGTTCGAAATCACCCAACGGACCTAACAGAGCCGACAGAACTCCATTCCTGAGTAGTCTTCACACAATTCTGACTACGGTCAAAATCCTAAGATTTAAGCTTCCGTTTTAGGGACTAAGTGTCCTAAAACACTCTGAAACCAAAAACAAGACCTCCCGGCAAGTCACATAAGTAGAAACAGATACGGAGAAAGAAGTAAATAGGGGATCCAGGCCAATACACTTAAAATGAACGCCCGGGTCGTTAGATCCTCCCCCTCTTAAAACAATTGTTCGTCCTCGAACGAGCATAGAGATATACCTGAAGTGGTAAAAAGATGAGGATAACGGCTGCACATATCATGCTCGGTCTCCTAAGTCGCCTCCTCGACCGGCTTGAACCAACCCACTGGAGACCTACACCGCCTACCATACAGAGCCTCATACGGTGCCATCTGGATGCTTGACTGATAACAGTTATTGTAGGCAAACTCCGCTAGTGGCAATAACTGATCCCACAAACCCCCAAACTCCATCACGCACGCACGCAGTATATCCTCTAATATCTGAATAGTGCTCTCGGACTGTCCATCTGTCTAAGAGTGAACTGTTGTGCTCAACTCCACTCGAGTACCCAACTCATGTTGTACGGCCCTTCAGAACCGTGATGTAAACTGCGTACCCCGGTCAGAGATGATAGATACCGGTACACCATGAAGCATAACAATATCGCTGATATACACTCGAGCCAGCTGCTCGGAAGAATAGGTAGTCATCACAGGAATGAAATGAGTTGAATTGGTCAGCCTATCCATGTAACGACCCGGTCGGTCGTTTCGAGAGCTATAGTCCTTAGTGGAATTAGAGGTCGTTTCGAGGTCGTTTCGGGGTCGGAATGGATTTTTGGAAGTTGGAGTAGGTTCGTGGTGTCATTTTTGACGTGTGTGTAAAATTTGAGGTCATTCAGACATGGTTTGGTAAGTTTCAGCATTGTTTGTGGAATTCGAAAGATTTGAAGTTCTTAGGCTTGAATCCGAGGGTAATTTGGTGTTTGATGTTGTCTAGAGTAATTCGAAGGTTCGACTAAGTTTGTATGTTGATATATGACTTGTCTGTATTTTTTGTTGAGGTCCTGTAGGACTCGGGCGTGTTTCAAATGGTCGACGGATTGGTTTTTGGTGTTTGAGAGCTACTGGTGTGAATTCTACTGGTGTTTTTGCACAAGCGGAAGAGGAGTCGCAAGTGCGAGGCCGCAGTGCGCTTGAGAAGTTTGCAGGTGCGGACAGTGCTGAGCTAGGCAAGATACGCAGGTGCGAGAAGTCTGTCGCATCGGCGAGCCCGCAGGTGCGAGAGTTGGAGCGCAGATTCGGAAAATGGGAGGCCAAGGCTAGAGTGCAGGTGCAGAGGATTGGTCGCACCTGCGAGCCCGCATGTGCGAGGCCTGGGCGCAGGTGCGGAGGCTAAAGAATTAAGTGAGTTTCACAGGTGTTGCTATATGACTGCAGGTGCGGTCCCGCAGGCGCGAAGAATTGGTCACACATGCGAAAAGCCTAGGCAGATAGTATAAATTGCACACTTCACGAATTTTAGTCCATTATTCACCATTTTCAGTCGGTTTTGAAGCTTTTGGGAGTGAATTTGAAGAGGGATTCAAGGGGATATCAGTGAGGTAAGTTGCTTGAGCCCTAATACTCGTATATATAGTGATTTCCCGTTGTGTAATCATGTAATTAGTGGAAATTAGGGGTAAAAATGAGGGGTTAGGGCTTGGATTTTGGAGAGTTTGATTTAAGGATTCGAGGGACCAAATGAGGTCAGATTTTGATCAATTTCGTATGTATGAATTCGTGAGTGAATGGGCTTTCTAGTTTTGTAAATTTTGTCGCATTTCGACACGTAGGCCCGGGGGCCGGGTTTGAGCCGATTTCGGGTTTTTGGTCTGATTTGATAGTTTTTCTTGTGGAATTCATTCCATTAGCATATATTGATAGTATTGTGTTGATCATGAATAGATTCAGAGCATTGGAGGCCGAGTCGAGAGGCAAGAGCATCGCGGGGTAGAGATTTGACCGGTTTGAGGTAAGTAACGATTGTAAATCTAGTCCTGAGGGTATTAAACCCCGGATTTCGTATCATTCTACTATTTTGAGGTGACGCACATGCTAGGTGACGGGCGTGTGGTCGTGCTCCGTTGGGGATTGTGACTTAGTACATCCCGTAGAAACTGTAAAGTTGCATATTTTGTTGAAATTATATGATAACTTATGAGTTTTAGAAATGAGTTTCTGTAAATTGGGCGGAATGTCATGTTTGGGCCTTGTGCGAGTGCTATTTGGACCCTTAGGGGCCTTTTTCTTACTATCCTCTCACTGTTTTTCGATTAAAAATCTATACTCAGTCATGGTTGTACCTGTTTACTGCATAACTCAGTTTTATTTCTCTGTTTTGTTGCATATAAATGTTGTTTTGGGTCGAGTATAATGTTTTTACTGAGAGCCCGAGTGGCTTGAGAGGTTTATTACTGAGTGAGGCCGAGGGCATGATTTATGAGGATATTCATGGGATCGGGCTGCACGCCGCAACATGTTTGATATAGGCCGAGGGCCTGATTGATTTATGCCATGATTTGGCTTGATATAGCGCTCGGGCTGAAGGAGCCCCTCCGGAGTCTGTACATACCCCAGTGAGCGCATGTACCAACTAAGTGTGAGTGCCAAGTGTTGAGTGATTGGGAGGTATGAGAGATGGTGAGGTATGCCCGAAGGGTTGTTTACGAGTGATTGTGAGGTATGCCCGAGGGGCTGTATACGAGTGATTGTGAGATTTGCCCGAGGGGCGGTATATGAGTGATGTTGCCTGAGTGGCTGATCATGATTTCATTATTTTTTTTCAGCTTTGCATTGAGCCTTTGTTTGAAAAACTATTGAAAAATGTCTTTAAATGATTTTTTTTTTCTGGAATTGGATTTAACGGAGTTGATTTGATTCAAACCCTAGTTTTAAAGGCATGATATGTTTTACTGAATTTTTGTGATATGAACTTTACTTGCATTACTGCTCGTCACTACTTCTCAGTCTTTATTTACTGTTGTTGCTTACTGAGTTGGCGTACTCACGTTACTCCATGCACCTTGTGTGCAGATCCAGGTGTAGCTGGACATGGTAGCGGCTGTTGATTATTCCGGTTGCATATTTTCTCGGGGATAGCAAGGTAGCTGCCTGGCGATCGGAACCCTGCTCTTCTCCCTCTTATCTTCCTTTAGTTGTAAATAGCTATTTTCCAGACTATGCTAGTCTCGATATTGTCAGATAAATTATAGTAGATGCTCATGACTAGTGACACCCCGATGTCGGGCTTTTCTTTTCCGTACTTTTATTTTGATTTGAATTCCTTTACGAAGATTTTTATATTAAATAGCCTTGAAATTTTCTTTGAAATGAAAAATATCGGTTTGTTTTGGGAATGAGTCGACTTGCCTAGTTCCACGATAGGTGCCATCACGACAGGGTAGTTTGGGTCGAGACAAGTTGGTATCAGAGACTAGGTTACATAGGTCTCATGAGTCATGAGCGGGTTTAGTAGAGTCTTACGGATCAGTACGGAGACATCTGTATTTATCTTCGAGAGGCTGCAGAACCCTTAGGAAACTCCACATTCTTGAATTCTTGTCGTGCGAATCTGTTGATTCTAGTAACTAAACATCTGTTGTTTTATTCTCTCACACATAGTGAGGACTCGTACTACCGGTCAGGAGGGCCAGCCACCAGTACCACCAGCCAGAGCTGCGAGAGGCCGAGGCCGCAGTAGAGGCCGTGGTAAGGAAGAGGTACAGCCTGCACTGCAGCTAGGGCAGTACCTGCAGTTCTACCAGTTGCCCCAGATCAGGACCAGATTCCAATTATTGATGCACCAGCTCAGACACCACCTGTGCCTATTGTGATTTCAGGCCTTCAGGAGGCCTTAGCTCAGATTCTGACAGCGTGTGCCGGCCTTGCTCAGGCAGTCTCTATCTCGACGGCCGCAACCACTTCTCAGGTCGGGGGAGGCACAAGCACTCAGACTCCCGTCGCTCGCACACCCGAGCAGGTTGTTTAAGGACTCCAGATACAGGGGGCACCACCAGCCCAGCCGGTTACAACTGCACAGGATTATTTGGTTCCTACTATGCCTGAGGATGATCAACGTAGGTTGGAGAGGTTTGGGAGGCTCCAGCCGCCACCTTTCAGTGGCACAGAGAGAGAGAATGCTCAGAACTTCTTAGACAAGTGTCAGAGGATACTCCATACTGCTGGTATTCTGGAGACTTGTGGGGTCTCATTCACTACTTTTCAATTTTTCGGGGCTGCATTTAGATGGTGGGAGACTTACGAGAGGTGTAGACCTGTTGGCGCAGCACCCCTTACTTGGCAGCAGTTCTCCATGATCTTTTTGGAGAAGTTCGTGCCTCGGTCCCGCAGAGAGGAGCTACACAGACAGTTTGAGCGGCTTCTCCAGGGTGATATGTCTGTGACGCAATATGAGATGTGATTCTTAGAGTTGGCCCGTCATGCTATCTTGTTGGTTCCCACGAACAGCGAGAGGATCATGAGGTTTATTAATGGTCTCACTTTTCAGCTACAGTTGCTTATGACCAGAGAAAGGGTGTCAGGTGCTACCTTTGATGAGGTTGTCGACATTGCTCATCAGATTGAGATGGTTCGCGGCCAGGAGAGAGTTGAGAGGGAGGCCAAAAGGCCTCGTGGTCATGGCGGATTCAGCAGTGCTCCTTTTGGGGGTCAGTTCCAGCACGGTAGAGGTCGTCATTTCAGACAGGCTCAGTCAGCTCGATCATTTCACCGGGGTGCATCATCTGGCCATGGTTCTCACAGTTCTTATCAGGGCCACTCATCACTCGGTGCCCTTCCAGCTCAGAGTTCGTCCCGTGCTCCATCAGTTCAGGGCTCCTCTATGCCAGGTTCTTCTACTAGTTATCCGGTGCTCGGGGCTCCCTTCAGTTCCTGCCACCAGCACCAGGGAGTTGTTTTGAGTGTGGGGAGTTTGGGCATATGTGGAGGTAGTGTCCTCGTCGTCTTGGAGGTCTATCTCAGCAGAGGCGTCAGCCTTCGACTTCAGCACCGGTTACTTCACCACCCGCCCAGTCAGCTCGGGGTGGAGGTCAGTCAGCTAGGGGTCGTCCTAGAGGGGGAGGCAGATCAAGGGGTGGCCAGGAGCGTTTCTATGCCCTCCCTACCAGACCAGATGTTATTGCTTCAGATGCTGTGATTACAGGTATTGTCTATGTTTGTCACAGAGATGCCTCTGTATTATTTAACCCCGGTTCCACGTATTCATATGTTTTCTCGTATTTCGCCTATTTTCTGGATATGCCCCGTGAGTCTTTAGTTTCATTTGTTCATGTATCTACTCCTGTGGGCGATACTATTATTGTGGACCGCGTATATCGGTCATGTATGGTGACTATTGGGGGTCTAAAGATCCAAGTGGACCTTTTGCTGCTCAGTATGGTTGACTTTGATGTGATATTGGGTATGGATTGGTTATCTTCATGTCATGTTGTTCTAGATTGTCATGCTAAGACTGTGACATTGGCAATGCCGGGATTTTTGAGGGTTGAGTTGAGCAGTTCTATAGATTATGTACCTAGCAGGGTGGTTTCATATTTGAAGGCTCAACGTATGGTTAAGAAGTGTTGCCTATCTTATTTGGCGTTTATGAGGGATATTAGTGCATAGACTCCTTCCATTGATTCTATTCCGGTGGTACGTGATTTTCCGGATGTGTTTCCTGCACACCTGCTTGGCATGCCACCTGACACAGATATTGACTTTGGTATTGATTTGGTGCCGGGCACTCAGCCCATTTCTATTCCACTATATTGTATGGCACCGGCTGAGTTGAAGGAGTTGAAAGAACAACTTCAGGAACTCCTTAATAAGGGGTTTATTCGACCTAGTGTATCACCTTGGGGTGCACCAGTTTTATTTGTGAAGAAGAAGGATGGTTCCATGAGAATGTGCATTGATTACACACAGTTAAACAAGGTCACAGTCAAGAACAAGTATCATTTGCCTCGTATTGATAATTTATTTGACCAGCTCCAGAGAGCGAGGGTGTTCTCCAAGATTGATTTGAGGTCCGGTTATCATCAGCTAAAGATTCGGGATTTGGATATTCTTAAGACAGCTTTCACGACCCGTTATGGCCATTATGAGTTCTTAATGATGTCTTTTGGGCTGACCAATGCCCCCAACAACATTCATGTATTTGATGAACAGTGTATTCCAGTCCTATTTAGACTCATTCGTTGTTGTATTCATTGATGACATCCTGGTGTACTCTCATAGCCAGGAGGAGCACGTTCAGCATTTGAGGATTGTGTTATAGAGATTGAGGGAGGAGAAGCTTTATGCAAAGTTATCCAAGTGTGAGTTTTGGCTCAGTTCGGTAGCATTCTTGGGACATGTGGTGTCCAGTGAGGGTATTCAGGTAGATCAGAAGAAGATAGAGGCGATGCAGAGTTGGCCTAGACCGTCCTCAGCCACGGAGATCAGGAGCTTCCTTAGTTTGGCGGGTTATTACCATCGCTTTGTGGAGGGATTTTCATCTATTGCTTCACCCTTGACCAAATTGACCCAAAAGGGTGCTTCATTCAGGTGGTCGAACGAGTTTGAGGAGAGCTTTCAGAAGCTCAAGACTGCCTTGACCACAACTCCAGTATTAGTTCTGCCATCAGCTTCAGGTTCTTACACCATGTATTGTGATGCCTCGAGGATAGGCATTGGTTGTGTTCAGATGCAGGAGGGTAGGCTGATTGCTTATGCCTCACGCTAGTTGAAGACCCATGAGAAGAACTATCTTGTCAATGATCTTGAGTTAGCAGCCATTGTTCACGCCTTGAAGATTTGGCGCCATTATTTGTATGGGGTTCATTGTGAGGTCTATACTGATCACTGGAGTCTGCATCATCTGTTTAAGCAGAAGGATCTTAATTTGCATCAGCGGAGATGGTTGGAGCTTCTTAAGGACTATGATATCACTATTTTGTACCATCTGGGGAAGGCCAAAGTGGTGGCCGATGCTTTGAGTCGCCAGGCAGAGAGTTTGGGGAGTTTAGCATATCTTCCAGCAGCAGAGAGACCTTTGGCATTGGATGTTCAAGCCTTAACAGGCCAGCTTGTGAGATTGGATATTTCGGAGCCGAGTCGGGTGTTGGCTTGCATGGTATCCAGGTCTTCTCTTTATGACCGTATCATGAAGCGTCAGTATGATGACCCTCACTTGCTCGTTCTTCAGGACAGGATTCGAAGAGGTGATGCTAGGGATGTGACTATTGGTGATGACAACGTGTTGAGGATGCAGGGCCAGATATGTGTACCTAATGTAGATGGTCTTCAGGAGTTGATTCTGGAGGAGGCCCACAGCTCGCGGTATTCTATCCATCCGGGTGCCGTGAAGATGTACCAGGATTTGAGACAGCACTATTGGTGGAGGCGGATGAAGAAGGATATAGTTGGGTTTGTAACTCGGTGTCTCAACTGTCAGCAGGTTAAGTATGAGCATCAGAGATTGGGTGGCTTGCTTCAGAGATTAGATATCCCAGAGTGGAAGTTGGAGCGGATCACCATGGACTTTGTAGTTGGGCTCCCACGGACTTCGAGGAAGTTCGATGCTATTTGGGTGATTGTGGATCAGCTGACCGAGTCCGCGCACTTCATTCCAGTTGGTACTACTTACACTTCAGAGCGGTTGGCTGAGATTTACATCCGAGAGATTATTCGCCTGCATGGTGTCTTAGTTTCCATCATTTTAGATAGAGGTATTCAGTTTACATCGCAGTTTTGGAGGGCCGTGCAGCGAGAATTGGGTACTCAGGTTGAGCTGAGCACAACTTTTCACCCTTAAACGGATGGGCAGTCCGAGCGCACTATTCAGATATTGGAGGACATATTGCGCGCTTGTGTCATTGACTTTGGGGGGTTCATGGGACCAGTTTATGCCACTCACGGAGTTTGCATATAACAATAGTTATCGGTCGAGTATTCAGATGGCTCCATATGAGGCTTTATATGGGAGGAGGTGTAGATCTCCGGTTGGATGGTTTGAGCCGGGTGAGGCTAGGCTCTTGGGTACAGACTTGGTCCAGGATGCATTAGATAAGGTGAAATTTATTCAGGAGCGGCTTCGCACGGTGCAGTCTAGACAGAAGAGCTATGTGGACAAGAAGGTTTGTGATGTATCTTTCATGGTTGGGGAGAAGGTTTTGCTGAAGGTATCACCCATGAAGGGTGTCATGAGGTTTGGGAAGAGGGGAAAGTTGAGCCCCCGGTTCATTGGGCCTTTTGAGGTGCTTCAGAGGATAGGGGAGGTGGCTTATAAGCTTGCCTTGCCACCCAGCTTGTCGAGTGTGCACCCAGTGTTTCATGTTTCCATGCTCCAAAAGTATATTGGAGATCCATCCCATGTTTTGGACTTCAGCACGGTTCAGTTGGAAGGTGATATGACTTATGATGTGGAGCCGGTGGCCATTTTAGATCGGCAGATTCGGAAGTTAAGGTCAAAAGATATAGCTTCGGTGAAGGTGCAGTGGAGAGGTCAGCCTGTGGAGGAGTCCACCTAGGAGACCGAGTGGGAGATGTGGAGCAGATATCCATGCTTATTCGAGACTCCAAGTATGTTTCTAGATCCGTTCGAGGACAAATGGTTATTTAAGAGGGGGAGGATGTAACGACCCGGTTGGTTATTTCGAGAGTTATAGCCCCATTTCCCCTATTTCTGCTTCTTTATATGTTATTTAGCTTTATTGTATTGTATCGGGTTGGTTGGTTTGGGTCCGGAGTGGTTTCGGAGTGGAATGAGATAGTCTCTAAAGTAGAATCTTAAGTTGGAAAAGTCAACCGAATATTGACCTATGTGTAAACGATCTCGGATTTGAATTTTTAAGGTTCTGTTAGCTCCATTAGGTGATTTTGGATTTAGGAGTGCGTCCGAAATATGATTTGGAGGTCCGTAGTAGAATTAGGCTTGAATTGGTGAATTGGAAATTTGGTAATTTTCGGTCGGCAGTGAAAAATTTGATATCGGGGTCGAAATGGATTTTTGGAAGTTAGAGTAGGTTTGTGGTGCCATTTGTGACGTATGTGTAAAATTTGAGGTCATTTAGACGTGGTTTGGTAAGTTTCGGCGTTATTTGTGGAATTTAGAAGATTTGAAGTTCTTAGGCTTGAATCCGAAGGTAATTTGGTGTTTTGATGTTTTTTGGAGTGATTCGAAGGTTCGACTAAGTTTGTATGTTGATATATGATTTGTTGGTATTTTTGGTTAAGGTCCCGAGGGTCTCAGGCGTGTTTCGGATGGTCGACGGATTGGTTTTTGGTGTTTGAGAGCTGCTGGTGTGAATTCTGCTGGTGTTTCTGCACCTGCAGAAGGGGAGTCGCAGGTGCTAGGCCGCATGTGCGAGGCTGCAGGTGCGCTTGGGAAGTTTGCAGGTGCAGACAGTGCTGGGCTAGGCAGGATGCGCAAGTGCGAGAAGTCTATCGCATCTGCGAGCCTGCAGGTGCGAGACTTGGAGCACAAATGCGGAAAATGGGAGGCCAAGGCAGGAGCGCAGGTGCGGAGGATTGGCTGCACCTGCGAGCCCGTAGGTGCGAGGCCTGGGCGCAGGTGCGGAGGCTAAAGAATTATGTGAGTTTCGCAGGTGCGGCGATTTGACCGCAAGTGTGGTCCCACAGACGCGAAGAATTGGTCGTATGTGCGAAAATCTTGGGCAGATAGTATAAATTTCACACATCGCGAATTTTGGTCCATTCTTCACCATTTTCAGTCGGTTTTGAAGCTTTTGGGAGTGATTTTGAAGAGGGATTCAAGGGGATATCAGTGAGGTAAGGTGCTTGAGCCCTAATACTCGTATATATGATGATTTTTCATTGTTTAATCATGTAATTAGTGGAAATTAGGGGTGAAAATGAGGGGTTAGGGCTTGGAATTTTGGAGAGTTTGATTTAAGGATTTGAGGGACCAAATGAGGTCGGATTTTGATAAATTTTATATGTATGGACTCGTGAGTGAATGGGCTTTCTAGTTTTGTAAATTTTGTAGGATTTCGAGACGTGAGCCCGAGGGCTGGGTTTGAGTCGATTTCGGGTTTTTGGTCTATTTTGATAGTTTTTCTTGTGGAATTCATTCCATTAGCGTATATTGATGGTATTGTACTGATTGTGAATAGATTCGGAGCATTTGGAGGCCGAGTCAAGAGGCAAGAACATCGCGGGGTAGAGATTTGACCGGTTTGAGGTAAGTAACGATTGTAAATCTAGTCCTGAGGGTATGAAACCTCGGATTTTATATCATTCTACTATTTTGAGGTGATGCACATGCTAGGTGACTGGCATGTGGGCATGCACCATTGGGGATTGTGACTTAGTTCGTCCCGTAGCAACTGTAAAGTTGCATATTTTGTTGAAATTATATGATACTTATGAGTTTTAGAAATGAGTTTCTGTAACTTGGGCGGAATGCCACGTTTGGGCCTTGTGCGAGTGGTGTTTGGACCCTTAGGGGCCTTTTTCTTACTATCCTCTCACTGTTTTTGATTGAAAATCTATACTTAGTCATGGTTATACCTGTTTACTGCATAACTCAGTTTTATTACTCTGTTTTGATGCATATAAATGTTATTTTGGGCCGAGTACAATGTTTTTACTTAGAGCCCGAGTGACTTGAGAGGTTTATGACTGAGTGAGGCTGAGGGCCTGATTTGTGAGGATATTCATAGGATCGGGCTGCACGCCGCAACATGTTTGATATAGGCCGATGGCCTGATTGATTTATGCCATGATTTGGCTTGATATAGAGCTTGGGCTGAAGGAGCCCCTCCGGAGTCTGTACAGACCCTAGTGAGCGCAAGTACCTACTGAGTGCGAGTGCCGAGTGCCGAGTGTTGAGTGACTGGGAGGCATGAGAGATGGTGAGGTATGCCCGAGGGGCTGTTTACGAGTGATTGTGAGGTATGCCCGAGAGGCTATATACGAGTGATTGTGAGGTTTGCCCAAGGGGATGTATATGAGTAATGTTGCCTGAGTGGCTGATTATGATTTCATTATTTTTTTCTCACCTTTGCATCGAACCTTTGTTTGAAAAACTATTGAAAGATGTCTTTAAATGATTTTTTTCTGGAATTGGATTTAAAGGAGCTGATTTGATTCAAACCCTGGTTTTAAAAACATGTTGTGTCTTACTGAATTTTTGTGCTATGAACTTTACTTGCATTACTGCTCGTCACTACTTCTCAGTCTTTATTTACTGTTGTTGCTTACTGAGTTGGCATACTCACGTTACTCCCTGCACCTTGTGTGCAGATCCAGGTGTAGCTGGACACGGTAGCGACTGTTGACTATTCCAGTTGTAGATTTTCTCGGGGATAGCAAGGTACCTGCCCGACGATCACAGCCCTGCTCTTCTCCCTCTTATCTTCCTTTAGTTGTATTTGGCTATTTTTCAGACTATGCTAGTCTCGATATTATCAGACAAATTATAGTAGATGCCCATGACTAGTGACACCCCGATGTCGGGCTTTTCTTTTTCGCACTTTTATTTTGATTTGAACTCCTTTATGAAGGTTTTTATGTTAAATATCCTTGAATTTTTCTTTGAATGAAAAATATCAGTTTGTTTTGGGAATGAGTCGGCTTGCCTAGTTTCACGATAGGCGCCATCACTACAGGGCTAGTTTAGGTCGTGACCATCCACAATCACTCAAATTGCATCAAACTTCCGCTGAGTTCGTGGAAGCCCAACAACAAAATCCATAGTGATCCGCTCCCATTTCCACTCCGGAATCTCTAACTTCTAAAGCAACCCACCTGGTCGCTGATGCTCATACTTCACTTCCTGGCAATTTAAGCACCGAGTTACGTACTTCACTATGTCCTTCTTCATTCTCCACCACCAGTAATGTTGTATCAAGTCCTGATACATCTTCGCGACACCCGGATGAATAGAATACCGTAAACTGTAAGCCTCCTGGAGAATCAGCTTACGCAACCCATCTACATTGGGCACACATAGCGTGCCCTGCATCCTCAATGCACCATCATCCCCAATAGTGACATTCTTAGCATCACCGTGCTGGACCATGTCCTTAAGGACAAGCAGATGGGGGTCATCATACTGACGCTCCCTGATACGACCATAAAGAGAAGACCGAGCGACCACACAAGCCAATACTCGACTCGGCTCAGAAACATCCAATCTAACAAACTGCCTAAGTCTAAATTCAAACCATTAAGCATCCGAAACACCCCCGAGGCCCCCGGGACCTCAACCAAATATACCAACAAGTCCTAAAATACCATACGAACTTAGTCGAGTCCTCAAAACACGTCAAACAACAACAAAAATACGAATCACCTTCCAATCCAAACTTAATGAACTTTGAAATTTCTAAATTCTACAAACGATGCCGAATCATACCAAACAACGTCCGATTGACTTCAAATTTTGCACACAAGTCATGTACAATATTACGGACCTATCCAACTTCCGGAATCGAAATTCGACCCCGATATCAAAAAGTCAACCCCAGGTCAAACTTCCTAAAAATTTGACTTTCGCCATTTCAAGCCTAAATTAGCAACAATCCTCAGATTCACAGTCCGGACACGCTCCTATGTCCAAATTACCCAACGGAGCTAACGAAACCGACAAAATTCTATTCCGGAGTCGTCTTCACATAATTCCGACTACAGTCAAAGTCCTAAGACTTAAGCTTCCGTTTTAGGGACTAAGTGTCCCAAAACACTCCGAAACAAAAAACAATACCTCCCGGCAAGTCACATAAGTAGAAACAGATACGGAAAAAGTAGTAAATAGGGGATCGGGACTAATACACTCAAAATGACCGGCCGGGTCGTTACAGCAAATCATCAAGTTGAAGTACTCAGCCAATGACAAAGTGAGGAACAGAAAAAAATGGTAGTTTGCTGAAGCTCAAATTCAGGAGCTCAGGTATGTACTTTTATGGCATTTAAGACTAAAAAGACGGCGACACTTACATTGGGCCTTATAGTTTGAAATTTTAAGGTTTTCTTTTACCGACATGCGTGATGAAAAACTTATTTTCAGGAATTCAAGGTATGTAATTTTATGGTATTTATAGCTTAAAATACGGTACAAGACTTATATGGGGTCTTGTGGTTTGATATTTTATGTGTCTCTCTTTCCTAGTCTGTGTGATGAAAAACTATGTACATCACTTGGTTTAGTAGGTTGTGTTGATATTTTTCCAATGTAATTTCTCATTTCATTGTTGTCAGAACTTGATTCAGCAAATAAAACCTGAGAAATCAAGTGCTCTGAGAATACCATTACATCAGCATAAGGACCCATGCATTTAGTGTCTTTGAATCTTTTTCCTTTCATTTTGTTATATCTTTCCCATTGCAATATCAAAAAAGTTGATAAATTGATTTTTTTTTGGGCTTCTGTTTTTTAAATCATTTTTAATTTATCCTTTTTTTTTTAGTGATATTGGTCTCATTTAGACCAGGTTATGCCCTTCATCTAATAATATATTTTTTTCCTCTTTTAATTGGACTTGAAATTGATTTTTTTGAGATGATTTTTTCTTTTGGGTTGATGGGGAAGGATGTTATACAACGAAGGTTAATACAGTGGTAATTTCATATGGGTATTACAATGGAAGCCTTAGAAGCTTGTATGTAGTCTATAAGTTGTTGTTACTCTTAAAAGTTATTTCTTCTAACTGCCACTTGACTATCACTTTATGCATTCAACAATTTTAAAAATACTCATAGTTGACAAATGAAGTATTTGAACTTTTAAGGTTTCATGCAACTTTTCTCTTGCATCAAAATGCTATCTACCCCGATGGCAAAGGGGAAGAAATTAAAGGAGTTTGCTCAGATTGTTATGCCTTCTAATTATTTATACAATATTATTATTTATCTAATTTATCTAAGTTTTCCAATGTAGACTGAATTAAAGCAATTGTTCCTTATCTATTGGACATGCCTTGACTTGTACATTTGCTTAACTTCAAATGTTCAATATTTTTAGGTGACTTCAAGCTGCAGCCGAGGATAAGATTATCGTATCCACTGGGAAAGAGATGTTCATGCCAAAGGATCTAAATGCCACCATTATAATGGTAAGTTTAATTGTATATATGCATTATGGTTGTCACGATACAATTTCCCCTATAGGTCGTGATGGCGCCCAACACTACAGCTAGACAAGCCAACTTAATAAATTAAGCATATATTGACAAAATTTAAAATCAATAAAATAATAAAACACTAAATTCTACCAATGTGTGTGCCAAGACCTGATATCACAAGTGTATGAGCATCTAGTAGATTATACAAAGTCTCAAATACTGTCTGAAATAAAAAATAGACAGAATGAAAAATACAAGGAGAGACACTAGTAGCTGCAAAACGGCTCAGAAAGGCAACTCACCACTATGCCCCTGGATAACGTGAGCGTAAGACGATAGGCCCCCCACTAGTACTTGCCTCAGGTCCTTCACAAAAAGTGCAGCAAGTGTAGTATGAGTACATAAATAACGTGTACCCAGTAAGTATCAAGCCTACTCTCGAAGTGGTAGAGACGAGATGGCCAAGTTTGACACTCACTATGGGTCAATAATAATAACTGAAATAAAACTAGAATATCTAAATCAACATGATTCACAAAGTTTACAACAATTTATTTAACCCGCAAAAATAATCATATTCCTTCAAATGCAACAATTCTCAATATATTAATTAAATTTCTTAAATTCAAATAATTTCTAATTTATCAATTAATTTCATTTACAGGAATAACAATTAATTCCTTAACAAGTAGGAATAATAATTCATGAAATTTCAAGAATTCTCCAATTTATCAATTAGTTTCGCAAGCTTGAAATAACTATTAAAATATCGTGTAATTATTATTATTAAGCACGATTTCTGCCGAGGACGTACGACCCGATTCAGAGTGTCGTGTACACTGACGAGGGACGTGCGGCGCGATCCATAGATGCATCTATCCTGCCGAGGCGTTCGGCCCGCTCCACAAGAAAGGAGGACATTTTCTTATGTACCTCCGGAATGAGAGTATATTTATTATAAGCTAAATTCGGGAAGAAGAATAATTTTTTTAACAATTAATTAATTTAAACAGAAAATCAAGTATATGAGATTTTCATCCTTTAATATCTTTATCTAACAATTCACAATATATTCATATATGTCAATTAATATTAATTAAATAAAGAATACAATTTATACAAGTAATTCATGCTTTGAGTCCTAAATTATCCGGACTTTAGCATTAATAGTAGCTACGCACGGAATATCGTCACCTCGTGCGCACATAGCCCCCGCAATTAGAAATAATTATTCAATTTAAACCCTATGGGGTAATTTTTCCTTCACAAGATTAGACAAGAGACTTACCTCGTCTCAAAGTCCACTTTCCGATTACCACATCGCATTGAATTCTTGATTCGACGCCGAAAGATCCGAAACTATCCAAATATTATACACAATAATTAATATATGCTAAATGATTCGAAATTTATCTATTAAATAAATTACCTTAACCAAAATGGTAAAATTTTTAAAATTTACTCCGGGCCCACGTGGTCGGATTTTGGAAATTTTCGGATGAAAACGTTACCCATAATTTCAAGAACTTAAATATATAATTTCTACCCACTTCCATAACTATTTTCGTGGTTAAAATCTCATTTTTATAAAAATCTAGGTTTTTCACCTAAACCCTTGATTTCTAAGATTTACTAGTTATAATCTACCTATAATCTATGTATTTAACTTAAGAGGTGTGGAATTAACTTACCTCTAAGTTGTTAGTTGAAATCTCCTCTCAAAAAGCTCCAAAATCGCCCAAGAATGGAAGAAAATGGGCTCAAAATGACTGAGCCCCGATTTTTAACACATTCTGCCCAACAGTCATTTTCGCACCTGCGGAAGACTACCGCACATGCGGCTTTCGCACCTGCGGAAATTCCTCGCAGGTGCGAGTTCCACTCGCCTGGGCCAAGGTCGCATTTGCACACACAGTTTCGCACTTGCGCGCTCGCAGGTGCAAATCATCCGCATCTGCGGTCGATTGCCCCTTCCCTTTTTCCGCTTCTGCGCACAAAAACTCGCATTTGCGAGGTTCACTCCTGCGAGCTAATGCCGCACCTGCGGCTGGCCAAGCGTAGGTGCGATTCTGACAGTAGCTGGGAGCCTCAATTTTGGTTCCCAACTTTCAACTTGGTCCGAGCCTCGTCCGGTTGACACTCGGGGCCCCCGAGACCCCACCCGAATATACCAACAAGTTTGAAATCATAAAACGGACTCGATCGAACTCACGAAACGTGTAAAACAACATCAAATCTATGAATCACACCTCAAACCAAATTGATTCAAACTTAAGAATTTCAAGTTCTTCAATTTACTTCCAATGCGCCGAAATATACTTAAACTACTCGGAATAACACGAAATTTTGCGTGCAAGTCTTAAATCACTATACGAAACTATTCCCAAACTCAGAATTCCAAACGGACTTCAATTACTCAAAAACCTACCCCAAACCAAATTTAAAGAATTTTAAACCTTCAAATAGTTGATTTTTACTATTAAGCGTCAAAACGCTCCCGGGTTGTCAAAAACTCGATTCGGACATACGCCCAAGTCCAAAATCATCATACGAACCTATTGGAACCGTCAAATCATGATTCTGGGGTAGTTTTCTCAAAATATTGAACGAAGTCAAACTTGTCCATTTAAAGCTAACTTAAGGAACCAAGTGTTCCGATTTCAACCCACACACTTTTAACAACCATCTCCGCGAGTCATAAATTAAACAAAGCATGATCGGAGAGTTGTATTTTAGGGAACGGGTTTCTAAAAGTTAAAATGACCGGTTGGGTCATTACATTCTCCACCTCTTAAATAAATATTCGTCCTCGAACGGGTTTAGAATAATACCTGGAGTGCTAAATAAGTGTGGATATTTGCTCCGCAGGTCCTCCTCGGCCTCCCAAGTCACTTCCTCGACTGGTTGGCCCCTCCACTAGACCTTTACTGCAGAAATCCTCTTGCACCTCAACTGGCAAACTTGTTTATCAACAATGGCAAATGGCTTTTCTTCATAACCCAAACTCTTATCTAGCTGAACTGTGTTGAAGTCCAACACATGTGATAGCTCATCATGATACTTCCGGAGCATAGATACATGGAAAATCGGATGAACTCCCGATAGACTGGGAGGCAATTCAAGCTCATAAGCGACCTCCCCAACTCGTCTCAACACCTCAAATGGGCCTATAAACCTTGGGCTCAACTTTTCCTTCTTCCCGAATCTCATAATTCCCTTCATTGGAGAAACCTTCAAGAGAACTTTTTCACCTACCATAAATGACAAATCACACGCTTTCTGATCTGCGTAACTCTTCTGTCTGGACTGTGCTGTACGAAGTCGCTCCAAAATCAACTTTACCTTTTCCAAGGCATCCTTTACCAAATCAGTACCATATAACTTAGCCTCACCGGGCTCAAACCATCCAATAGGTGAACGGCATCGATGGGTATATAAAGCCTCAAATGGAGCCATCTCGATGCTAGATTGGTAACTGTTATTATAAGCAAACTCGGCCAAAGGCAGGAAACGATCCCACTGACCTCCAAAGTCAATCACATATGCCCTGAGCATATCCTCCAAAATCTGAATTGTTCGCTCTGACTGCCCATCAGTCTGCGGATGAAAAGCTGTGCTGAGCTCTACACGGGTCCCTAATTCACTCTGTACTGCTCTCCAAAAATGTGAAGTAAACTGAGGGCCTCTATCTGATATGATAAAAATTGGCACACCGTGCAATTGAACTATCTCCTGAATATAAATCTGGGCCAACCTCTCTGAAGTATACGTAGTGACAAGAGGAATAAAATGTGCCGACTTGGTCAACCTATCAACAATGACCCAAACTGCATCAAACTTCCGCAAGATCCGTGGCAACCCAACTACAAAGTTCATAGTAATTCGTTCACATTTCCACTCTGGTATAGTCATCTGCTGAAGTAGGCCACCTGGCCTCTAGTACTCATATTTAACTTGCTGGCAATTTAGACACCTAGCTACATACTCAACTATGTCCTTTTTCATTCGCCGCCACCAATAATGCTACCTCAAGTCACGATACATCTTCGTAGCACCTGGATGAATAGAATACCGGGAACTGTGTGCCTTCTCCAGGATCTTTTTCCTTAGTTCATCCACATTAGGAACACATAGACGATCCTGGAGTCGCAGAACACCATCCGCACCAATAGTAACTTCCTTGGAACCACCTCGTAGTAATGATTCTCGAAGAATCATTAAGTGTGGGTCATCATACTGGCGAGCCTTGATCTGTTCAAATAGTGAAGACTGAGCTACGACACATGCAAGAACTCGGCTGGGCTCTGAAATATCTAGTCGCACAAGTCTGTTGGCCAAGGATTGGATATCTAAAGCTAATGACCTCCCTTCTACTGAGATGAAAGCCAAACTACCCATACTCTCTGCCTTTCTACTCAAGGCGTCTGCAACTATATTTGCTTTGCCCGGATGATACAGGATAGTAATATCATAATCTTTTAGTAACTCAAGCCATATGCGCTACCTCAAATTTAAGTCCCTCTGCTTGAACAAATGCTGCAAACTGCGATGATCAGTATAAACTTCACAAGACACCCCATAAAGATAATGCCTCCAAATCTTAAGGGCGTGAACAATCGCAGCTAGCTCCAAATCATGTACCGGATAATTCTGCTCGGGGGGCTTCAACTGACGTGAAGCATATGCAATAACTCGCCCTTCCTGCATCAATACACATCCCAAGCCAACACGTGAAATGTCACAATACACTGTATACACTCCCGAACCGGAAGGTAATACTAACACTGGTGTTGTAGTCAATGCTGTCTTGAACTTCTGAAAGCTTGACTCACAATCATCGGACCATCGGAACTGAACACCCTTCTGGGTTAATTTGGTCAAAGGTGCTACTGTAGATGAAAAACTTTCCACAAACTGACGATAATAACCTGCTAAACCCAGAAAACTCCTGATCTCAGTCGCCGAAGTCGGTCGATGCCAATTTTGAACTGCCTCAATCTTTTTGGGATTAACTTTAATACCTTCGCTCGATACAATATGTCCCAAAAATGCTACAAACTCTAGCCAAAATTCACATTTAGAGAACTTAGCATATAGCTTTTGTTCCCGCAATGTCTGAAGCACTACTCTCATATGCTGCTCATGTTCCTCCTTACTGCACGAGTAGATTAAAATGTCATCAATGAAGACAATGACAAACGAATCAATATATGGCCTGAATACCCTGTTCATCAGATCCATAAACGCTGTCGGGGCATTAGTCAAACCGAAAGACATTACCAGAAACTCATAATGACCATATCTAGTACGGAAAGCAGTTTTCGGAACATCCGAATCTCGAATCTTCAACTAATGAAACCCCGACCTCAAGTCGATCTTAGAGAACAACCTAGCACCCTGCAACTGGTCAAATATGTCATCAATACGTGGCAATGGGTACTTGTTCTTAATAGTAACTTTGTTCAATTAGCAATAGTCAATACACATTGTGCCATTTTTCTTCTTTACAAATAATACTGGTGCACCCCAAGGCGATATACTTGGTCTGACGAACCCTTTGGCTAGTAACTCTTCAAGATGTTCTTTCAACTCTTTCAATTCTTTCGGAGCCATGCGATACGGTGGAATAGATATAGGCTGAGTATCTGGAGCCAACTCAATACAGAAATCAATATCCCGATCAGGTGGCATACCTGGAAGATCTGAATGAAATACATCGGAGAACTCTCGAACTACTGGCACTGAATCTATAGTCAGAGTCTCTGCAGTAGTATCCCGAATATAGGCTAGATAAGCCAAACAACCCTTCTCAACCACGTGCTGAGCCTTTATAAAAGAAATAACCCGATTAAATGAACTAACCGACGAACCCTTCCACTCCAGCCTAGGAAAAAATGGAATAGCCAAGGTAACAGTTTTGGCATGACAATCTAGAATACCATGATATGGAGATAACCAGTCCATACCCAGAATAATTTCAAAATCAGTCATCTTGAGCAATAAGAGATCTGCTCTAGTTTCATAACCACAAAATGTAATAATACAAGACCTGTAGATCCGGTTCACAATAACAAAATCGCCTACAAGAGTGGACACATAAACAGGAGTACTCAAGGACTCATGAGAAACACCCAAGAATAGAGCAAATAGAGATGACACATATGAATACGTGGATCCTGGATCAAATAATACTGAGGCATCTTTGCCGCAAACAGAAATAATACCTGTAATCACAACATCTGAGGCCTCTGCATCTAGTCTAGCCGAAAAAGCATAGAACTGAGCTGGAGCGCCAACTGGCTGGCCTCCGCCTGACTGACCTCCACCTCTAGGACAGCCCCTACCCACCTGTCCTCCACCTCTTGGTGGTCGGACTATTGGTGGAGCAACTGGTCCGGTAAGCATAGGCTGCTGACCCTGCTGTACTGGTCTACCCCGAAGCCTAGGGCAAAACCTCCGCATGTGATTGGGATCCCCACACTCATAACAACTCTTCGGTGCGATGGGCTGCTGACTAAGAGTCTGGCCCTGGGGACCTGAATACCCACTGGAGGACCCTGAATAGCTGGTGGGCAGTAAGAACACTCTGGTATAGCATTGAGATAAGGTCGCACTAGAGTACCCCCGAGGAGGTGCTGGTGCTGGAAATGGGGGTCTGCTGGACTGCCCCCTCACGAACTGACCTCTGCACCCAGATGAAGCACCTATGAACTCTCCAGAGTACCTGAACCGCTTATCTCTCATAATCTTCTCTCGGCTCTACTGACGCACACCCTCACTCCTCCGGGCTATCTCCACAACTAGCTCATAAGAAGTATCCATTTCAACCTCTTGAGCCATAGTAGCCTGAATGCCAGTATGTAAACCGGCTACAAAGCTCCGCACTCTCTCCGCCTCAGTAGGGAGTATCATAAGTGCATGGCGAGATAATTCAGAAAACTTTATCTCATAATCGGTCACGGACATCTGACCCTGCTGGAGCTGCTCAAACTGAAACCGCAACTCTTCCCTCTGGGAGGGTGGAATATACCTGTCCAGGAAGATACAAGTGAACATGTTCCAAGTCATGGGAGGAAAATCTGCTGGTCTGCCAAGAACATAAGACTGCCACCATCTACGGGCTCTGCCCTCTAGCTGAAAAGTAGCAAAGTCTACCCCATGAGACTCCAATATTCTCATGTTGTGCAGTCTGTCCCTGCAACAATCAATGAAGTCATGTGGATCCTCATGTCGCTCGCCCCCGAAGACAGGAGGATGTAGTCTAGTCCATCGGTCCAATAGTTTCTGAGGATCGGCGGCTACAGCTGGCCTGGGCTCAGGTGTAGCTGCTGCCACTGGCTGGGCTCCACCCACGGGTAGTGCACCCTGGGCCTGATATACAGTAGCTGCTGTCCATGAGCCTGCGTGGTAGGGGTCTGTGCTCCCCCGCCCGCCGGATATGTGGCTGGGTCTGCCGGAAATAAACCGGCCTGAGTCATATTGTCCATGAACCGCAGCATACAACCCATGACATCTTGAAATCCCAGTGCAGATGTGAAATCCACTGGAGCTGGCTCTGCCACATGCACCTCATCCTGTTCCTCAAAAATGGGGTTTTCTGCTGGACCTACTAGCGGCATAACTGGAACAGTCCTGGGACGTCCTCGCCCTCTACCACGGGCTGGAGTCCTCCCTCGGCCTCTAGCAACTGGGGGAGTAGCTCTTCCGTGGCCTGGAACCTCATTCGAGTGTGTTCCCACCATCTGAGAGAGAATAAGAGAGGAATATTTAGAACTACATGAATTGCACGATGGAATATGAAGAAATGTAATTTCCTAACACCATGTAGCCTCTCGAAGATAAGTACAAACGTCTCTGTACCGATCCGCAAGACTTTATTAGGCCTGCTCATAACTTGTGAGACCTATGTGAACCTAGTGCTTTGATACCATGTTGTCACGACCCAATTTCACCTATAGGTCATGATGGTGCCCAACACTACAGCTAGGCAAGCCAAATTAATAAATTAAGCATATATTGACAAAATTTAAAATCAAAAAAATAATAAAATACCAAATTCTACCAATGTGAGTGCCAAGACCTGGTGTCACAAGTGTATGAGCATCTAGTAGATTATACAAAGCCTCAAATACTGTCTGAAATCAAAAATAGACACAATGAAAAATACAAGGAAAGACACTAGTAGCTACAGAACGGCTCAGAAAGGCAGCTCACCATTATGCCCCTGGATAACGTGGGTGTAAGACGATAGGTCCCCCACTAATACTTGCCTCAGGTCCTGCACAAAAAGTACAGCAAGTGTAGTATGAGTACGTAAACAACGTGTACCCAGTAAGTATCAAGAATAACCTCGAAGTGGTAGAGACGAGATGGCTAACTTTGACACTCACTATGGGTCAATAATAATAACTGAAATACAACTAGAATATCTAAATCAGCATGATTCACAAAATTTACAATATTTTATTTAACCCGCGGAAATAATCATATTCCTTCAAATGCAACAATTCTCAATATATTAATTAAATTTCTTAAATTTAAATAATTTCCAATTTATCAATTAATTTCATTTACAGGAATAACAATTAATTCCTTAACAAGTAGGAATAATAATTCATGAAATTTCAAGTATTCTCCAATTTATCAATTAGCTCCGCAAGCTTGAAATAACTATTAAAGTATCGTGTAATTATTATTATTAAGCACGATTTCTACCGAGGACGTACGACCCGATCCAGAGTGTCGTGTACACCGCCGAGGGACGTGCGGCGCGATCCATAGATGCATCAATCCTGCCGAGGCGTTCGGCCCGCTCCACAAGAAAGGAGGACATTTTCTTATGTACCTCCGGAAGGAGAGTATATTTATGATAAGATAAATTCGGGAGGAAGAACAATTTCTTTTAATAATTAATTAATTTAAACAGAAAATCAAGTATATGAGATTTTCATCCTTTAATATCTTTATCTAACAATTCACAATATATTCATATATGTTAATTAATATTAATTAAATAAAAAATATAATTTACATAAGTAATTCATGCTTTGAGTCCTAAACTACCCGGACTTTAGCATTAATAGTAGCTACGCACGGACTCTTGTCACCTCGTGCGTACATAGCCCCCGCAATTAGCAATAATTATTCAATTTAAACCCTATGGGGTAATTTTCCCTTCACAAGATTAGACAAGAGACTTACCTAGTCTCAAAGTTCACTTTCCGATTACCACGTCGCATTGAATTCTTGATTCGACGCCGAAAGATCCGAAACTATCCAAATATTATACACAATAATTAATATATGCTAAATGATTCAAAATTTATCTATTAAATAAATTACCTTAACCAAAATGGTAAAATTTTTAAAATTCACTCCGGGCCTACGTGCTCGGATTCTGGAAATTTTCGGATAAAAACGTTACCCATAATCTCAAGAACTTAAATATATAATTTCTACCCAATTTCATAACTATTTTCGTGGTTAAAATCTCATTTTTATAAAAATCTAGGTTTTTCACCTAAACCCTTAATTTCTAAGATTTACTAGTTATAATCTACCTATAATCTATGTATTTAACTCAAGGGGTGTGGAATTAACTTACCTCCAAGTTGTTAGTTGAAATCTCCTCTCAAAAAGCTCCAAAATCGCCCAAGAATGGAAGAAAATGGGCTCAAAATGACTGAGCCCCGATTTTTAACACATTCTGCCTAACAGTAATTTTCGCACCTGCGGAAGACTACCGCACATGCGGCTTTCGCACCTGCGAAAATTCCTCGCAGGTGCGAGTTCCACTCGCCTGGGCCAAGGTCGCATTTGCGCACACAGCTTCGCACCTGCGCGTTCGCAGGTGCAAATCATCCGCATCTGCGGTCGATTGCCCCCTTCCCTTTTTCCGCTTCTGCGCACAAAAACTCGCACCTGCGAGGTTCACTCCTACGAGCTAATGTCGCACCTGCGGCTGGCCAAGCGTAGGTGCGATTCTGACAGTAGCTGGGAGCCTCAATTTTGGTTCCCAACTTTCAACTTGGTCCGAGCCTCGTCCGGTTGACACTCGGGGCCCCCGAGACCCCACCCGAATATACCAACAAGTTTGAAATCATAAAACGGACTCGCTCGAACTCACGAAACGTGTAAAACAATATCAAATCTATGAATCACACCTCAAACCAAATTGATTCAAACTTAAGAATTTCAAGTTCTTCAATTTACTTCCAATGCGCCGAAATATACTTAAACTACTCGGAATAACACGAAATTTTGTGTGCAAGTCTTAAATTACTATATGGAACTATTCCCAAACTCAGAATTCCAAACGGACTTCAATTACTAAAAAACCTACCCCAAACCAAATTTAAAGAATTTTAAACCTTCAAATAGTTAATTTTTACTATTAAGCGTCAAAACGCTCCCGGGTTATCAAAACCCAATTCGGACATATGCCCAAGTCCAAAATCATCATACGAACCTATTGGAACTGTCAAATCACGATTCCGGGGTCGTTTTCTCAAAATGTTGACCGAAGTCAAACTTGTCCATTTAAAGCTAACTTAAGGAACCAAGTGTTCCGATTTCAATCCACACACTTCTAAATCCCGAACCAACTATCCTCGCGAGTCATAAATTAATAAAAGCATGATCGGAAAATTTTATTTTAGGGAATAAATTTCTAAAAGTTAAAATGACCGGTTGGGTCATTACAATGACATTATCACACATTCTTCCGCCTTCTAATCTAACTAAGCATTTTTTTCTTCTAATTCGAACTTTTGCATGCAACCCAGTTTTGGAGCTGGAATTGCTCCTCTACAGGATTGATAAAAAATGTTATTTGAGAAATATGATGAGTATGTGTGCAACCTCAAATCATTTGTTTCTCGTGTTCTTAATTCTATTGGTTTCGTTGACATAACAGGGACATGGAAAGAAATAAAAGCAGAAAAAGCTTGCTTTGATTTTAATTAAAAATTGGTTATACTTATGAACTAAGGTTCATGAAAGTTGAAGAGCCATTGAAGTGCTTTATCTAATATCTTTAAGTTAACTATAAAGCTTGCATCATAGATGGATGCAATGGTGAATTACTATTTTGTATGTGAGTAAACAATGACAAGATCAAACATCAATTTATTACAACTGATCATTAGTTTGTATATAAACCATATGTATAATCTGACTTTGCTATTATCTAAGTGTCAAGGTATATATTTTATTTGCGTCATCACTCATGTTATTCAAATTTTCCATATCTATTGGTACATTTAACCTTGATCTTTTGGTAATTGCAGTTTCATTTCGGCAAAAAGCACATCCTGAATATATTTGATGTAGTTGTTTACCGGAAAAATCGGATAACATTAGATTTGTGTATGGTTCTAAGGATATGCGATACAATTCGATATAAATCGCGTAAAGAAATGAAAATATGTGTATTGTTGGCTGTGAGAATGAAAATAATAAGCAAAAAAGAATAAATAAGTAAAACAAACATAAGGGGATAACTATCAATATAAGAAGTGATCTTCCTTTCTTCTCTTTTCCCCCTCCTTTGGCTTACAAGGATTCCCCCTTTTATAGAAGAGGGTTATTACAAAAAATAATAAAATAAAATATATAGTGGAAGGCCCATGATGACTTGTCTCTTCTTTGATTCCCGCCAAGATTCTCTCTCTTGGTGCGGTTGCAACGACTCTTGTCTGTGAGCTCGATACTAGCTCGAACTCGTTACTGGTTCGGGCCCTTCGGTCTCGGATCGAGTTCGACCTTCGAGATGGACGTCGCGTATTTTCGATCTCGAAGTAGTGCCTTGCGGATCGATTCGGTCATGGGCTCGATAGGATTATCGAGCCGTCTCCTCGAGTGACCTTCGGGCTTGAGATTCGTTAGTACCGACCTCAGAGCTCACTCCCAAAACCTCATTCCAGCTTTTTAACACTCGAACTCGATCGAACGTAGGAAGGCCGAAATCTATTTCGACCGTATACAGATAGTCCCCTCGTTTCTCATAAAAGGACATGGCGAGAAACGATATGATTTCCCATCAGCTCGATCAGATATACACTGATATTTTTATCAATCCCGACCATGACGTATGTAATGCTCGATCATCTTATGCGTCTTTACAGTCCCCGACTTTATCGAGGATACCCAAAATTTTTCTTCCCCTGTGGGAATTGTCAGTTACCATCGGTCCTTGGTGACCGGAGAAGATCAATCAGTGATGAATGTGGCGGGGCCCGCCTATCTTCTCAACGAGGCCCAACATGCTTTGAATCGGGTAACTTCTGATGGCGTTTTCGCCGCCTCTGTACAAAAAAATTGTAAATACAAATCTTTCTTCTTTTTGAAGAGAAATGGCCTTTCAAACTAAATAGATAGTTTGAATTTAAATCTCTGTTGGCTTCGGGCTTCGTGGGTAGTCCCCTTTGCTTTATCGGGCTCGAGCATCCTACAACTTAAATAGTCAAGTGTTTGTTTTAACTCGAAGAAATGAGTAGTTTTACTCGAAATAATGTAGCCCGTAGGCGTAATAGTCGAGCGAGTGATTGCTCGAACTCGAAATAAAGGTAGCCCGTAGGCTTAATGGTCGAGTGAGTGATTGTTCGAACTCGAAATAAAGGTAGCCCGTAGGCTTGGCAGTCGAGCGAATGATTCGAACTCGATGCAATGTAGCCCGTAGCTGTAATAGTCAAAGTAGCCCGTAGGCTCGGCAGTCGAGCGAATGATTCGAACTCGATGTGATGTAGCCCGTAGGTGTAATAGTCAGAGTAGCCCGTAGGCGTAATGGTCGAGTGAGTGATTGCTCGAACTCGAAATAAAGGTAGCCCATGGGCTTGGCAATCAAGCGAATGGTTCGAACTCGATGCGATGTAGCCCGTAGGCGTAATAGTCAAAGTAGCACGTAGGCTTAATGGTCGAGTGAGTGATTTCTCGAACTCGAAATAAAGGTAGCCCGTAGGCTTGGCAGTCAAGCGAATGATTCGAACTCGATGCAATGTAGCCCGTAGGCATAATAGTCAAAGTAGCCCGTAGGCTCGGCAGTCGAGCGAATGATTCGAACTCGATGTGATGTAGCCCGTAGGCGTAATAGTCAAAGTAGCCCGTAGGCTTAATGGTCGAGTGAGTGATTGATCGAACTCGAAATAAAGGTAGCCCGTGGGCTTGGCAATCAAGCGAATGATTCGAACTCGATGCGATGTAGCCCGTAGGCATAATAGTCGAAGTAGCTCGTAGGCTTGGCAGTCGAGCGAATGATTCGAACTCGATGTGATGTAGCCTGTAGGCGTAATAGTCAAAGTAGCCCGTAGGCTTAATGGTCGAGTGAGTGATTCGAACTCGATGTGATGTAGCCCGTAAGCATAATAGTCGAAGTAGCCCGTAGGCTTAATGGTCGAGTGAGTGATTACTCGAACTCGAAATAAAGGTAGCCCGTAGGCTTGGCAGTCGAGCGAATGATTCGAACTCGATGCAATGTAGCCCGTAGGCATAATAGTCAAAGTATCCCGTAGGCTTAATGGTCGAGTGAGTGATTGCTCGAACTCAAAATAAAGGTAGTCCGTGGGCTTGGCAATCAAGCGAATGGTTCGAACTCGATGCGATGTAGCCCGTAGGCGTAATAGTCGAAGTAGCCCGTAGGCTTAATGGTCGAGTGAGTGATTGCTCGAACTCGAAATAAAGGTAGCCCGTAGGCTTGGCAGTCGAGCGAATAATTCGAACTCGATGTGATGTAGCCCGTAGGCATAATATTCAAAGTATCCGTTAGGCTTAATGGTCGAGTGAGTGATTGCTCAAACTAGAAATAAAGGTACCCCGTGGGCTTGGCAATCAAGCAAATGGTTCGAACTCGATGCGATGTAGCCCGTAGGCATAATAGTCGAAGTAGCCCATAGGCTTAATGGTCGAGTGAGTGATTGCTCGAACTCGAAATAAAGGTAGCCCGTAGGCTTGGCAGTCGAGCGAATGATTCGAACTCGATGCAATGTAGCTCGTAGGCATAATAGTCAAAGTAGCCCGTAGGCTTGGCAGTCGAGCGAATGGTTCGAACTTGATCCTGTTTGCATAATAAATCTTGAACATAGGATATCGGTAAAGAAGAGAGCTTTCTTTGCAAGTCATTATACATGGGTTCATGTTTTGCGTCAAGGCTCGGGCCAACTGTATAAGCATGGTTCGTTTTGACCATTTAGCCCTTACGACGTTTCCCGTTGAGACACTGTTTTGTCATGAAATAATGAAGTAACTTCCTTTGCACTGAACTTGATAATCATCACAGATGCGTTCAATGATAAAGCCCCCATGTGTACGAGGTTGATTTTAAAGAGGCCTCGGATACTCAGCAGTTTCCGCTATATGGCTGGTATCGATCTCTGGTCGACTTTTGCTTTTTCGTAATGGACCTAGAAGTCAACTGGTCATCTTCGACTCTTATTTTGGATTGATATCGATTGTGCACATCGGTCCAAGTAATAGTTGGGTACTCAATCAGATTTTGCTTCAGCCGCCGTAAAGCCCTCGAGCTCTGCTCATTTAGACCTTGAGTGAAAACTTGAACAACCCAATCATCTGTGATTGGTGGCAGATCCATTCGTTTCGTTTGAAAACGAGCTACGAACTCCCTTAGCATCTCGTTATCCTTTTGTATTACCTTGAACAGATCCGACTTTCTGGTTTCGACCTTTATGGCTCCGGCATGTGCTTTTACGAAGTAATCTGCAAGCATAGCAAAAGAATCAATGGAGTTAGATGGTAAATTATGATACCATATCATTGCCCCCTTTGACAAGGTTTCACCGAATTTTTTCAATAATACAGATTCGATCTCATCATCTTCCAAATCATTGCCTTTGATGGCACACATGTAAGAAGTGACATGCTCGTTGGGGTCGGTCATTCCGTTATATTTTGGTATTTCGGGCATACGGAATTTTTTGGGGATTGGTTTTGGGGCTACACTCAAGGGAAAAGGCTTTTGAATGAATTTTTTCGAATCTAGAGCTTTTATCATTGGTGGAGCTCCCGGGATTTGGTCGACCCTGGAATTATATGTCTCTATTTTTTTATCATTGGCTTCGACTCGTTTTGTGAGTTCCTCGAGCAATTTAATAATTTTGGGAGTAATCCCCGATTCATGCTCATTTGACTTCTCTATGGCTGGTTCCGTTCTGTGGGTTACTTCTCGAAGCGGATTGGGTTCCGGCCTGCTTTGTACCTGATTTTGGCTCTGTAACTGAGCTATCGTTGTTTGCTGGGCTTGTAACATCTCGAAGATCATCCGTAAGCTGACTCCGATCTCCTCCACGTTATGGGTGTCTCGAGCTACGGATCGAGTACCGCCCTGAATGCTTCTTTTCGGTTCGGAACGCTGATTCGCCCCTAGAGCTATTTGTGAATTGACATCCAATGGTACTTCGGCTCGAATTTCGGGTGCTTCGATTCGAGCCTCAGTGCCATCATCGAGTGGCCTTCCGGCCCCGGATGCCAAGTTGTTGGTTTCATCTTGAAGGCCGGCTTCGTGGTCGATAGGTGAAGCCATTGCTGATTTGAAGTTGCAAACTGGCGTGTACTTTAGATTTATATCAAACGATCACTGTTACCCTTAGCCCCACGGTGGGCGCCAAACTGTTTACCGAAAAAATCGGATAACGTTAGATTTGTGTATGGTTCTAAGGATATGCGATACAATTCGATATAAATCGCGTAGAGAAATGGAAATATGTGTATTGTTGGCTGTGAGAATGAAAATAATAAGCAAAAAAAAATGAATAAGTAAAACAAACATAAGGGGATAACTATCAATATAAGAAGTGATCTTCCTTTCTCCTCTTTCCCCCCTCCTTTGGCTTACAAGGATTTTCCCTTTTATAGAAGAGGGTTATTACAAAAAATAATAAAATAAAATATATAGTGGAAGACCCATGATGACTTGTCTCTTCTTTGATTCCCGCCAAGATTCTCTCTCTTGGTGCGGTTGCAATGGCTATTGTCTGTGAGCTCGATACTAGCTCGAACTCGTTACTGGGTCGGGCCCTTCGGTCTCGGATCGAGTTCGACCTTCGAGATGGATGTCGCGTATTTCCGACCTCGAAGCAGTGTCTTGCGGATTAATTCGGTCACAGGCTCGATAGGATTATCGAGCCGCCTCCTCGAGTGACCTTCGGGCTCGAGATTCGTTAGTACCGACCTCAGAGCTCACTTCCAAAACCTCATTCCGGCTTTTTAACACTCGAACTCGATCGAACGTAGGAAGACCGAAATCTATTTCGACCGTATACAGTAGTACTATAGAAGAAAGCTGGTTCTTATTTTCTATCACGCACCAAAGATGATATGAAGTAATTGCTACTATGCTCGAAGACAAATGATGTTTGATATGATGTTGTAATGTGAGGGTGGATCATTTAGGGAATGCTTTGTGATCTCAATTTGAATAAAATTACCAAAATGTGCACACTTATAACATCTTCAGTAAATAGCTGGTCCCATACATTAGAAGTGGTTGCAAGGAAATATGACAGCAGACACCTGTGCTTAGCACGGGCACGCCCATCTAGTTTCAAAAATAAAACAAAAGCAATTACAAAGAAATTGATTCTTCTTTTGTTGAACACAAAATATATATCTCTTATCTTTATATATTTGTAGGTATTATACTTGTATTTGTTTGTCATGAATAAATAAATCAGTACTTTACTCTTATTCTTCTTTTTTGTGACAATCTAGCATTGAGTTTGCTTGAGAAGTTATAGACATGTTCCTCATTATTAGGCGCAAAACACACCTCACCATATGCCCCAAGCTTTAGGGCATTTTGCCTATTGAGGCATTTGCTCTCGACATTCATTAAGTTGAATTCTGACATGAATATATTGAGATTCACCCAAATTACACTTTTGAAAACACCACTAAGTGTTGCAAGATTTAAATCGTATTAGAGTTTTTTTTTTCTTTTTTTCTTATCTCTCATCTTCGATAAATAAATATGTTTAATTGATAAATATATTTTAAAATAGAGTAATTTTATTTGTCTCATGATGTTAGCTTGAGGTAGATTATTGGATTTTGAAATTGATTTTATGCATCTCAAATATATGATGGTATTTTCTTTACGAATATCTTATTTTATTAATTAACTAATATTGCGTATTTAATATTCTCATGTCTCATTTTATGTTATATTTTTTTCTTATTAGTACTAGCAAGGGAAACCCGTGCTATGCACGGGCCCAACATGGTTAGCGTGATTTTCTAGGTTAGCTGAAATCTTTTAGTACAATGTTGTAGACAACATTAGAGAAAAGGTATTTCACAACAAAGTAGAGGACAAAGTTGTGTACAACTCTAAGAACGTCATAATTGTCACTATATTGTAGTCTTATATACAAAAGGTATTCTATGTGCAACCTTAGTTATAAATACACAAAATTGTGAGTTCGAAAACTATATAAATACACCTTCTAAGGTTGATGCAAGTCCCATTTCTGTCCATATGCAACCATCCATTTGAAATCTCAAGTGCATGATATGGAAACCTTTGAGAATTAATGAGAAGAGTTGAAACTTTTTCTTCCATGATAGATTAACCTGCTGCGATACAAATTATAAAGTTTCAAAGCCAATTTCAAACACCAATGGTTATGCAGTTTTCTGATTGAAAAATTGTGAAAGATAGTACAAGCACAAAAGGAATTGAGCTTTGAAACATATAGCTCAGACTAAAAAGTAAAATTAATTCATGTAACAGCTACATCACTTTATAACCTTTCAAAATAAATTTGGACAGAAAAATGCCAATTACTTATTAGTTGAAAGGGGCAAAAATTAGTCGGAGAAGCTTCAACTTTCATCATTGCCCTTGTAGCTGAGGCTATTGTGTTTCACAACTTGGAAAACATGCATAGCAAAGTCATCACAATCTTAAAGTAACTTAACCTTGTAACTGTTATTCCCGTCAATATCGCTGTATTTGTAAATAATAATTCTGCAAAATATAAGTTAGCGTAATGAAACAATAATTAATTCGAGCCCACTGAATTCACAGTGTTTCCTTAAGGAATTTAATCCCTCCTAGTACCCAAGGTAATGGATTATTTCCTCCCAGGATAGAACGAATCACACACTGGTGTAGCGGTACTTCAAACCCCAGTGTTTCAGCGAACACAAAGTTCGGTAGCAAATCACACTTACAATTACTTTGTTTGAAGTTAAAACAATGCAGAACGAAGGAGTATAAACTCAGAAAATCGTATGGAAATGCTGAGAGGAAGGAGTGCACTGTATAGCCAATTTGTTGAGCGAATTGTATGTTGTGTGTTGAGTGTCTTTCTTCAACATCTGCTGCACATATATATAGCAGCAAAATGTTGAAGAAGACCAAATGTCCACCCTCCATGGTGGAGCAAGCATTACATGTTTGTGGAGCAAGCACTTCATGTTTGTGGAGCAAGCACCTTCATGGTGGGAAGAGCATTAGGCGGCTGCCAAATGGTCAATACACGGATTGAAAAATATCCGTTATAAATGCGGATAATCTTACGTTAATATTTACTATTAACAAATAAATTTGGTCCAAAAAATTAATCAATCAATCGATCATTTGACCAAATCCAAATCCAAATCCAAATCCGAATCCGAATCCGAAGCCGAAGCCGTAGCCGTAGCCGAAGCCGAGCCGAGCGAGCGACGACGGCGGCGCGAGGCTTGCTTTCTTCTTAACTCTTTAAGAGCTACAAGAAGAGCAATTATATATATACCCACCAAAAATGTCTTCCTCTTCCAATATGGGATAATGTCTCATTGTCAAGAGGGGGAAACTTAAAATTTTACTCAAAATTTTATTTTCCCTCCATTTCCCATTCACCCTCATTTTAAGAATATTTCATCTTAAAAACCTCAACAATCCCCCACATGAATGGGGAATGGCTATATCACGGAAGTATGCATGAAAAAACTGTGTGATTTACAAGTAAGGATTAATCGCATCTGGATAAGTAGGTTTCCCTTTGAACTTTCCGTAGTAAACTTATGTCGGATATACTCGGTCAATCGGTAGATTTGATATCTTTGAACCGTCGATCTTTGGTGTATACCTAGACAACCATAAGTCACACAATCAACCCTTAACCGTCTTTGGTTCTCATTGTTGTGTTCGTTTCAGCCATGAACACCGCCTGGTTTCATAAGTGCGTAGAGAACTGGCCTTACAAAGTTCTCCTTGAAGCGGCTAACACTTCACACTTACATAGGTGATTCCTAAACGTGTCATCCTGTAGATACACTATTTGATATACCCCGTATCAAATTTAAAAATAATTAAAAAGCCTTAATGCTTTATCCTTGGTACTGAACATTGTCTCATCACGAGAACGGACTAAAATTTTATTTGACAATGTTGAACCGTCATTAATGACTTTGTTTGATCTCCTTGAACCTAGATCTTGGGATCTCTAGTCTTCTAGGTAGAGTTACCGCCACAATGACTTGTTCTCGGCCATAGCCCCATTCCCCTTGATGATTTCTCAACTACCTCTCTAGTTAGGCCTTTTGTAAGTGGATCCGACACATTATCACTTGACTTTACATAGTCAATCGTGATAATTCCTCTAGAGAGTAATTGCCTAACGGTTTTATGTCTTCGTCGTATATGACGAGATTTACCGTTATACATAACGCTCCCAGCCCTTCCAATTGCCGCTTGACTATCACAATATATGCATATTGGTGCCAACGGTTTGGGCCAAAATGGAATGTCTTCCAAGAAATTCCGGAGCCATTCAGCTTCTTCACCGGCTTTATCTAAGGCTATGAATTCAGCCTCCATTGTAGAGCGAGCAATACATGTTTGTTTGGACGACTTCCAAGATACCGCTCCTCCACCAATAGTGAATACATATCCACTCGTGGACTTAGAATCAGTTGAACCGGTGATCCAATTTGCATCACAGTATCCCTCAATCACCGCAGAAAAATTACTGTAGTGCAATTCAAAGTTCTGGGTATGTTCTAAATATCCCAAAACTCGTTTCATTGCCATCCAATGAGATTGTCCTGGATTGCTCGTATATCGACTCAGTTTACTTATAGCATAAGCTATATCTGGTCGTGTACAATTCATGATATACATTAAGCATCCCAACACACAATTCGCTCAACAAATTGGCTATACATTTGCACTCCTTTCTCTCAGCATTTTCATACGATTTTCTGAGTTTGTACTCCTTCGTTCTGCATTGTTTTTAACTTCAAACAAAGCAACTGTAAGTGTGATTTGCTACCGAACTTTGTGTTCGCTGAAACACTGGGGTTTGAAGTACCGCTACACCAGTGTGTGATTCGTTCTATCCTGGGAGGAAATAATCCATTACCTTGGGTACTAGGAGGGGATTAAATTCCTTAAGGAAACACTGTGAATTCAGTGGGCTCGAATTTATTATTGTTTCATTACGTTAACTTATATTTTGCAGAATTATTATTTACAAATACAGCAATATTGGTGTTGCTTTTTAAACTGCAGCTAATGCTACCAACATTCATATGGACGTAATTCTTGTAACTGGAGAGTATGTATCAAAGTAGTCTAGACCTTCTCGTTGTCTATACCCTTTGACTACGAGCCTTGCCTTGAATTTATCAATAGTGCCATCATCTTTGATTTTTCTTTTAAAAATCCATTTAGAACCCAAAGGTTTATTTCCAGGAGGAAGATCAACCAATTCCCATGTATGGTTGTTCAATATGGATTCTATTTCACTATTGACTGCCTCTTTCCAAAACAATGATTCCGAAGAAGTTATAGCTTCTTTAAATGTTTGAGGCTCATTCTCCAATAAGAAAGTCACAAAATCTGGTCCAAATGAAGTAGATGTTCTTTGACGTTTACTACGTCTTGGATTCTCCTGATTACATGTACTTTCTTTTATTTCTTCCCGAGGTCGTTTAGATCCTTCATCAAACGACTCACATTCCTTTTTATACGGATATATATTTTCAAAGAACTCAGCATTATCTGATTCTATAACCATATTATTATGAATGTCGGGATTTTCTGATTTATGAACCAGAAATCGATATGCTTTACTATTTGTCGCATATCCTATGAAAACACAATCAACGGTTTTCGGTCCTATCTTTACCCTTTTGGGTTTAGGAACTTGCACTTTTGCCAAACACCCCACACTTTAAAGTAATTCAAGTTGGGCTTCCTTCCTTTCCATTTTTCATATGGAATGGATTGTGTTTTGCTATGGGGCACTCGATTTAATATTCGATTAGCCGTAAGAATGGCTTCCCCCCACAAGTTCTGTGGCAAACCAGAACTTATCAACAACGCATTCATCATCTCCTTTAATGTGCGATTCTTTCTTTCCGCAATCCCATTAGATTGGGGCGTGTAAGGGGCTGTTGTTTGATGAATAATTCCATATTCTAAATATATTTCTTCAAAAGGAGATTCATATTCACCACCCCTATCACTTCTTATCATTTTTACTTTCTTGTTAAGTTGCGTTTCAACTTCATTTTTGTATTGCCTGAATGCGTCTATTGCTTCATCTTTACTATTCAGTAAGTAAACATAGCAATATCGAGTACCATCGTCAATAAAAGTTATGAAATACTTCTTTCCACCGCGAGATGGTATTGACTTCATGTCACAAATATCTGTGTGAATTAAGTCTAAAGGATTTGAATTCCTTTCAACTGACTTATAAGGATGTTTAACATACTTAGATTCCACACATGTTTGACATTTTGATTTTTCGCATTCAAACTTGGGCAGTACTTCCAAGTTAATCATTTTCCGCAAGGTTTTATAATTGACATGACCCAAACGTACATGCCATAAATTATTTGACTCAAGTAAGTAAGAAGAAGCTGAAATATTATTATTATTTTCCACAACCATTACATTTAGGTTGAAAAGGCCCTCGGTGAGGTAACCTTTTCCTACAAATATTTCATTCTTACTAATTACAACCTTGTTTGACACAAAAACGCACTTAAAACCGTGCTTAACAAGAAGTCCAGTAGAGACTAAATTCTTTCTCATTTCGGGAACATGAAGGACATTGTTCAAAGTCATGACCTTGCCAGAAGTCATTTTCAGAAATATCTTTCCATATCCTTCAACTTTTGCTGTTGAAGCATTTCCCATATAAACTGTCTCTCCGGGTTCAGCAAGAGCATAGGTAGCAAAAGCTTCTCTAACTGCACAAACATGGCGAGTGGCTCCTGATCAAACCACCACAGTTTAGAATTTCCCACCAAGTTATATTCAGAAAGCATGGCACACAAGTTATCAACATCATCATGGTTTACTACCATGTTTGCTTGACCTCTTTTCTTGTCTTTCTTCGGAGCACGACACTCCGTAGACTTGTGTCCAGTTTTTCCACAGTTGTAGCAGTTTCCACTGAACCGCTTCTTGCTTGGGTTGTATTTCGGACCAGAAGCCTTCTTCCTCTTTTTGTTAGCTTCAACAATATTTGCTCCCATTATTGTTGAATTTCCACGGCCTCTCCTTTCAGCAGCTTTATTGTCCTCTTCGATTCTCAACCGAACAATGAGATCTTCAAGGGACATTTCCTTTCGTTTGTGTTTCAAATAATTTTTGAAGTCCTTCCACAATGGAGGCAACTTCTCAATCATTGCTGCTACTTGGAATGCTTCGTTGATTACAAGACCTTCAGCAAGTAGATCATGAATAATCACTTGCAATTCCTGGACTTGAGTAATAACAGACTTGCTATCTATCATTTTGTAGTCCAGAAATTTTGCGGCAACGAATTTCTTCATCCCGGCATCTTCAGTTTTATATTTCTTTTCAAGCGCATTCCACAATTCTTTTGACGTCTCCACGCTACTGTATACATTATACAGATTATCATCCAGTCCGCTAAGAATATAATTCTTGCATAAAAATCAGAATGCTTTCACGCTTCAATCACGAGAAAGCGTTCATTATCTGGAGTTTTATCTGGCAGATCAGGAACATCTTCCTTGATGAACTTCTGTAGACATAACGTAGTTAAGTAGAAGAACATCTTCTGCTGCCAGCGCTTGAAATCAATCCCGGAAAATTTTTCGGGTTTTTCTGCCGGTGCCAACGCCGGTGTTCGGCTTGTCGATGCGTTGGCAGTTACCATCGGAACAGCTTGGTTTTCGCTTTCAGTCATCATTTTTTCTGTAAAAGAATGACACAAACAAACGTTTAATACACGTTTTCAAACTGGAGTAAAAATCACGTAGATTTTAATATCCAACAAAACGCCACGAAGGCTTAACTCTCCAAAACGGGAGTACACAAACCACAAATGTTTTAGTTTGCAGAATAATAAGAATAACACAAATACAGAAATTAATATTAAATTCCTTAAGATTGTTACTGTGAATTCAGTGGGCTCGAATTTATTATTGTTTCATTACGTTAACTTATATTTTGCAGAATTATTATTTACAAATACAGCAATATTGGCGGGAATAACAGTAACATAACATGTTCTATAGAAAAATTATATGTAGAAGAAACACAAGTCCATGATCAACAGTGACGTCCTCAAATTCCTCTTTAATAAGAAAAAAAATCTCATCTTAGTGTTAGACCATCAATTTAGCAAGGAAAAGATGACTGCCTATTAAAAGGACCTATAACTTGTAGCTAATATGTTATAACTACATGATGGAAGATACCCAAATTTGGGAATAGAGATAGCGAGAAACATATAGAATGAAATCCAAAGCAACTTATGTTGGCCTGAAGCCAAATGTTGTGGACGTCTCGGTAAAATTTTTCTTGTTCACATGACAATGCAAATATATTGGTGAGATAATTATAAAAAACTAAGCTCAAATTCTAGAGGAGAAATATCAATCTTGTTTTCACCTATATGCTCTTTCCTCTATACTATTGCTACATCTCCCCAGCAACTCCGTGCAAACCCATTAAGATGACATTAAATGTACTTATGGAAAATATTTTAGTAGGATTAAAGGTGGATAGATCATAGTATCTGACGATGTAGAAATACCAAAGTCAAGCTGAATGAAAGACGAATTAAATGTAACCTTCATATTACCATAAGGCATGAAAAACTACCTACCATATTTGATTGAGTCCTTTTATTTCATAAGGAACAGGAAGCTAACATGTGAATTTGAGGGTAGAACTTCCCATTACTACAGAACATCAACAACATGATCTCACACAATCGCTTTTGCTTTGTGATTCTTTTCTAAAACTACTCTTGAAATGCAATTCAAGAACATTTCCACATAACCTCAAAGAATAACTTTTTACATTTCTGTTATATATTTTTCGGCAAAGGGCCAAATATACCCCTCTACTTTCGAAAATGGTCTAAGAATACCCCTCGTTATACTATTGGGTTATCTATACTCATGCGGTCATACTTTGGGTTCAAATATACCCCTCATTTAAACGGAGGGACATCGTCTTGTTGGTCAATTCTAAATATCCCCTAATTAATTAAAAAGACTCATTACTCATACCCGAAAATTAATTTTTTTTTTTTTGTAAAAACTGAAAAAAACTATTTATTTTTTTTTTTAACTAAAAACTGAAAAAAATGATTTTTTTTCCAATTTTTATAAAAAAACTGCTTTAAAAAGACTGAAAAATATTTTCTAAAATAATATTTTTGTAAAAACTGAAAAATAATTTTCTAATGCAATTAAAAACTGAAATATTTTTAACTAAAAACTGGAAAAAAAAATATATTTATTTTTTTAGTTTTTACAAAAATATTGCTTTAGAAAATTAATTTTCAGCTCTTTTTTTCAGTTTTTACAAAAACATTGTTTTAGAAAATATTTTTCAGTTTTTTCTAAAGCGGTTTTTTTTGTAAAAACTGAAAAAAAAAATATTTTCGTTTTTTTTCAGTTTTTAGTAAAAATAATTTCAGTTTTTTCCATTTTTATAAAAAAAAATTGCTTTAAAAAATTATTTTTCGGATATGGGTAATGAATTTTTTTAATTAATTAGGAGATATTTAGAATTGACCAACAGGACGATGACACGTGTCCCTCCGTTTAAATGAGGGGTATATTTGAACCCAAAGTATGACTGCAGGGGTATAGATAACCCAATAGTATAAAGAGGGATATTTTTAGACCATTTTCGAAAGTAGAGGGGTATATTTGGCACTTTGCCGTATATTTTTTCCAACAGCTGAAACATTTTTAGGGGTAAAGTAATAGGCCGAATTAGAATGTTACCAAGGAATTATATGCTCAAGGATTCAGGGCTTGTCAAAGAATTGGATTTTTTTTCTCTTCTTGTGTTTTCCACCTCTCTAAATATATGAAGTAACAGACCAAACTATCAAAAAACTTTCTCCTTGTCTCACAAAATACTACTAAGTTATCCAAAATATTTCATCTCCATCATCACCTTTTTTATTTTTTTTGTTCAATCACTAAGCTCATCACTACTGCTCAAACGACTTAAGTTCTTTATGATCATTCTTGAAAGAACCAAATTACTCTCCATATTACAAAAAGTTAGCTTTTGAAAGCCCTCTTCTATTTCATAGCTCTTTGAGTTCAAAAAATAACACAACAATTTTATTAGCAGTACTTGTCAATAAAGTTAATATGTAAGCAGTAAGACAGAAGTGACAATCATTGTAACAAACAAATATATGAAGTTTCAGTTTAAACAAACAGAACTAAATACCTTATAATAGTGGAGCAACTGTGACTTTTTAGGTTAGAATGCAAGGTACCCAACGTACTCTTTTTATGTAAGAAGTATCTTCCAATTAGGATAAAAACCGAACAGAAGCATAAAAGTAACAGCAGATTCATCTACAAAGCTTGATCTTCTTCCCTCGCACAAGAACATGCGCAAGGCTATAATTCACATTAACCAGCCCCACACAATTTCTTGGCGTCTTTCCGGTGTCAAATGAAGAAATCTAGTCTTTTGAAAGAGTACAATCAAAAAAGGATGTTAGTAAAGTCTACTTTCTCAATGTTTTCCATTATCGCACCTTTAACTTTTGAAACCTGAGCCTTCACCTAGCAAGCTTACTAACTTCCTCTGGATGATCCACACAATATGGCATTTGCTACTTAAGTTTATTGTTGTATGTTATTGTTATGGTGAAGGCGGTTATCACTCTCAATAGCCTCAAGCATAGAGGAGGAAGTAGAGAATAACAAAAGAAATGTACATTATCCAAATTCCCTCTTCAAGCTGCTAGAAACAGCTGTAGCAGCTTTGCCTCCTCTATATTTATTGGTAAACTCATCCTTACTTCTCTCTAGAAATGTAATTAGTATCTGTTTACCAAGAGACTCGACGTCAACAATAAAGTCCATCATTGTGCCAAGTGCCAAAGAACAATTGTTGTTCAAGTCTCTATAATGCATTTCTTGGTCCTATCTATTCAGTGAGATCAGTAAGAAGCTGTCTCTGTCTAAAGAGTGAGGGGAAAAAATGACCCAAACTCCTGTCAAGAAAAGAACAGCATAGAATCATTGCGTCAGCAATAACTTCATTTCACATTTTTATGATACGTTATTTAAAAGAAATGCCTAGCAAACATATATGTAGTATTCTATTAGCGGTTGGTCACTTCACTTTGAATATCTTTTGTCTTTGAAGGCTGAACATCGGACAATCAGAGATATATCCTATTGTCAGTAATATACTTTATATGTTAAAGGAATTGCCAACTTGTTTAGGTAAGTTGGTTAGAGTATATATTCATTTCTGCAAATTACATTATATATCTAGCTTTTACATTAGTGAATATCTTTCTATTATACAGGAAGAGGAGAAAACATAAATCTAAAACATATAAAAAATAAAAAGAAGCAAACTTTTTTTTCTCAAGTGCAGCAATGGGCGTGAATGCGCAACTGACACTGGCCATAGTAAGAAGTCCAAATTACCTTGCAGACATATAATCAAACAACTTAGGTGCACGGTCCACCTCAAATTCCTGGTAACAAGAACAAAATTCATCAAAAAGACACAACGTATGGGAAAATCAGGCACAATAACCGACATCCAGAGGCGGATCGAGGATTTGAGGCTTATGGATTCCTTTTAAATTAATATGCAATAATATCCGGGTTCACAGTTAGATATTTATAAATATTTAGTTGATTTTTTAATATAAATACAGGGTCTACACAAGAGTTACTGGTTCTCGGGAACCCGCAGCCAATGCTCTAGGTCCCCTGCCGACATGCATGTGAAAATTCTAGCAAAACGTTATTGAAAAAGAATAAAACTAACCTATACACACAAATTGTGATATAACGAAAGTACAATGGATAGAAAAATGATTGCATAAATAACGCTAGAAACAAAGAGGCTACAACAGATATAAATAGAGAAATTAACAATCTCTGCAAGAGGGAAGACCAAAAAAAAAAAATGCACTACACTATACTCACACCGCCAGTTACGTATACATCAATACTCCATTTCCATTAGAGAACCCAATTTTAAGTATTCTCAGGGCTCTCATGCAGTAAATCACCATCATAGACCCATCAACAGAAAAAAGTCGTACTTTGAAAGAGTAAAAAATAGAGAAAAGAGGTGAAAGAAGTTCTGAAACTAACGAAGAAGACAGAAGAATCGAGTTCTTTGAACTTGAGCAGTGTAGGATGTAAAATCAGAAAGTTTGGATGTGAAATTTGTGTTAGAGCAGTACATGTGTCTGCTCAAATATAGTACACGCGTCTAATGGAAAAGCATGAGCAGTAAGATTCAATTATAGAATTACCCTTAGAAAACTTTAGAATTACCATAATACCCATCTTCGTACACCCCAACTCTCATTTTACTATAAAAGTAAAGTAATTACTATAAGTTCGTACCCATGTTCGTCCCCGAAACTCTCGCTTCTAAAAAAATAGTAATATCTAAAGAATGTTAACACATTTCTCTGTTTGAAAACTATTTAAAATTAGTATTTCAATTCATCCTTAATGGCATGCCTTGTTTGGACGGAGAGCAGAAATTGAAAAAAAGCATATGGCTCTCAATACCTTAATTCTTAGCAAGAGCAATCTTTATACCTTATCAATATTTATCTTACATGTCAGAGTCTTTTTCTATTTCTTAAAATGAGTCGAAGAGAGTATTAATTTATATTTAATATTTCTGAAAGAAAAAACATAAGACTTAGTAGTTCGTAGTTTTTATTCAACTCAACCGTAGCAATGTTACATAGGTCCGGTCAACGATTAGACGTGTTTAAATAGTAAATTTGTTTGAATGATAACTCTTTAAAATTGGGGGACTAACAACACAATTTCGTGTAATTGCAAGTGCCTGTTTGGCTACTCAACCAAGTTTTAAAAAATAAGAAAAAAGTTTAAATGCAACCACAATATCTTGCTCTTTCATTATTTATTGCAACAAAATTTGGAGTGATGTGTTAATTAGTACAATACTTTTGGGGAAAAGATCCAAATATACCCCTCTATTTTATTATATTGTTCACATGTACCATCCGTTATACTGTAGGGCCACATCCACCCTCACCGTTACCCAACTTTATAAAAATACCCCTTATTAAACGGAAAGCCATATGACATTAGGCATGTCCCGTTTTTAAAATAAAAAATTTTTGACCCATCGACCAATAACCTGTTTAACCAAATAAACCCATCATATAAATAAAAGAGACCCATAATTTTATACGGGAACACTCAAAACACACCTTTTTCGTCAAAGAAAAAATCTAGAAGTGCCATGTCCTAGGGTTTTGCTGCCAAAATTTCTTCGTGAATGCTACAAAGGTGGGTTCCTCCCATGAAATCATAAGAAAAATTCTCATCTTCATCAACTTCTCTTCAAATGTTATCAATAATAGAAATTTTGGCAGCAAAACCCTAGGACATGGCACTTCTCGGATTTTCTATGATGAAAAAGGTGTATTTTGAGTGTTCCTAATGTCGGATGGTTTTCCGTTTAATGAGGGGTATTTTCATAAAGTTGGGTAACAATGAGAGTGGATGTGGCCCTATAGTATAACGGAGGATACATATGAACAATATATTAAAGTAGAGGGGTATATTTGAATATTTTTCCGTACTTTTGCGTAGTTTAGAAGCAAGTTGATTATACTTGAATTAATAATGCAAAGATTAAAATATAGATATGTAATATTTTTGTATAAATTAAAAATGTTTATTAATTTCTAACAATTAAAATGAAATCCTTTTTTGTTATTTTAGTAATTTAAAGTCATATATATTAGTGTCCACATTCTTATTCCATATTACATCATGCATATGCGAATACTATTATTGTTGTATATGTGTATATTAATTAAAAAATATGAACCAAACATCAACAATATTAGTATATTTTATGTGAAAAAGAAAGAGTAGTTAAAAATTATACAACATACTAGTACAAGATTCATATGTGCGGATTATTTCGTCATATTTTTGTAACCAAACAAAAATATGTGTTTGATTTTTTTTAAAAACATTATTAAAAAAAAAGGTATTCCAGTTTTATTTTACTTAAACGAATAAATGGATTACTTCCTCCCCTTCCTTATTTATTTATTTATAGAAAGAAAAGAAAATATAAGAAAGTAAAAGAGCAAATCATCAGAAGATTCTATAAAGCGGAGAAGAAGAAAATAGAAAACAATGGGAGGACCTGAGTAAACAATTCAAACCAAAGGAGAAAGAAAAAGAATAAAAAGAGAAACATTGGTCCCCAAAATTACTCAGCACCTTTCCTCTCTCCCCACTCTTCCCCTTCTGTCCACTATCGCAGGGTGCAAATAACTGACATATTTGCTAAAACTCCTTTCAAAGTTGAACAGCGTGTAACTTCAAGAATCTATTGGAGCATTAATTAACAGCTAAAAAGATGGAGGAAAATGGTATAGCAAGCAATGTAGCTCGTGCTATTGTGGCTGCCCTTGATTGGAACTCTTCTCCTGATGCCCGTAAAGCCGCTTATTCCTATCTAGAATCCGTAAGTATCACATAGCTCATATAGTTTTCTTTTTTTTACCACAACCCCACTTTGTTGTATTTGTAATTCTTGAAAGTAATGGGTTTGTTTTAATTGATTCTTCATATTAAAAAGTTTGATCTTTAATGGAATCTTGATTTTAAGTTTTCAAAATTACCATCTTGATTTTTGAGTCATAATGGTTTTGTTAAAGGGAGGAGAAAATTGGTTCTGTTGAGGGGTTTAGGTTCATGTGGAAAGGAGAGGAAGGAAGGGTGGTTTTTGATCACTTTTTTTTTTCCTCTTTCCTTTTTTATTTTGAGTTGTTTGTAGGGTTCTGATGAAGTTGGGGTGTTTCAATGGCATATCTTTATTTGTCTATTTATGTAGCTTCAAAATATTGGAATTATGATATTTCTCCAATGACCTTTTCATTTTTGAATATTTCGAAGACGATTATAGGGGTTTGTTGAGTCTATGAGTTACTGAATACGAGTAAGTACTAAGTGCAAATAATGCTAAAATAGGTAAATGAGTTTTGCTGATAGAATCAGTTACATTTCATGGGATTTCACTAGATAACAAGAGAAACGAGTTTGCTTTTGATGCAGTTGAAGTTTCATTAAAAATAGTCATTTTGCGTATGTAAGATATACCTTGCAGTATTCCTGGAGGAAAAATGGTTGTAAAGCAATTGATATGGAACTTCTAAGGCCACTTTGTGGGATGGATGGTTCTCAACATGAGATTTTGGATAGGATGTATGTCCGTATTGGTGATTATATTGATTCTCTCATTGGCCCCTATTGGTGTCCTTTCTTCTTCCAATATCAATCAATCAGCTATGCCTCAATTCCAAACTAGTTAGGGTTGTCCTTATGAAATCCTCTAAATTTGTTTCTCTATTTTCGAGTTTATTTCATTCCAATACTGGTAAACAACTTCCGTTTTAAGGCAAATTAGATATTCTCTAACTCTTTCACTTATCTCTACTTGGGCCTAATGTAAGTTTGATAACAATTAAGCCTTAGTCCCAATTGGTCTAGTATTGTCTATGGATCATTTGCTTCCGTGTTATCTGTTTTGTCAATCTACATTGATTACGAGTGGTTATAAGACTTTTGAGATACCTTCCATTCATATGATTTTAAGTTTGTCTCGTATCCTTTTAGCAAATTCAATCATCATAGTATTATAGATTGGTGCGTTTAGAGGTCTATATACCATATGACCAAACCGTATTACTCGACTTTATCTTATCTTATCTTGCACCCTCCGTGTGATATGATCATTTATTATTTTGTTCAATCTTTTGTGAATTCACGATGTATGCGTTTCTACAATACTCATTAGTCATATCCATATGGTGGATCATAGGCGACAACATTCACTTCCATATAACATTGCTAGGCTTGTAAACGTTATATAGAACTTAATTTTCATTATTTTTATTTTGTTTGGTATCTTCCTATCACATAATGCTCTTGTTGCAATCCTTCATTTTAACCATCCTATTTTGATTTTGTGTTACATCTTTATCTATCATGCCATTCTCTTAGAAGATTGAATCTTAATATATTTTTGTTCGAAGACAAAATCTATATATTGAGGTGTTTGTATTTAGGCACTACAATCCCATCCTATCTCACTGCACTTCTGCTCTTCTCATGGAGGCTAATCTTGTAGCCCCGATTCTCCATCTTACTTTTATTTATCCTAAAACCTATCTCTCTAGGTTACTCCTCGAAGTTATAGTTTTTTGTTGACTCTTTTGCTAGTTTTGTCAATTAATACAATATCATTGGCTAATTACATGAACCATGAAGTCAGTCCTATTTGTTGTTGGTTAGCTCATCGTTAACTAGGGTATGCAAATATAGTCTCAAAGCGGATTACTCTTCCCTAATCTATCCATTGATCTCCCTAATTATTACTATCACAACACCATTATGACAGAATTCTATTTGTATTCCTTATTTTAGCATTTATGTTGCGGATAACTTTCTATATTGTTTTTGCAGATAAAAGCAGGGGATGTACGTATCTTGGCGAGCACATCATTTATTTTAGTAAGGAAAGATTGGTCTTCAGACATACGACTACAAGCCTATAAGATGCTCCAGGTTACATTATGATAACTCTGCATTTAGTTCTTAGCTTTTTATCTTTAGTTAGGCCACCCAAAAAAGTGGGTAATCTTTTTAGCTTGCTCTTTTCACAGTGTTCGTCTTTTTTTCCCCTGGAGATTCAAGTAGGTAGAACTTAATTTCTACTCGTAACATTCTTCAATAAGGAATTAAAGGGATTCATTCTCTTTTATTAAAAAGTGGAAGCAGATTTACAAAGTTACGCTTTAACCTTCTATTGTTCAAGGAAAGAGGAAAAGACTCTGGTAATTAGCTTTTGTCTTCTATACAGAGGTGAATAAATAAGGTTTTAAAGCTCCACTATGCCCTATCCCCCCTTTATACTCATGATATCCTTCTCCAGAAAATTTAAGCCCACCTGTCCGTAGAACAGAGAACAAAGCTTAGCTGCTGGGGAAATCATAGTGTCCTGTCCTAAGTGAGCATAAAGTACTTGACAACAAGCACCAAATCTCTAAGAAAAAGGCAGAGTTTCTTTGCTTCAATATTTTTTGTGATTGAATTCTGCAAAGAAGGCATGTCACTTATCCTATATAAGGATTGGAAATTTCGACTCAAATGTCCTTTACGCTCTTCTTTTTGAAATTTCATACGAGTCCACTCTTTGATGTAAATGTCCAAGTATTGCCTGCAGGCCTTAAACATTGAGCTCCTTCTATCCTTATCCTCAAGTTTTAATTAATTTTGCAGCATTTGGTGAGATTGCGATGGGACGAGTTAAACCCTGATGAGCGAAGGAACTTTGCAAGTGTAGCTGTTGATTTGATGTCTGAAATTACAAATTCCAGTGAAGAATGGGCTTTGAAAAGTCAGACATCGGCTCTTGTTGCCGAGGTATTCTGCTGTTTCTTCTCCTCTCTCTCTTTTTTATTTTGAATTTTAATTTTGGTCACTTTATAGTTCTTAGGACCAAGCAATTTCACTTGTTTCAGATAGTTAGGAGAGAAGGCTTAAGTTTGTGGCAGGAGCTTTTTCCATCTCTAGTATCTCTTGCTAACAAGGGTCCTGCACAAGTAAGTTTCGTCTTTTTCCTGTTTGGTTCTGTAGTACATCTTTTTCACACTTACTTGAGGTTTGCCTCAGTTAATGCAGCTGGATTTTCTTTTTCCTTGCAGGCAGAACTGGTATCAATGATGCTAAGGTGGCTTCCTGAAGATATTACTGTCCATAATGAAGATTTAGAAGGTCTGTGCTATTCTGTAAACTGAATACATATTCACCAACTTAGTTTTTTGCAAGTAAAAGAGGCAGACTACATTGTACTGTTATTTCCTTGATTGGGGTGCTTAGGTGGGTGAGACTTGGTGTTCAATATTTTAGGATGTTGTAACTCAACTCTTTTCCGCTGCATGCCAATAGCAAAACTAGTGTCGGCCATATGAATCCTCTGTTTCCATTCTGCTCCATATCCTGCACATCCGTATTGTATTAAAAGGATTAATCATAGTTTGACTCTTTTTACGGTGACAAATAACCTACAGCAACCTTTCACCTTTGCCCTGGCTTGGGACTGGCTATGCTTTTCATATAGGCGGAGTGTAGAATGTTATAACATTGAACGTACTTTGTGTGCGTTTTATGCTTGAAAAAAGCTTGATATCTTAAGTATATCCATTTTCTTATTACCTGGTACCTTTTTTGTTGATTCAGGTGATCGCCGTAGGCTATTGTTACGTGGACTTACTGACTCTTTGCCTGAGATTTTTCCCTTGCTGTATAGTGTAAGTCTTTGGCTGTTACTTTTTGTGTAGTTGGGATATTCTTGCATCATTCTGACTATTTCTTCCTTAACCAGTTACTAGAGAGGCACTTTGGAGCTGCACTAACTGAAGCAGGAAGACAACAATTAGAAGTAGCAAGACAGCATGCAGCAGCTGTAACTGCCACTTTAAATGCTGTTAATGCATATGCTGAATGGGCTCCCTTGCCAGATCTTGCAAAATATGGAATTGTACATGGGTATGCTCTCCACACTTGCAGAGTGTATAATACGAGTTTAGCAATAGTGTATTTATTCCTCTTTTTCAAATAGCTGTGGAATCTTGCTCTCCTCACCGGACTTTCGTCTTCATGCATGCGAGTTCTTCAAGCTTGTCTCCCTGAGGTATGTTGTATCAATGCTATCTGGTACTAAGTAAACATACATGTTTATGGCAGACAAATTTTAAGTAATTTCCTGAAACTACTTCCAGGAAAAGACCAACTGATGCTGGTGTCGAGTTTGATTCTGCGATGAGTAACATTTTTCAGATTTTGATGAAAATCTCTGGAGACTTCTTGCAAAAATCGGACTCTGGTTCAGTCATTGATGAGAATGAATTTGAGTTTGCTGAGTACATATGTGAGAGCATGGTTGCTTTAGGTTCTTACAACTTGCAATGTATTGTTGGTGATAGTTCAGTTCTATCGTTTTACCTTCAACAGGTGATTAGTTGTTGCTTATATTTTACTCTGACAGCAACATATCTTGAACTCATTGGGGCGTCAGTTTTAATTTCCTTAATCTATTCTCCTCATTTGCTTTTGGTTCGGGGGGTGGGATGGAACTTGTTTTGGCTTCGCAATTCTAGATCATCTTCTGGAATTGTATGCATTATCTTACCTTGTTTTTCTTAACAACCAAATATCTACTGGTCCCGCTGAACTTCTAAGTGTTGCTATTCAGACATGGGCTTGAGCTTGGGATCACTTTGGTGTGAGGTTAACTTGGAGGCTAATTTCGTTAGGCAAGAGGGCTATGGTTGTTATGGAATATCAATAATATCTTTGAAAATTATTTATAGAAAATAACATCTTTGAATTTTTCTAGCAGGGAGGACAACCTATTCTTTTACAATTGAAGGGATTCATAGAGTGATTCCCTCTCTTTGATGATTGGAACGCTAGGTATCAATAAAGTTGAATAGAGTCTATAGGTCTATTTGAGATAGTGAAGCATTGTCATCTTATCTTTCTGCAGAATGATGCTAGGTTCTCTTGCAACAAGTTAGTCAAATAGATTAGGGATATGGTGTAAGGCAGTATGTTTACATCAGGGTTACCACTTTTCACAATTGACAGTGAGATCTAAAGAATTTGATATGTATGTAACTTGCCCCATGATTAACAATTACCTTCTTGTCCTATATCTACATTGGTTTCTTCTCAAGTGAAACTTCTTTGGCTCTTCCTCCCAAAAATAAATATGAAATATAAAGAAAAAAAGGAAATTGTTGTTCAATGAGAAAGTATGGAATCTTAGGAGACTCAAGTATGGGGGGTTTATCTTCTTTTACGTTGTCACGTAGCTACACGCCTGTGCTGTAAACTTTGAGATGGTTTGGGTTACAATGTCCAATGCTGGGGACCTCGAAGGAGGCACTATTTAACTGCACTTTTAAAAGAGGAAGAGAAGAAGCAGGGCATGGGAGATAGCTCCACTAGCACACTTGTGGGTGGTATGGGGAGAGCGAAATATTAGAGCCTTTGAAGGGAATGAGAAAGACTTTATACAGTTGAGGATGAACCTCTGCTGCACCCATGAGGTTCCAATTTATACAGAAGATGGGTGTCTTTAGTAGAGAATTATATGTTTCTGTTGATCTTGTACTTTTTGGTATACCACTTGTCTATGGGAGATCTCCTCATCTTTAATAGAATTATTTACCTTAAAAAGGAGACTCAAGTATGATTGGTAGTCTGAATGATATCCAGGATATGTAGCATGTCTCTTTTCTGAATGATTTTGTTTTATGCATCTCTTGACTATGCGTGTTTATCTCTTGACTACATTTCTAAATTTTTAATTCATTGATAAAATCTAACTTCTCAGTACTTCTCAGATTCTCGGATTTTTCAAGCACCATAAGCTTGCACTCAATCTCTACCGCTTTGAATGATATCCAGGATATGTAGCATGTCTCTTTTTTGAATGATTTTGTTTTATGCATCTCTTGACTATGCGTGTTTATCTCTTGACTACATTTCTAAATTTTTAATTCATTGATAAAATCTAACTTCTCAGTACTTCTCAGATTCTCGGATTTTTCAAGCACCATAAGCTTGCACTTCATTTTCAATCTCTACCGCTTTGGCTGGTGGGTACCCCAAGTTTATTTGTCATTGACGTGCATGAAATCTTTGTACAACTTATGTTTCTCATGACCTTCTTTCACATTTTTTCCCTTGGTAGACACTTATGAGAGATTTGCTCTCAAAGCCAAAGATTATTGGGTATGTGGAGAACTCAGCTACCAATCCTGCAGTGGGATCGGGACATGATACTGAGAAAAGCAAGATATTTGCTTTAGTAAATGATGAAATCTGCAGTTCTATATTGGATGTATCTTTCCAGCGATTACTCAAGAAGGAAAAAATTAATCCTGGAACATCGCTTTCTGATGGGACATTAGAGTTGTGGAGCGATGATTTTGAGGGCAAAGGAGATTTCAGCCAGTACCGTTCGAGGCTGGTATATTCCTGTGGCTCCTTTCAAATTTTCGGTGTTTTCTGTTTCCAAATGATTCTGAAACTTTGATGGCAAACGGAAGGAAATGATTAGGAACAATGACACTTTTCCTTTCCAAAACTTTTCTCCTTTCCAAAAGAGGGAAGGAAGTGATAGGTACCATGCATCAAGGTTTTACAGGAATTGCTTAAACTATGACTATTGTTATTCTGCTCATGATTGGTAAACAATACATCTACAACTTGATGTTTGAATAGAAGCCATCTTCCTTCCTTTTGGAGTTAAAAATGCTTTAGTTGAGAAAAGAGATTATTATTGCATTCAGAGAGAAGTATCTACTCCAAGTGTGCTGACGTTCTCCTTTCATAGTTGCTCTTGTCCTCTTAACTTGAAGGATACAACAGCTTCTAGGATCTTCAAATTATAATTGACTAATTTTATATTCTTGAAAGCATCAGTGATGAGAAAGATTATTGTCTTCTGAAAAACAATAATGTTGGGTGAGAAAGCATCATCAATACAACTATTTTTGTTGGGTGATTATTCAACTTATGAATCTCGGAAAAAACAAATATTAATTGAATGGTTAGCTATGCATGTAGCTATAAAAGTAATTGTTGTGTCCAATCCTTTGATGGGATGAAATCTAAACCAATAGCCTAAAATACTTAAGCCCTACTACAGAGTTGTAAAATCGCATGTAGACTCCATAATCACTCACTAGTTAACACTTCATGGAGCTTCAGACCATTAATAAAGTCTTTTCCATGTAAAAGAAAACTCTAAGAGGTGCAAGTTTTCGACAATCTGTTTGTTTACCTCTATTCATTTTCTTAATATTCTAGTTAATCTAACCCATAATTGCTATTTACTTGACAATTGCTCCTTCAGAACTAGTTATATTTCGTGATTTGCCTAGCTATGTATTGTCACGACCCAAAATCTCACCTTTCGTGATGGCGCCTATCTCAATACTAGGCAAGCCAACAATCTAAATAAACCATCATATCTTTTAAATTTGAAAACAAAATAATTAAATCCAGCGGAAGAAATCTCACAAATACGAATATAACACTCCCAAAACCCGGTATCACTGAGTACATGAGCATCTAATATGAATACAATGTCTGACTGATAAAAATCACTGTCTGAAAGTATAGAACAGTACAATAACTGAAGAAAAGAGAGACAAGGTCAGCGGACGCCAGGCAGCTACCATGATAGTCTCCAATTGGTAACACCCTGAGGTCTAACAGTCACCGTGTCCGGAAGCACCTGGATCTGCACACAAGGTGCAGGGTGTAGTATGAGTATAACCAACTCAATAAGTAACAAGACTAACCTCTGGGCGGAAAGTAGTGACGAGCTCCGCAGGTACAGTTCAGTATAAATAATGGTACAAAATGTAGGCATGCTTTCAAGTTCAACAGTTAAACTCAGTACAAGTGAAATAGATCAATATTGCATGATATGAGGAATATGACATCCTAGTAGAAAGACCTCGTGTAAATACTGGTCACAAATTATTCGGTCACTCGGTACAGTTTATGGCCAATCCAGCCCAGGGGTGTTCCAACCCGTGTATATATACACATCGACTGACAGTCAGTCACTCAGTACCGTATAAGGCCAATCCAGTCCTGGGTAATTTATCCCCAAATATAAATGATATGGACAAGATCCATGTCCAGGTAAATTCATTACAATATAAATAAGTAAGGCAAGTCCATGCCCTGGGAAAATCCATCCCGAATATATATATATATATGATCATCGTAAGTAAGGCAAGTCCATGGCCTGGGAAGTCCATCCCGAATATATATAATCATCTACGCTCACTGGGGGTGTGTACAGACTCCGGAGGGGCTCCTTCAGCCCAAGCGTGATATAAAACCGATATGGCCTACTGCAGGCGGGCAGTCCCGATCCGTATAATAATAAATCCAATAAGGCCTGCTGCAGGCGGGCAACCCCAATCCATTTAATAATAAAGCCAATAAGGCCTGCTGCAGGCGGGCAACCCCGATCCATTTAATAATAAAGCCAATAAGGCCTGCTGCAGGCGGGCAACCCCGATCCATAAAATAGTAATGTATAAAGCCATTATGGCCTGCTGCGTCGCGCAGCTCAATCCCATAAATATCCTCACAATGGACAAATATTATTGAGTGTGAAATGTATATTTTTGAACAATTAATTCAACAGCAACACGACCCCATGGGTCCCCAAATATGGGCACGTAGCCTAAACATGATCTTTATTAGGAGCCTCAGCTCAATTTCTCTAACACGTGGAGAAGGTTCAGATAATAACATGATTCATTAATCTTACAACTGCACAGGATTTATTCAAGACACAATTTATATGGTGCACGTCCACATTCTCGTCACCTATCGTGTGTCACCTTCAAACAATTTATATCATACCAAATTCGGGGATTCATACCCTCAGAACCAAGTTTAGAAGTGTTACTTACCTCGAACAGGACGAATCCAATGTCGAGCAAGCTAAACAATGCTCCAGAAATTCCATTCTGCGCGTATCAACTTCCGAACGGCTCGAATCTAGTCACAATTAATTTGATTCAGTCAACCCAAATTATAAGAATTTATTCCATATCAAAATACTAATTTTTCCACAAAATCCGAAATTACCCTAAAAAATCACTCGTGGGGCCCATGTCTCGGAACCCGACAAAAGTTATAAAATATGAACGCTCATTCAACCACGAGTCCAACCATACAAATTTACTCAAATCCGACATCAACTCGACCCTCAAATCTCCAAATTAAACCAAGAGGGTTTTCATAATTTTTCAACTTAATTCACCAATTAAATGTTAAAAACAACCATGGATTCGGATAATTTAACCAATATTGAGTTAAGAACATTTACCCCATTGTTTTCCTTGAAAAACTCCCGAAAATCGCCTTTTCCCGAGCTCCAATCCGTCAAAAAGGTCCTATTTTCAGAACTTAAACTCACTGCCCAGGCTTTTCTTCTTCACAAACGCGGTCAGTGCCTCGCGTTCGCGAAGCACAAAATTATTCCCGTCCAAATTCCTCCTTCGCGAACGCGACATCACCCTCGCGATCGCGAAGCACAAAGTGCCTCTGCCTCAATGCCTTCTACGCGGACACGTTCAACCAATCGCGAACGTGATGCTTCGTTCCCCCTCACTACGTGAACGCGACACCCCCTACGCGAACGCGTAGACCAATTGCCTGGGGTACTCAGCTGCTTCCTCTCTTCTTTGCGAACGCGTAACACCTCTGGCGTTCGCGATGCACACCCAGTCCACCCTTCGCGAACGCGTTCTTCTCTTCGCGAACGCGAAGAGCAAATATTGCCAGCCTCTCAGTTCCTCTTCGCGAACGCGAGTCTCCACTCACGAACGCGATGAAGGAAACCAGATGGTGCATTAGAAAAATTCCAGCAGAGTTCCAAGTCCAAAATCCAACCTGTTAACTATCCGAAACTTACCCGAAGCCCTCGGGACCTCAACCAAATACACCAACAGGTCCTAAAACATCATACGAACTTAGTCGAATCCTCAAATCACCTCAAACAACATCAAAACGACGAATCACACCTCAAATCAAAATCTATGAACTTTAAACTTTCAAATTCTATATCTTGTGCCGAAACACATCAAATCAATCCGGAATGACTTCAAATTTTGTACACAAGTCATAATTGACATAACGGACCTATTAAAATTTCCAGAATCAAATTCCGACCCCAATATCAAAAAGTCAACCCCGGTCAAACTTCCCAAAAATTCAACTTTCAGCATTTCAAGCCTAATTCTACTACGGACCTCCAAATAATTTTTCGGACACGCTCCTAAGTCCAAAATCACCATACGGAGCTATTGGAATCATCCGAATTCAATTCCGAGGTCGTTTACACATAAGTGAATATCCGGTCAACTTTTCCAACTTAAGTTTTCAATTATGAGACTAAGTGTCTCATTTCAGTCCGAAATCCTTCCAGACCCGAACCAACTAACCCGATAAGTCATAAATCAATTGTAAGGCATAAATTGAGCAGTAAATGGGAAAACGGGGTTGTAATACTCAAAACGACCGGCCGGGTCGTTACATGTATACCTGTACCTTTCAGCAGTAAATGTGCATAATATTGAGTCACTCTCTTACTCACTTTGCTCAATCATGAACTGCAGTTGGAGTTGATCCGTTTTGTTGCAGCCGCCAAGCCTATGGTAGCTGCTGCTAAAGTTTGTGAGAGAATTATGACTATTATTAAGAGTCTCTTCCTTGTTCCTTATCCTGCTCAGGTTGGTTCACAAACAATTGTCTTGAACTTGTAATATGAAGCTAACAATGTCCCTTATTTTTCCTTTTTCAAATCTCTCACATCCTTCATTAATTCAGGAATTGGTTATACTTGAGAGCATGCAGTTGGCTTTAGAAAATGTTGTAAACGCGGTGTTTGATGGATCAAGTGAAACTGCGAGGAGCGATTCTGAAGTTCAACAGTCATTGTGCAGAATGTTTGAAGGTTTGCTGTGATTTCCACCTCATTTTTAGAAGTTTTTTACTTAGCTTTCTTCTTATCCTGAGAAGTCGGGTTACTGTGAACTGAAGGTCTGCTTCAACAACTTCTTTCTTTGAAATGGACTGAACCAGCGCTTGTAGAAGTTCTCGGGCACTACTTAGATGCCCTAGGACCCTTTCTGAAGTATAATCCAGATGCTGTTGGCGGTGTCATTAATAAGTTGTTCGAGCTTCTGACCTCACAACCCTTTGTTGTCAAGGTCAACTACCGTATACCATTCTATTTATTTAATAGTGTGATCTTATTTTCCGTCCAAAACAACCACCATAACAATTATTGAGTAAAATTGGCAGGATCCTGCTACAAGCGCTTCTCGACATGCAAGATTGCAGATTTGCACATCATTCATCCGAATTGCAAAAGCTGCAGACCAGAGCATTTTGCCTCACATGAGAGTAAGTTACATTCGTTCTCATTAATTCGACATGGCACTTGCTTTACCAAATTTGCAAGTCATTTCCTTTAATTGCTGTAGTGTTGTGCCTTTGACTTGAACAAGTTTCGAACTTGTGCGCTGACATTTTATGATCTGGGCAGAAATATGTAAAGTAGCTACATACTTTTGACAAAAGGACTAGGGTATCTCAGTTTTCCCTGAGATGCCCCTTGCAGAATATGTCACTTGAAAGCCCAAATCACATCTTGATCTGCCCTTTCTATATGGAATATTTTTCAGACTCTGTCGATATAGCGTCATCTCGGTTACAAAAGGAGTGTGTACGTTTTGTTTTCTGGCAACCGATTTCATTTGAAAAGAGAGCCTTGAATGTATTATTAGCTATTTTCCTAATTGATCCGAATGTTTTTGGGATACAATCTTCATCTTTCATAATGGAACAACTTCTAGGAAGTACAGAATGGCACGTTAATTTTTATTCCTGGTTCTTTGTAGTTAACTAGTTATTATGTTTGCACTAAGATTTTACCTGCACAAGACTACTTTATGATTGTTGTTAGATAGTTGTGTGTAAATAGTCCTAATCTTATATGTAGTAGGAGTAGAATATGTCCCCTAGTCCCATATGTAGTAGGAGTAGAATATGTCCTAGTCCCATATGTGATAGGAGTAGAATATGTATTTTATATAGGGCTCATTGTATCATTGTTAGTAAATAGATTTTTCTCCTGTGCATTCTCACAATCAGAGCTTCAGTGAGAAAATTATCGTTGTGCGTCATTCCAGCGACATCCGGGAAGAAAGATCGCATCGCCGTGCAATTTTCCGGCAACTTCGTCTTGTTCCCACCGTTCATCACTGCTACAATGGTACTGTACATATACCAGTACCACCATCAGATCTGAAACCCTTGTGCGACCAAATTCCAAAATCCCAGTTCCATCGGAACAGAAAAGTCAGTCACCGTGCGTCTTTCCGGTTCACGACTCAAGATTGATTTGTGTTATCTCCTCATCGTTAAGTGTTGTGCGAAAACCAACACTATCATCTTGTTCGGAAAAGTCAGGCGATAAAATCCCAGTCAATCGCTCCGGCAGAAAGTCCCTCACGCGCCTCCGCACGCCGCCAGAACTAGGGTTCCAACGAGCTACATTAACTTTTCTGGCGCGCATGACCCATTCCGGCCAATTTTTGACAAAATTTCTTCAGGACAACTTACTCGTCCAGTGATTCCGAGCCTACCCATATAAATTGCATCAAATTCTGACAACTTTTATATTTTCCGGCGTGAACAGTAATTTCCAAAAAAAATCTATTTTTTAGTGGTGTTTTAAAACCTATTTTGTAGTGTGGAATTCGTCTTATTCTCACTATTTTCAAATTTTCCGGATACTTTTCGGCCAACTTCTATTTATCAACAACCACGTGGTTTTGTTGCTCAGGGGGAGTCTAGTGGCCTTGTATGTCGAATAATCAGCTTGCAAATATTTTCACCTAATCTCTCACCGGTCCTCGTATTAGTTACATAGGTAACAAGCTCGGTATATAGTTGTATGCATCAACTTGAGGGGGAGTGTTAGATAGTTATGTGTAAATAGTCCTAGTTTTATATGTAGTAGGAGTAGAATATGTCCCCTAGTCCCATATGTAGTAGGAGTAGAATATGTCCCCTAGTCCCATATGTAGTAGGAGTAGAATATGTCCCCTAGTCCCATATGTAGTAGGAGTAGAATATGTCCTAGTCCCATATGTAGTAGGAGTAGAATATGTATTATATATAGGGCTCATTGTATCATTGTTAATAAATAGATTTTTCTCCCTTGCATTCTCACAATTGTATTAGTCATTGTTTTGACTGTGAGAGACGTTGGTTTTTACATTTGGACATGAGTGTGTTTGGTTTCCTTGGAATGTGACTGCATTTTCTCTGTTGTTTTTCAGGGAATTGCTGACACTATGGCATTTTTACAAAAGGAAGGTCGTCTACTTCGTGGGGAGCACAATCTCTTGGGTGAAGCATTCCTTATTATGGCTTCTGCTGCCGGGTAGCTACTGGTCTTAATGAGTTTCAAATGTATGTCTAGTATATCACGGGCTTTGACCTTTATGAGTTCTCAAAATTGTGCAGGGCTCAGCAGCAGCTAGAAGTTTTGGCCTGGTTACTTGAACCATTGAGCAAACAGTGGACACAGCTTGAGTGGCAAAATGCATATCTCTCTGATCCGACAGGTTTGATTCGACTGTGTGCTGATACACCATTTATGTGGTCTATTTTCCACACAGTTACATTCTTTGAGAAGGCTCTTAAACGGAGTGGTCTAAGGAAAGGCTATGCTAGCGTACAAACCATGCCAGCATCTGACTTTTTGCATCCAATGGCATCTCACCTCTCGTGGATGCTTCCTCCTCTTCTTAAAGTAAGCAAGTTCTTAGGAACTGTTTTGCATCACCCATTTCCTTAGTGAAGATTTGTTAAAAGATGTAAATGTCTTTGATTTTCAGCTACTCCGTGCCATACATTCGCTTTGGTCTCCACCTGTTAATCAAGCATTACCAGGAGAGATTAAAGCTGCAATGGCTATGAGTGATGTTGAAAGGGCCAGTCTTTTCGGGGGAGGTAACGTTAAATTGCCTAAAGGCGCTCTAAGTTTTACTGATGGATCTCCTTTAGATATGAATAGAGAAGGCTATGCAGAGCCAAATGAAGCTGATATCCGCAACTGGCTGAAAGGTATCAGAGATAGTGGGTATGTTGCTGCTCTTCTGAATCTCTAAAACAGATAATGAAAATAACGTCTTTTCAAAGCTGTCATGAAGTTCTATCTTAGTTGACATGGCAATTCTCATTTAAATCTTTGTGGACAAGAGAGAGGGAGACGAGAGAGGGAGAAACAGGAAATGGATTGATCTCCAGTCCCTCTCCATAATAGCAGGAAAAAAAGAAGAGAAAGAACATAAATAAATAAAGATTACCTTGCAAGTTTTGTAACTTCTTTTTAGGTTTTCTAGGAAGCCACTGCATTCTTATCTATGGATTATTTTAAGACAATATCTAGTCATTTTTCATTGTTTGATGATATATTATCTTTTGCTAGCAGATTAATATTGACATCTTGCACTGCACTAGTATCTGTACTAATTAGAATATATATTGAAGTGTCTTGTTTCCCAGGATTCTCCTTTCTCTATTTAAGATCCCTTGATTGTCTGTAAAGTGCCTATAAGATCTGTCATAAATGCTCTGCAAACTCTAGTATGCTATTAAAACTATGATCTGCGATCTGCCTATCTCTCTTTCTACATGTGATATATGCCTTTACTCCATGCTCTTGGGAATTAGTTTCATGTTTCCATTTAGTGGTCTGGTTTTGTTAATGAAGTTTTCTTGGCTTTAGGTACAATGTACTGGGCTTATCAGCAACCATTGGGGATTCGTTCAAATGCTTAGACTCTCAGTCTGTTGCTTTAGCCTTGATGGAGAACATACAACATATGGAATTCAGGCACTTAAGGCTGCTTCTTCATTTAGCCTTGATCCCCTTGATCAAAAATTGCCCTGCCAATATGTGGGAGGCATGGCTGGAAAAGCTCCTGCACCCATTACTTGTCCACTCTCAGCAAGCTCTTAGCTATTCATGGTCTAGTCTCTTACAGGAAGGTAGAGCAAAGGTTCCTGATCTCCATGGCATGGTTGATGGCTCAGACTTGAAAGTGGAAGTAATGGAGGAAAAGCTTCTTCGAGATCTAACTCGTGAGACGTGCTCAATCCTCTCAGTTTTTGCTTCATCTGTACTCAATGCTGGACTTCCTTCATTGGAGCATTCTGGCCATGTGAGCCGAATGGATGAGTCATCACTTAAAGACTTGGATGCATTTGCCACTAACTCTATGGTTGGGTCTGTAGAAGTTGTCAATTTTAAGTTTGCTTAGTTTGTGGACGAGTAGACCTCTAGTCTACATTCTTCTGTTCTTCTCAATCTTGACCTTGTGCTTTACGTGCAGATTTGTGTTGATGCATAAAAGCATAGCACTTCCAGCCTTGCAGATCAGTTTAGAGGCTCTGAGATGGACGGATGGTGAAGCTGTAACTAAAGTTTCTTCATTCTGTGGAGCTGTAATCCTCTTGGCCATTTCAACAGCTAATGTGGAGCTTCAGGATTTTGTTTGTAAAGATTTGTTCCCTGCTATAATACAAGCTTTGGCTCTGGAGTCAAATGCTTTCATCAGTGCTGATTTAGTTGGTCTTTGTCGTGAAATTTTCATTTATCTTGCTGATAGACACCCAGCACCGCGGCAGGTTATTCGGATCCCATTCTTTTCAGTTTCTTATAGCATCAGATTTAGCTGTAACAGTTGTCACCTATGTTCAGCAATTCTTTTTTCTTTTCTTCTTATGTTCTTAAAATAGAATTCCAGCGGTTATGCTTATCTATTTGCAGTAATTTTCACATATATCTATAATATTGTTAAAAGGCCAAGAGCTTTTGGGTATGACAAATTATTTTGATATGGTTCATATAAATAATGATAAAATGGCATTAGTAAAAAATGTGGCAATTGCCATGCAAGTTTCACCACTGGCATATTAAGAACAACAAAATATCCACTGTTTACATAGATATATGTATTTTCTTTTTGATAACCATGGTGTCCGGGCCAGATTGCGCATACCTCGACTAATTCCACGGGGTATCTGCTACCCCCACCAGCACAGGTCTGGCAAACTCTGTCCTCCAAGGCTTGGAGTGATGAGAAGTAATCACCTAGTGTTTTTGCCTCCGTTGGGATTTGTACCTGAGACTTCATAGTTCTCGACCCACTTCATTGACAACTAGTCCTCACTCTTGCATTAAACAATATATTTGCAGACATGCTTAAAATTGCATCTTATCTTCTCTTTTTCTGTTGATATATTGCAATTGAGCTCATCTTACATTCTCAATTGTGAAGTTTTTATGCTCTATCTTACAATAGCAAGCATAATGAAGTTTACCTTTCTGAAAGCATGCATGTCTTTTATCTTCTTTTCGATAAAACTCATACAAATTTGAATGGCTGCAGATTTTACTCTCTCTCCCTTGCATTACATCCCAAGATCTTCAAGCCTTTGAAGAAGCGTTGACCAAGACTCTTAGTCCCAAGGAGCAGAGACAGCATATGAAGAGCTTCCTGTTGTTAGCAACAGGAAACAAATTAAAAGCTCTCGCTGCTCAAAAGAGCGTTAATGTCATCACAAATGTTTCGAGTGAGTGCACTCCAATCTAATGCTTTGTGTTTTTCTCCTGTCCTGTGCATACTAACCATGAATTTAGTTTTTGAGCTGCTCATTAACTGGTGATTCTGACTCTTATTCTTCAGCAAAACCTAGAAATGTAACTCCCGCTTTTGAATCCAAGACCGATGAAGGAGATGCTATTGGATTGGCTGGAATCGTGTAAGGAAGTTTGTTTGGCATATCGGCTTTCTGTACAGTGATAATTTATAATAGAAAAATCACGGGTATTTTACCAAAAAGGTCCTAAATGTCTCCCATTCTAATGATTTGGTCCTTAATGTTGTTTTTCATTCTTTTTCTGCCCCTGGTTGAGAATATTGGTTTCCAAGTAGTCCTTTAACCTCATTGGTCGTGAACTGTAGGGCAAATTCCTTACCTCTTTTTACAGGTAAGATTACAAATATGCAAAAAAAACGCTGTACTAGCAACAAATAGTACCTTTCTTTGTTTAGGGTTCTGCATAAATCATCAAATTTGCTTCCAAGTCTAACTGGGAATTGCCCCTTTTTCCACCCTCTAATTTGTTCATTAAAAATCAAATAAAAGGGCAATCTGGAAATATATTTAGGGAGCATCACACGCAACTAGATTACTTCTATGCAAGGAAAAAGTATGTGAAAGTACTATGTTTCTTCTCTCTTTCGTATTAAAATACAACACAGTTTCTTTTGGTTCTTAAAAAGCAGCATTTTATGACGTCCTTGGATATGCTTTAGATCGCGTAAAAGACAAAAATGGTAATAGTTGCACGTATTAGTCCCATTTATTTTCAAGAATAGCTTAACTTGCTAATTGTACCAAATAATATAAACGTGAGGAGGATCGAAAGAGCAAATTGACATCCCCAAGTAATAAACACACACGTGAGAGTAAACCAAGAAATTAGTCACCTAAACTGAAGAAAATTTTGTCAGACATCTCTATGGAGGCACCAAATTTTTGTACGTAAAAAAAAAAGGAAGATGGGGTCAGTATTTACCATTTTGACTAGTAGCAATACAGATTGGCAGAAAAAAGTTTTTAAGTCATAGGTGATCAGAGTGAGTGTAACTTATGGAAAACTATAACTATATTGGGTTTCTATAAAACCAAACAGATTTTACTCTTTTCGCCTATAGAAAAAAACCGAAATGGCAGGGAGAGGACGTGGAGGAATACATGGCATTGCATCCCAACTTGGCCCAGGAGGACTACTCAAAGGGACTCAACTTGGCGTCGCAGCCATGACCGAGGAAGTTGGAGGTATAGGGCCTTCACCGAGTCGTGGAGGTACGGAAGGTGAGCTTAGCCATGGAGGTGGTGGTCCTCCTCATGCACCTAGTCTTGAATTGAGGCCTAAACCTGGCTCAGGAGTGCCAACAATGGTTGGATGTGGCAAGGCATGTGGGGGTTGTTACCCTGCTGTCATAACTTGTTGGTAAGCATATTCAAACTAAATCATGCTACAAACTGTGGCATCAGCATTCTTATATGCTTTCTCTTTCATCTAATTTCACATGCATTTTTAATTTGTACTTCTTTCTCGACCCAATGAGATTAGATTTCTAGAACGAGGTGAAGTGATAGGCACGTATTCATATTCATAACCGATAAAAGCAATTTTTGTGTTCCTAGAGCACAAAAGAGAAGCCAATTAGATCCTCTAGTTCCTTGGATTAAGCAGCTTTTGCAGGATGTAAGTGTAACTATTTTAATACTTGTGTTGAAACTCGTTGCCAAGTTATGAAATAGTAATGGATTAATTTCATTTCCTTTTCCCATTCTTGGATCATATTGCTAATTGTGTTGTTTACACTGGTGCAGCCTTAACTTCTTTCGCTGTTGCTGGAGAGGCCCAATGGGCTTACAAGGGCGTCCAGGACCAATGGGGCCTCCTCGAATCTGATTTATTATTTAAATCCTTACAGAATTTGCATTAAATTGCATATATGATCTATGTGCATACTTAATACATGACAAAAAATTGGCATAAACTGAACTCGCAAGTATACGTCCTATCTACGTTCAAAGCTTTAGTTGAAGCTTTCTGAAATATGTTCTTTTTCAATAGTTAATGGAAAAGTAAGGAAAACTCATCTGGTTTAGCAATGGATTCAAGCTCGTGCCATTTCGCTTTGCACTTTTAACTATTTGATCATTGAATTGTCCGTGCAAGGATGGAAAAAATAGATTCTCCTTGCAGGGCTTGGATTTATCATACAAACTAGATGCTTTTAGAAACTACTCATTTTTGTTCGCCAACAAACCCACACCAATAAATAAAGTATGCTTTAACTTCTATGCCTCTCTACCGGAAACAACCTCTATCTTTTTACAGGTAGGGATAAAGTCTGCGTACACACTACTCTCTCCGGACCCCACTTGTGGGAATTCACTGGGTAAAATATTCTACAAAATCACTCCTCTTTAAAGGTAATTTAAAGTACCAACACATTCCACTGAAATTAATAACCTGAATAAGATAAAAACCTTCAACAGTAAAATAAATTGCGCTGATTATGTGAAAATACATTGACACTGCCAGTGGAAAACACCAACAAAATAAATAAATGAAGTTGTTCCTACTCAACTTAACAGTCCAGGGAATGTTTAGCAGGGTAACTAAGATTTCAGAAAAAGAGAAATGAAGAAACTATAAACAGAAAAGAAAAAGGAAAAGGGAAACAATATGTAACAGCAACATAACGCAAGCTCTTATAAAATACTCAAGAAGAAGACTCAAAGAGGTACCACAGTTCCAATACAAGCCGTTTTACCGTTTCAGTGAGAAAATCAATATATAGGCCTAACCTAAGAGTTGGTTTATGGCAAAGAAATGCCAATTACCTAGTAGGAAACAATGTCTTCAACTAACAGTAACCCTTCACTATATAACATTTCCACACACAGTTGACATGTGAAGTGTTTCCTCAGATCAAAAATTCTATTGAAACAAAACTTGCCTCTCCAATTGCAGCAGAAAAGACTACAGACTAAATTGGAAGTCAGTTCCACTGTAGATGAATTATCTCGAAGTCAATGATTATACAAGTGATGAAAAATGTATATAAACGACACATTTAGGGTTATGGACGGACAAATGGATTAAGGTTTGATTCTCAGCTGTGGCAGGTTTCTGAATGGTGAGTAACATATTCATCCAAGGGCAAACTGTGAGGTAGCTACAGGTAGTTGGAGCAGCTTTAAATATACGGTCTCTACTACTGTCAGTCCTCATCCTCTTCTTCAGATGCTTCTTTGAGCCACTGCAAATATTTTCAGAGTTCATAATGTGCATGCACGATTCAAGATGACGGGTAAAGCAGGCAATATAAAAAAGACGAACTTTGCTTTTCTTCTTTTCATTGTTTACAAGTTTGCTAATTCCTTAATCTTTTTTCCTGAGCATTGGGGATCAGGGGGTGGGGAGAGGTTGGGATGGAATGACAAGATAGGGTAAGTAGATCAATGAATCTTCTAGGTTTCTGTGCACTACAGGCAGGTCATCTACCTGCAAAGGTTTAAGTGCTGCAAGTACGCACCTGGATAAATTTTTCTGATTGCTTCACAAAAACCTTATCTGACTCCTCTGCTTCTTCCTTTTCAGAAGCCCAGTCAAGTATTGCTTCTTCTTGTATAATGTCCTGATCGTACAGATGATGCAAAATCTGTGGAGGTATAAAATAGAGTAAAAATATTTAGATTAAATTGAATAATGGATATTTAAGTAGGTCAGATATATTTCTTGACAAATGCACAAAAATGAATCAATGGGATTTCCCATAGCCAAACAAAAAAAGAAATTGTTTTGAAAGGCATTTCTGGGGCGCCTCGGGGCAAGGTAGGCACAAAACGTCCTAAAGTGTTGGCGAGTGTAAGACGCGAGTGTATGCCCCAAACAGTTGGGTGTTCACCCAGGGGCAAGACACACCTCATTGAAGAGGCGTATGACCAGTAATTAGAACTAGATTACGCTTTAAAATTGCTAGTATGACACCTCAGCCTCCCCCGCCCTCCAAACAAAAAGAATCAGAACTTCCTAACAGTTAATACCTATCCTATTCCCAGTGAGCGCAAGATATACCCTTTCTTGAGATCTTTCTCAAAGTCATGACCTCCATATATTTGCAAAAACGTTTCGAACGGAAATGTGAGCTTGTGGGCAAAAGGGACCTAAGTTTGGAAACTACACATGCTGGTGTAAGCTTGGTGCTTATGTTGCTCAATACCTTCATGTCAGATCCATACGACATATGGTGGGACGGCTCAACCGATCGATATCTTAGATCAGATTCATGTACGATCCATATGATATTATGGTGAGACGGCTTTCACAGTCGAGTCGTTACCCGCGTTTGGATGCCATATTGCCCATACAGTGACTATGTACTACGTAAACGTCCATAGATGCTCCCGATTAAAGTTATAATCTATGTTATGTTATGAAGAAGGGCTAAGGCCACATGTGTAGTTTTCAAATATGTTCAGGTCTTCAAATGCTTTATGATTCATGAAGTGCTTTCATATTATTTGATTTGTATATCTCTCGCGTGATGTTTTCTTTAAAATCTTGTCCAATCTTGAGTTAGTGAGTCGATGGCACATGTTAAGTACGATGTGGATGTACCCGGTTGTTTGGCCATATTATTGTTTTCCTCTTGCAGGCCCAGATGGAAATTAGAGGAAGCAGATTGGCAGGCATTCGACTCCTCCAGGTTGTATGGTAAGCCCCGCTACCATACCAGTGGGTATCTTCATGTCTGGTTATTTGTATGCATTATGTAATCATTGTCATTAAAAGCTCCATGTACATTGTGGGTCATGTAATTATGTTCAGAATAATATCATGTGTATTTCATGGATTATGTATAAAAGTTCAATAAGATATTAGGCAAATGAGCCACATGTCTATGGTTTCAAACTATGACATATCCGTTATCATGATGCACACACTCTCTCTGTCTTAAGTATAAAATGAATGTGGGTTTGCTCTTATGGCAAGTCTAATGCACTGAGTGCCCGTCACCTTCCTCCAGATTTTGGGGGGTGACAACAACTGCATATCTTCAGAGCCACTTACCCTTCAATGCTCCTTGTTCTCGTATTTAATGTGGAAAGCAGTAAATTTCAAATGGAGACTAAGGTGCAAAGCCTTGTCGGCAAGGGGACAAAAACAAGGGAACTTCAACTTACTCCTGGACAACATTTTCAACTTTCGTCTCAGTAGTCAGTAGTAGTCCAAATCAAACAAGGACATTCAGCTAGTAGTGGAATATAAGGCTCTTCAGAACATCACACATCACGTCAGCACAGCGAAAGCAAATGTATAATCGGAACTTGTGACAGTTACATATAGGGTTTCGTTATAAGTATTATTCATATAGATTATCTTGAACACTAGCAACTTCTCCTGTTAAGACAAAAAGATTGCTGATAGCTTTCCGAAATGCAAGACGGTATTAGTTTAACCATATCAATAGTTTAGTGAATTAGCATTACAGGTTGCCTAGATCTAACCCTTTGCTCTGCACATCTAACAGCTAAACGACTGGAAAGACTAATTCAATCCTCTAGATGGACTGCAAAAACAGTGCAACTTCAAGAGTGAAACAACATACCTGTACAAATAATGGAGAATACTCCTTCGCAGATTCCAAGCACATTTCTTCAAACTTCAATATTACTTCAATCTGACAGATCCAATATCAGAATATTCATGAGATCTAAACATGTGAAGTACTTTCCAAACATCACAACTGATGGAAAAACATTACTACTAAGATTTCTAAGAACTGACATTTCTTAGGGTAAGACAAAGAACCAACAGATAAGTGCCATGTTAACACACCTGAGTAGCAATGTATAAATAAAATACAAAATACACTAACCTCTTCATCAATGCTTGGCAAGTAATATTTCAGAAGCTTTTTCCATTTTTTAACTGTGGTAGCAACATTCTTGACCAATTCATCTGGGGAAAAAAGGCATATATGGGATGAATACACAAACTATACAACATAAGCATACAAATATTAGACATAATATAGCCACTTCCAGAAAGAAAAGAGGTCGAAGTAAATACGAAAGAAAGCGCATCTAGCTAAATTCTTTATACCTTGCCAAATATTAGTGTCTGAGATTAAGAGAAGGATGAAAATGAATAATTAAAACTCAGTATCTAAACCATATCATATTTATAGAGCAAAATAACGAACAAATAAATGCAAATGCACATACATAGCAAACAACTGAACACCAACAAAGAGTAGAAAATTAATATCATAAACTGGAAGTGGAAGCCATAAGACCATTACCATGTTTTTTACCTTAAGAAAAGTGCCACTATTTGTAATAAGCTTATAGCTTTAAGGGCATACAGCTTCAACACTTGACATGCATATTAAATGATCTTTCAATTAAGCAACAGATCTATTTGGTGTATCCAAGTTGAATAAGGGAATATGAATCTACACTTTAGAAAGGAATTTCTCTCTTTTATAACGAAACAGGAAAATTAGCACCGCTCACCACAAAATGCCAAAAACCCAGCACTCTATGTCAAATTGCAATAGAAAAAGCAACCTACAGATAATTACAATTTACAACAACCTTGTGTAGTGTGAAACACAAAAATAAAAGGAAAACTTACTAGGTGAGTCATGCGGAGAATCCAATGCCAATTTCATCACTGAATAAAACAAGGCACCAGCACAGTCTGCAGATGTCATATTGTATGACAACCTGCAATGAAACAGAGAAGGAACACAAACAATCTGAATTCCACTAGTCCGTGTACACTTTCTTCTTATGACAAAATGTTTCTCCGTCTACCCTCAGAAATAAATGTCTTCGACCAAAATAAAGACTCCTGACAAATAACACATAGTGCATGATCTCACGAATTACTTCCCAATAAATTCAGAAATTTAAATATAACAACAATCACCAAGCCTCAAGGCCACTAGTACGTGTACACTTTCTTCCTATGACAATATGTTTCTCCGTCTACCCTTAGTAGGGGTGTGCATTCGGTTTTTCGATTCTATTTTGCACTGTTCGGTTTTTCGAATTAGTTTGGTTTGGTTTGGTACTCTTTTCGGCTCGGCTTTTCCCAGTTTGGTTATTCGGTTATTTGATTATGCCATACAAAATAATTAACATAATCGAATATTTATAGTTCATGGCGAAAATATAAATATTATAGAGAATGAGAATAATATTAAATTTCTTAATAAAGTTTCTAATATTAGTCACAGGTAAATCATTGAAAACACATTTTTAAAAGTAACATGTCCAGACATAAAAATACAAAATACAAAATAGAAGAGCAGTGCAAGACTGGGAAATTGATAGCCTATTTGATATGCTAGCAAAAGTGGAGGGGTACAATACTGATGTGAGCCAACCAGATACCATCTGCTGGGGCACCTTCACAGTAAAAGAATGCTACAGGCAGATTGGTTCCCAGAACCAGATGATAGATGCATGGCCCTGGAAGTTAATATGGAAGACCAAACTACCTATCAAAGTCATTTGCCACAACTGGATTGCCCTCTATGAGGCCTGCTTAACTCAAAACAATCTCAACAGAAGAGGTTTCCAGTTGATCATCAGGTGTTATCTATGTCTGGGAGATGCAGAAACTGTCAACCACCTGTTTTTGCACTGCCCTATGACTTTTGACCTTTGGAATATGTTCCTTTGCATTTTTGGCCTGCATTGGGTCATGCCACAGAATATGAAAGAGGCTCAATTGAGCTGGAGTTTATGGAGAGTTTACAAGACCATCAAAAAAATCTGGTTGATGATCCCTGGTGCTATTTTCTGGTGTTTATGGAACGAGAGGAATAGAAGATGTTTTGATGGAATCTCAACTCCAAATCACTCTCTCAAAGCTAATTGCCTACTCAATCTTTTTTGTTGGACTAAGTTAGCTTCGGTAATTAGCACTGACCAACGTATGGACTTTGTTAGCTCCCTGGTCTTAGATTAACACTGTAAAGGGAACTACAATTCTTATTTTTTTCATTCTGCATTTCATTACTTTTGTAATTCGCATCTCCCTGATGCCTTTTGCTAATGGAACACCTTATTTCATCAAAAGAAAAACATAAAAATACAAAATCCAAACCATAATCCTTTCAAATGAGATTAATTCTTGCTTGCAAATATTAGAACTTGAAGAAAAAGTGAAACTTTTGATGAAAGCTTTGCAATCAAAATACTACTTAGTAAAGATGAGGAATAAAGGGTTATATTGCAAAGATGAAGAATAAGGCGTTATATTCCCTAGATCCTAGTACAAATAGTTCAATAAGCAAGGTTGAAAGTGATAAAACAGTCAAACTTAACTCTAGTGATAAAACAGTCAAACTTAACTCCCGTAAATGGTACTCCATGTTAAATAAAATTAATGTATATTATTAAATTTTTTGTTTTTTAAGCATACCAAAAAAATCAACAACAACAACATACCCAGTGTAGTCCCACAAGTGGGGTCTGGGGAGGGTAGAGTGTACGCAGACTTTACCCTGCCTTTAAAAAGGCAAACACACTCTTAAATCCGAAAGCATACCAAAAAAGCCAACAACAACATGCATACCAAAAAAAATCAAAATTTTTAATTTCTCAATCTGAAACCAAACAGAAAAAAACCAATCCAAACTAAATTTTCATTTCGGTTCGGTTTAATCCGGGTAATGAACACCCCTAATCCTCAGAAATAAATAAGGATGGTGCAGAGTGGTAGCAAATGTGAAAACATACAAGAGATAACTGCAGGTTGTTGATATAAAGGCAGGCGGCCACAAATTTCCTTAGCAATATATACATATAATCTTGAGGCTTCCGTATTGATGTTTACGTAATACTTTCTAGAACTCAATTCATCTTCTTACGTACTTCCAATTGTACTCTGAAATTTAGGGTCTAATCAGAGTAAGAGAAACAACACAAGACTAGGGAATTCGACCACAGTAAGTCTGCATATACAGTGTAGAGTACAATAATAAAAGGAAAGGTCAAAGGCAAAAGAAGCATTACACTTTCTCGCAGGAGGTAGGCATAAAAAAAATACATACTTGAAGGTAAGATGTACAAAAATACCCTAAAGAAATATGATGAGATTTTAAGTAAGAAGAACACTGAAAGAGGAGAGGAAAGCTGCTGCTTTAACCTCGCAAAGATAAACTAAGCCAATTAGCACTTCAACCCTCTTTGGTTAATAGAAGCATAAATTAAGAAACTGTCCAAAGGACAAGAAATGGAACTTTTGGGTGCACACTTGTCACCCTACAGAATATACAGTAAGTGGAAATTCTTGTAGTAAATATGGCATGAAATAATGCACCAACTGGAGCCAACAGGAGGGAAGAGCAAATGTTAATTCAAGGTAAAAAGCTTTTCTCCAGACACAATATTCAAGAATATAAGATACAAAATGAGTTCTAGTCAACATACCGCAATGCATTAACTTCTAAAATTACATGGTCTTCTGTTACTTCTTCCTCTACAGCCCTTTGAAAAGTTGCTTCAACCTGCAATGACAAATGGAAAGGAGATCTTAATCTACTATACAGTTTTACGTAACTGATCAAAAATATAAAATAGTCCCATCAAAACCTACTTCTCTCTCAAAAATTACAGAGTCATCTCTAGTGTCTTCACCATCTTCATTAGAATCATTAGTGACAGAATCAGGTCCCAGTTCTCCAGAAGGTGGAAGAAAGGCACCATCTTCGTTTGATATATCTGCTTCATCATTAGTTATTTGCATGATCCCAACAAGTTTATCCACAAGAATTGGTGCAACAGAATGTCTCCATTCTTCTTCCAGTCCACCCTCACTGACTAACCATATGAAACCTACTCCACCATCACCAACCTGGAAAATCAGGATAAAGTATAAGAAAACAAACAACAAATGCATCATAATATCTTGGGCTTTTCAAACTAGATATCAGACAGGTGTCTTAGAATAACTGCTTCCATTTGTTTTCTATTTTGGACACCTAAGAACAGCAACTCAAAGATCGAATTACACCTAAACGACTTCACATTGTTGCTTCACAGACCCGCACCAATGTCACAGATAAATTGGATCGGAACTTTTTATGGGATTCAACAAATACGGTAGGAAGTTCCACCTAGCCAGCTAGGAGGACGTTACATCTCCAAATAAATTGGGTTGGCAGGGGGAGGGGGTCCTTGAGGTGACAGATCCCCGATTTTTCAACAAGGCCCTGTTAAGGAAATGGTTTTAGAGATTAGGGATTGAGCAGCACACTCTGTGGAATGAGGCAATAGCGAAAAAGTAGGGAACTGTGGAAGAGAGTTACAAAGATGCTGACAAAGTGAAAGCAGATTCTATAAAACAATAGTGACATCAACAATGTTATATTGGGAGTGTCTACTGGCCACTAGAAGCCCAACATATCTACAAGATGAGTAATGCAGAAATACATGCGTTAATGTGGAGGTGTGGGCATACATACCGGATAAGACTACAATTGATCACATCCGAGAGGGGTGCAAGAAGCTCGCCTACAAAGTCCATGTCCTATATATGCCTGATTAATATGTGCGAGAAAATAATGACTAAAGGTGCTAAAAGGGAAGAGAGACCTAAAATTACATGGAGAAAAGTTGCCTGAATGACCTATAAATTCTCATTATCGATGTGAACTTAATAATTTCTCATAATCAATGCGAACTTAACTTAACCTTTAAGGACACCCGCTCTATATCTGTGAACTTAACTAAGAACTAACCAATTGGAAAAAAGTATATTCATATAAACTACCTTCTTTTTTTTTGATGAAATAAGGTGTTCCATTAGCAAAAGGCATCAGGGAGATGCGAATTACAAAAGTAATGAAATGCAGAATGAAAAAAATAAGAATTGTAGCTCCCTTTACAGTGTCAATCTAAGACCAGGGAGCTAACAAAGTCTATAAATTTGTCGGTGCTAATTACCGAAGCTAACTTAGTCCAAACTCAGGCAATTAGCTTTGAGAGTGTGATTTGGAGTTGAGATTCCATCAAAACATCTTCTATTCCTCTCGTTCCATAAACACCAGAAAATAGCACCTGGGATCATCAACCAGATTTTTTTGATGGTCTCGTCAACTCTCCATAAACTCCACCTCAATTGAGCCTCTTTCATATTCTGTGGCATGACCCAATGCAAGCCAAAAATGCGAAGGAACATATTCCAAAGGTCAAAAGTCATAGGGCAGTGCAAAAACAGGTAGTTGACAGTTTCTGTATCTCCCAGACATAGATAACACCTGTTGATCAATTGGAAACCTCTTCTGTTGAGATTGTTTTGAGTTAAGCAAGCCTCATAGAGGGCAATCCAGTTGTGGCAAATGACTTTGATAGGTAGTTTGGTCTTCCATATTAACTTCCAGGGTCAAGCAATGCATCTATCATCTGGTTCTGGGATGTGAAGGTGCCCTTATTCCCCCGGCAGATGGTATCTGGTTGGCTCACATCAGTATTGTACCCCTCCACTTTTGCTAGCATATCAAATAGGCTATCAATTTCCCAGTCTTGCACTGCTCTTCTAAAATGAACATCCCAGTTGCTACCATATCTGTTTTGAGCTATAGAGGAATTCTGGTGAACATCAATCTGATATAGGCTAGGATACTCAACCATGAGTGAAGTGTTGTTTAGCCATTTATCTTTCCAGAATCTTATGTGAACCCCATTGCCTGGTTTGAAGTGGATGCGCGGGAAAAATTCATTCCCCAATTACTGATGTACTTCCAAGGACCGATACCATAAGGTGCATTATAACTTTTAGTGCTCCAGTTATCTCTTTTCCCATGCTTGGCAGTGATCACTTCCTTCCATAGGCTTGATTCTCCCGTGCCATATCTCCAAAGCCACTTCATTAGAAGGCATTTATTGTGGATTGCTAGATCTCTAACTCCCAATCCTCCATTGCATTTTGGCTGAGTGACTTTATTCCACTTTATCAGATGAAACTTGTAGGTGTTGCTATTACCCTCCCAGAGGAAGTTTCTCCTTATTCTGTCCAATTGCTTTAGTACTTTCTTTGGGATAAGAAACAATGACATGTAGTATGTTGGTATGTTGTCAAGCACACTGTTAATGAGAGTTAGAGCCCGTTTGGACATAAGAAATTTTTCCCTTTTTTCCAAAAAAATTTCACTTTTTTCCGAATTTAGTGTTTGTTCATAAAATTTCCAATTTTCAATTGAAGATGCATTTTAGAAATTTTCGAAAATTTGAAAAACTCCAAAGTTTGTCAAAATTTTCACTCAAATCACTCACAAAATTTCAAAAACAACTCAAAATTATATTCATGTCCAAACACAACTCTAAATTTCAAATACCATTTTCACTTGAAAAAAATTTTCCCCCTATTTTGAAATTTTACAATTCCTATGTCCCACTTAATCTGCCACCCATGAAAATATATCGAAGCTGCCAGGAGGTTAGTCTCTTCTCAAATTTTTTCAATGATCCCATTCCATACCTCACAGTTTTTGAACTTAGCACCCAGTGGGGCCCAAGTATGTTGTAGGCAGAGTCCCAATACTGCAATCCATAATGCCTACCAGCTCCTCTACATTAGACACCTGATTGATAGGATAAGTTATACTTTTCAGCACATTGACATGTAACCCTGACAAAGCTTCAAAGAGGAGAAGAGTGAGGTTTAGGTGCATAACTTGTGACTTATCTGCCTCACAGAAGATCAAAGTGTCATCAGCATATAACAGGTGAGAAACAGTAATTGAGTTCCCAATATTGGAGCCTACTTTGAATCCCTGAATCCACTGCATTTCTCTAGCTTTTTCCAACATCTTGCTTAGTCCCTCCATGACCAGAATGAACATGACCGGAATGAACAGGAAAGGGGAGAGTGGGTCTCCATGCTTGATCCCTTTTTGAAGGGAGAAGAAGCCCACTGGTTCCTAGTTGACTAAAACTGAGTACTTGACTGTTGAGATGCTGAATCTGATCCACCTTAACCATTTGTCTCCAAATCCCATCTTCCTCAATATAGAGATTAGATAGGACCAGTTCAATTGGTCAAAAGCCTTCTTTATGTCCAGCTTGCACATAATACCAGGATCCCCAGTTTTAATCCTCCAATCTAGAGCTTCATTAGCTATAAGTGTTGCATCTGTGATCTATCTATGTTTGATGAAGGCATTCTGATGACTGGACACAAGTTTACTAATAACCTTCTTCAACCTTTCTGCTAGCAGCTTGGCCACAATCTTATATACACTTCCAATAAGGCTTATTGGCCTATAGTCTTTGAGCTCAATTGCCCCTTCATTGCTGATGGAAATGGTTGAGAGCCCCCATCAACTCCGGTTTGATAAATTCCCAGAATTTTTGGAAAAAAGCCAGTGTGAAGCCATCTGGACCTGGAGCTTTATCCGCGGCACATGAAAGAATAACATTATGCACTTCTTCTTCCTCAAAGGCTTTTTCCAGCATCTCCCTGTCTTTCCCTGAAACTGTAGCAACTTACTCAAAGTTAGTTGTTGGTCTCCATCCTTCATTTTCTGTGTGCAGGTTCTGATAAAAACTCAGAATCTCTTCTTTGATTTTTGCCTAGTCTTCTATTAATTCATCATCCACTTGAAGCTTGTCGATATTGTTGAATCTTCTGTGAGAGTTGGCAATTGATTGGAAGTACTTTGTGTTCCTATCACCCTCTTTTAACCATTGACACCTCGATTTTAGTCTCCAAGATGTTTCTTCAGCTTTGGCTAGTTCCTCCAGCTCCACTTTTAAACTCCAGATCTTTTGCTTTTCAGATTGTATTGGGATTCTATTTTCTGTGATGTGTTCTAATGCAACAAGTTCTTACAGTGCTCTGTTTCTCCCGACTTCCAGCTTACCAAAGATTTCCTTGTTCCAGTTGGAGATGTCCTTTTTCAGATTCCTCATTTTCTGAGCGAGTATGAAATCAGGACTACCCCCTGTATTGTAACTCTGCCACCACCCTTTCAACATGTCTATGAACCCTTCTTGTTGTAACCACATGTTTTCAAACTTGAAATAGGAGTGTGTAGAATCTCATTCTCCGCACTCCAACAACAATGGTCTATGGTCTGAAATTGATCTTGGAAGAGCCAGTTGCTTGATTGCTTTAAAGCTCTCTTCCCACTCTGTAGAAACAAGAAATCTGTCTATCCTGGATGCCTGTAGAGTGTCTTCTCCCCTTGTCCAGGTGTATTGTGCCCCATGTAGAGGTAGATCAATTAATTGAAGATCCAAAATAGTTTCTGTAAATTTCCTCATAGTTGTGGATCTTGTGGAACAGTTGAGTCTTTCATTCTCATATCTGCACACATTAACGTCCCCTCCAATCACCCATTTGTCCTCCCAGATGCCTCTTATTGCACCTAATTCCAACCATAAATCTTCCCTCTCATAATTGGTATGTGGGCCATACACTCCGGTAAAAGACCACCTAAAATCCTCATGCAGGCTTTCAAGCATACAAGTAATTGTGTAGTTGCCTTGATGTGAGTCAATGCATTTCCACAATCGTTTATCCCATAGGATGATGATGCCACCTTTGGTACCACAAGCTTTTAACTCTACCCATTCAGCCCACCTGTTCCCCCAAATATGATAAATGAAACTAGCTGGAATATTTTCCATTTTGGTTTCCTGTAGACACAGTATATCTACTAGTCATGCTAAAGTGCTTCTCTTTTTCCTATCATTAAGACCCCGTATGTTCCAACTTAGGATTTTAACTTTCATCTTGATACAATCTTGCAATGCCTGCCCCTTTTACTACTACACCCATCATAGTTAATCCCACTAATTAAATTTTGCACCTCAATTTCCCTTTTCTTTTTCCCCTTTTTATTCGTTGTGGCAGGTGACCGTCTTTTTTGAATTTGAGCTTGTCGGTTCTGATCCATCCTCAAGATTAAATCCAAGAGTTCATGTTCGAACCCAACTGCATTGATCCCAAAAGCTTTGCATGCTTTACCCATAACCAATTTTGTCCATCTGGAAGTATCTATTGTGTTGGGATGTTGAATTATTTGTGATTGCAGGAGATTTTCCTCATACAGGTGAGGTAGAGTGGCTTACTGTAGGAATCGGTGTCTGAGCAAACAAGAATTGTCGAGGCAGCATCTGACCAGTTTAGACGATTTGAGAGACTCATGAGATTGTTTACAAAAATTTCTGCTTCATCATCTGCTTCGTCGCCAGCTTCAGTGTCGTTAATGGTTGCATGCGAAGACGACTATGTTATACTTCCATTGATGTGAGTTGTCTGTTGGCAAAGTTTCGATGATATTTGGAGTGTTGCTGATATTAGTTTGGGGGCCAGGGTTTTTTGCTCTCCATACTGATTGGGCCTTCTTTGATTTGCCCTTTGCTTGGGCCTTCAGACTTGGGGCTCTGAAATAATAGGACTGAGTTTCTATTGGGCCCAAATATAATGAGCTTTTAACTCCTGAACAGCTTGCTTGACTGGGCCAGGTCAGAGGATAATTTTTATCTGCCCTAGTGTCCATATAACTTGGAGTGGGACCAGATAAATTTGAATTAAAGTTATCCTCTACCACCTGACCACCCACGTGATTCTGTGGTACTTTCCCTGCTGCTGCAATTCCCGAGATGTTCCCGTCTCTTCTCCGATGCATCTCCGGCACTTCTCCCCTGTAACTGGACTCTAGTTGGAATTAGCTTAGGGGTTGCTGCAACTTCCTTTAAAATCGAGATCTCAAACCTCCAATCCTCCACATCAAGCTCGATTTTATCTGGGCATTTGTTCCTGCTAGCAGTAACACATATTCTCGCCCAGAAATAGTGACTACGATACTTTGTGTCTTCATCAATTCCGACGAAACCACCACAAAGATCACCAATAGTCTTAAAGGTTTCAAGTGACCACGCGTGGATGGGAATACCAAAAGCCTTGACCCATTTGTATTCTGATCTCTGGCAGCCCAAATTAGTTCCTGCCACCGGTGACCACCACTCAAGAGATAGACGACGACCGTTCCAAAACCATTCACCAGCATGTATTCTCGCCGCTTCTTGTCTTGAAGGAAACTCAAATAAAAACTGGTTGTGAGAGAGGGGGGTGACTCTCATACCAGCACAGATCTTCCACCTATTCAAGAACCACTTTTGAATTACTTCTTGATTTGGGCTGTAGTTGAAAGGATCGTTGAAAATTCCAACCAGACACCGCGAGAGAAATTGGTGATTCTGGTCGGCCGGCTACTTCTGTTGTGATGTTGCCCACATTTCCTGCCTTCGTTGCTGACATCTCCGGCCACTGAGTGATCTTTGTTGTATCAACATATGATCTTGTCTGAGGAGCATAAGCATGCATGTATCTCTGTTTGTGGGTAGTTCTTCCAGAAAATGTAATATCTTATTAGCAATGTTACCCCATCCCCCATTTTAAACTGATTCAGGAATAATTACTGCTTTTTTCCTATCCCCTGTCCAAGTTTCTATTCTGATGAATCTGCCATATGTGTTGAAATTTAGAAACACTTTGTATGTGTATGCTTGTGACTTCCATCCCCATCGCATGTAATGATCCCCTGCACTTCTTGATGCTTGCCTGAAAGCTCCACACGCCCGACGAAGGTTCTCCTCGTCTAATCTGATCTTGGCCGAGAATCGTCTGCCCCTTTCAATTAAAACGAACCATCCTTCTCCTGAATCGATCTGCTCAAAAGATTTATCACCTGCAATGAAGAAAGTCTTGTTTTCCATGTGAACCCAGCGAAGAACGAAGTGATATTAACAAGAAAAGTCGCCGGAACATGGTTCCAGGAGAGAGAGAGAGGGGGGGCTCATTTCCCAAGAGAGAGAAAAAGTCCTTTTTTATAATGATTTTAGCAACACTTTGACACTCCATAGAAACTACTTAGGATTATGCTTAGTTATCTTTGTAATACTTACATTCAATTCTTGTTTTTGACAGGAGTCCATTTTGTAAAATTATAGAATTGCATCCAGTGTTAAGACAAGCATGAATTTTGAGGAGATCCACTTTTAAAAAAACCTTGTTCGCATTCAAGCAAGTTATTTAGCATTGTAATGAATCTGGCCCAAGTACAGTGGAATGGATACATAGGATTTACATATCGGACGACACCAACTAATTTGGCATTGATGCGATTGGGCAGTTGATTGATTGATAGCAAATCCCAGAGATTGTCATATGGCTCTGAATTATTTTCCATGACTACTATTTAATTAGCTAAAACTGCAGAGACATTTAACTCTTGACACGAAAAATGTAGACTAGAATAAGTTATATTAAGTGAGTGAACATAAAGTCAAAACAGAAAGAAAAAAGATAAATCTTATGATAACAGTAACACCAAAGAAATCAAAATTACAGATAGAGACAAATGCAAAAAGGGATATAAAGTCTCGTATATCGAGGGAAAGTAGCAAGCTTTGAAACCAACCTCATACTCTTGCGAGTCAGGTAACTCGGTCCTCTCTTCCTCATTTAACTCATCCAAAGTACCAGAGATAGCTGTGTAAAATTCAATTTAAGGGTTCATTAACTCATAAATTATAGTAGAGAATATTAAAAACCCTATAATAATAATAACAACAAATTTAAGAAAACACCAGAAGATACCGTTTATGAACAAGCACAAGATGCACATCTTAAGACTCTTAGTTTAATGTCTAGCAGACAAGAAACTAGTATGACTCCGCAAAACTGAGAATTGCATTTGACTCAATTCCCTTCTCCAAAACAAAAATAGAAAAAAAACATTACTTACAAGGGGCGGGCCATTAGCCCTGAGGCAGTTGGGCATGCCTACGAATTTTTTATTTTTAATTATCTTTAGCAGAAAAAATATGAATATTATGGAAAATACGTAATATATATTAATATCTACAAACAATAATCTAACAAATTCTTCATTATAAAACAACACACTGTATATATTTTTTTTTTTGATGAAGTAACTGTTTTCATTAACGGCATCAAGAAGATGCATAAATTACAAAAGAGTGTAGCAATTGTTAGCTCCTTACAAATATTTATACTAGTACTAGGGAGCTAACAAAATTCAAAAAACTATCAGGGGAGTCAATAGAGGAAAGATAACTCCAGTTATACAAATACATGAAGCAATCTGGCCTTGAGTTTGTGAGGAGATGTCGATACTCCCTTGAAACACCTGTTGTTTCTTTCATTCCAAATGCTCCAAAAAATAGCTGTCGGTATCATCTTCCATACTTTCCTGATGTTGCTATCAACTTTCCAGTAACTCCAAGACTCAAAAGCATCCCTAATATTATGTGGCATGACCCATCTAAGCCCAAAGAGTGATATGAACATACTCCATAAATCAGTTGCAATAGGGCATTGAAGAAAAAGATGACTGTGAGTTTCTGCCTCCCTCTGACACATGTAGCATCTATTCACAATCTGAATATTCCTCTTGGCTAAGTTGTCTTGTGTCAGACAAGCCTCATAAAGTGCAGTCCAGTTGAAACAGATGACTTTGGGTGGCAACTTGATTTTCCATATTAACTTCCAAGGCCATTAGTTAGTTATTACATTGTGAGTTCCTGCTAACTTGTAGGCTGCTTTGACTGAGTACTTTCCTCCATCTGAACTACCCCATTTAAACTGGTCCGGTACTAGAATGTTGCTTGAAAATTTGTTGAGTGATGAAAGAAGTCTGAGCAGATCCTCATATTCCCAATCTTGCAAGTTCCTTCTAAAAGTTATGTTCCATGCGTTGCCCTCTCTACACTGATGAATTGTTGAGTCTGGATCAATAACCATTTGAAAGATAGCAGGGTAGTCATTCCTTAGGGGTGTGTTGTCTAGCCATTTGTCCTTCCAGAATTTTATTTGTTGACTATCTCCTACTGCGAAGTGGTGATTTTGTGAGAACTCCTCCCAGAGTTTGCATATGCTCTTCCAAACTCCAACTCTATGTGGCGCTCTAGATAGCTTGGTGCACCAGTGGCTTTGGGTTCCATGCTTGGCATTGACAACTTTCTTCCATAGGCTCTGCTCCTCTTGTGTATATCTCCATAGCCATTTCATTAGTAAGCATTTGTTGTGCAAAGCTAAATCCCTGACCCCTAGTCCACCTTGGTGCTTTGGTAAGATAACTTTAGACCACTTTACCAGGTGGAACTTGTGACCTTCTTTAGTCCCTTCCCATAGAAAGTTCCTTCTAATCTTATCCAGCTGTTTCAGGACCTTACTAGGCATTGGAAAGAGTGACATCTGGTAGGTTGGGATGCTGTCTAGGACACTACTGATTAGAGTTAGTCTTCCACCCATAGACAAATACTGCAGCTGCCAAGAAGCAAGTTTCTTATCAAATTTCTCAATGACCCCACTCCATATAGCTTCTGACCTGAACTTTGCCCCGAGTGGAAGTCCCAGGTAAGTAGTTGGTAAACATCCAGTATTGCAGCCTAAAATTCCAGCCAAATCTTCTAAATTATACACCTCATTAACAGGGTAGATTACACTTTTGAGCATGTTAATGTGAAGACCCGAAATAGCTTCAAATATAAGAAGGGTTAGATTTAGATAGAGCACTTGACTTCTGTCTGCCCCACAAAAAATCAAGGTGTCATCTGCGTAGAGCAGATGAGAAAGATTGAATGTGCTTCCTCTCCCAACATCAAAACCTTTCAACCATTACAACTGCTTAGCTTTATCCAACATCCTACTGAGTCCTTCCATTGCTAATATGAATAAGAATAGTGAGAGTGGGTCTCCCCGTCTCAATCCCCTCTGTGGAGAGAAAAAACCGACTGGGCTCCTGTTGATTAGAATGGAGTACTTCACAGTGGAGATATTGAACTTGATCCATTTTAACCATCTTTCCCCAAATCCCATTTGCCTGAGAATGGAAATGAGGTAGGTCCAATTTAGTTGATCAAAGGCTTTTTCTATGTCCAGCTTACATAGGATCCCTGCATCCCCTTGCTTTAATTGTCAATCAAGGACCTCGTTTGCTATTAGTGAAGCGTCTGTAATCTGCCTTCCTTGTATGAATGCATTATGTTGATTTGAGACCAATTTTCCCATTACTTTCTTCAACCTTTCAGCTAGGACTTTGGCTATGATCTTGTACACATTGCCAATTAGACTAATTGGTCTGTAGTCCCTTAGCTCCATTGCCTTTTTCTTTTTAGGAATGAGCGCAATGAAAGATGCATTACATGACCTAACCATCCAACAATGCTGGTGATAGTAACTCATGGCTGCAAGTATGTCATGTTTAATGAACTCCCATGAGTGTTAGTAGAAAGCCATTGTGTACCCGTCGGGTCCTGGTGCTTTGTCGGGAGCACTAAAGCTAATTGCTGCAAGAACCTCCTCTTCATTGAAAGATGCCTCCAACCTCTCCTTTTCTTCTTTTGTAATGGTTGCAATTTCTTCAAAATTAGCAGATGGCCTCCAACTTTCCCGCTCAAGTGTACAAATTTTCATAAAAATCCAGTGTCTCCAGCTTTATCTGCTCCCTATCTTCTATGATCTCATCCCCGATCATGAGTTTGTCTATGCAATTGCTTTTTCTATGAGAGTTGGCAATCTTCTGGAAGTATTTGGTGTTTTTGTCTCCTTCCTTTAGCCAAAGACACCTTGATTTTTGCCTCAATGAGATTTCTTCTGCTTTGGCTAATTGCTGCAATTCTAACCTTATACTGACCGTTTGATTCGCCTCAGATAAAATCAATTGTCTGTCTTCTGCAGCCTGTTCTAGCGCCATTAGCTTCTCTAGTGCCCTGTTTTTCCTGGTTTCCACCTTCCCAAACTCTTCCCTGTTCCAAGTAATGATATCCTTCTTTAGGCTTTTTAGCTATTGCACAAGGATAAAATCAGCCCTACCAGTGAATGTGTAATTCTGCCACCAGCTCTTTGGTTTGCCTAGAAATGCTTCTGATTGAAGCCACATGTTTTCGAACTTAAAGAAGGAAGGGGTTGCATCCCAGTCACCACTCTCCAAAATAATTGGTCTATGATCTGAAATCACCTTAGGCAAGGCAATCTGTCTCACAACATTAAAAGAGTCATTCCACTCACTGGAGATAAGGAATCTGTCAATTCTCGATGCCTGCAAACAATTATCTCCCTTAGACCAGGTATATTGAGCCCATTGTAAGGGTAAATCAATAACATCTAGGTCCTGAATAATTTCAGAGAACAACTTCATTGCCTTTGATCTGCTGGTACAGTTCAGCATCTCACTCTCAAACCTAACAACGTTGAAGTCACCTCCCACTACCTAGTGATCTTCCCAAAGTCCCCTTATTCCAGCAATCTCACTCCACATTACTTCTCTCTCTGGATTGTTGTGTGGTCCATAGATTCCTGTGAAGCACCATCTGAATACTTCTGTGTTGCTTTCTAACATACAAGAGATGGAATAAGACCCCCGGTGTGCATCTAATTTGACCCACTTTCTTTTGTCCCAAATCACCACAATCCCTCCCCTGGTACCACTAGCTTTTAACTCCACCCAATCAGCTCATCTATTCCCCCATAATTGTTGAATCATTCTAGTAGAGCAATCTTCTACCTTAGTCTCCTGCAAACACAAAATATCCACCCTCCACTTCTAAATGAGAGATTTAATGGTACTTCTTTTCCAATCCTCATTCAACCCCCGCACATTCCAACTCAAGATATTTAGCTTCATCCAGAACATGAATGGTATTGCCTACCCCTTAACCTGCTGCCCTCTTATGTCATAATTAATCCCACATGCTAATCTTTTCCTTTCCCCCTCCTTTATTCCTCTTCTCCTTCCCTGCCTTTTGTTTTGATTCTTGTTGTTAGATTTGGACTTGTCTTCGTTGCTCCATCCTTAGAATTATGTTCAGAAGATCATGCTCGAACCCTGTCGCATTGACCCCAAATGCCTTGCACGCCTTGACCATAGTGATTTTGGTCCATTTTGAAGTCTCGATTAGAGATGGAGTATCAATAAGTTGTGCGCTGGGACCTCCCTCATACCATGTCAGTGGGAGGGCTTCACATATTGCTTGAGAAGAAAAATCTGTGTCTAAGCTAGTTGATGGGACCATATCTAGTATCGGCGAATGTATGCGAAGTGGCCTGTGGACTCTCTTCTGGGATCCCTTCATCATCTGCGTCTGAAGGGGAGTTATCTGGACTCTGGTTTACCAAAGCCATGCGGCAAGATTGTGTCGTGTTCTGTTCCTTCGAGGATGAGGGTTCAGCTGCCTGTTCTTTTAATTTTGAAGTATTTGGGTCGGGCTTAAGCCCAGTTACCCTCCACACTGCTTTCTCATTAAAAAGCTTTGACTCCTTTGACTTCCTTAATGTGGTCTTCTTACTAATTGGGCCTTTTTGTAATATTCTTGATCTGCTCCTCGGCCCGAGTTTTGTGATTGATTTGCAAGCCCTTTACCCTTTTTATCATAGACTAATATAGTTGGTGGCCCTTTACCTACTGGTTTCCCAGATGAACCAGCATTCAAATATAAGCTTTCAATCCGTCCTTCTACATGTGAGACAATTCCTGATACGAGGTTCCTGCCAACCTGTCCTTCTACATGTGAGACTGTGTCCGATACAGGGTTCGAGGTGCCCACTCCTGCCATCTTCTCCCTTGCTTCATCGGAAAAGGATTTTTCGGCAGGTCTGGTTTTTGTGTGAGCATCTTCTGGTAACGAGATTTCAAAGCCCAGTCCTTCGTAATCAGCTCCAGGTTTCTTGGTAATTCTTCTCTTCGATTAACCACACAGATACGTGCCCAAAAAAAGTGAACTCTATGTTTAGTGTCATCGTCAATATCGACGAAGCCACCACACTTGTCTCCGATGAGTGTTCTCAGGACTCTTTTGGGACGTACAGGACAGACAATCAAAGCCTAAAGTGTGCACAGAACGAACATCACCTATCAAGGTGCTTTCAAAGTACGTCACCTATCCAGGTGTTAGTCTCATGAAAACTTTAGCCCTCCATGGTTGCCTTAGGGTGTTTAGAGGCACTTCATCCCATTTTGAAGTCTCGAAATGAGTCAAATCTTTACCTTTTAAAGCATTGCCCGAAACAAAAAATGATAATAAATGGAATACATGTTTTATGTACATTATGTTGATTTGATGGTCTTTCCAAATTTTAACCTAGTTTGCAAACATCCAACGCAAACCTCTTAACATTACTAGACGCCTTTCGGGTGGCCATCTAATCATATTTGCCCATGCCAAAATACTTGACCTGGTTTTGTTCCTAATACGTCCTAAATTTGAATGTCAAAACTATTGGAGATTTTGGATTTCCCTATTCTGGGAAAATCTCAAATTTAAGTGGATTAAGAAGGAAACTAGGTCAAGTAATTTTGGCATAAAAAGGCCAGTATCTTTCTACCTGGGTATCATATACAATTTAGAAATATACGAGCCAAATTTATTATCACTGCACCAAAATACAATATAAAAGAGTCAGAAAAGTTACATGGAATTTCAGTGATCCCACTACTATTGTCAGCATATTCCAGTTCCTCATCACTATCTTGCTTTATAGGTTGCTGAAGCAAAGATACCTTGGAGTAAGCAGGTACAAGGAAATTCCTGCCAACCACAACCTGAAGACAAAAGCATAGATGCTATGATTGATTGGTTTCAAAGTATAAAAAAGCGAAAGGCTGGAATCATCAAACAGACAAAATTGTTGGTGCAGCCTAAAGCAAGGAGAAATAGGTATGTGACTGTGCAACATTGGTTTGCAACAGTTTTAAGTACAACCAATAACCATTACAAGGAGGCAAAGGCAAATTATGAGAAAAATAATAGAAAGAACATATTATTGTAAGCAGAAACAAGTTAAAAGTAACCGAGTGATTAAGAAACATTCATGTTTAAATCAAGAATTTCAATTTGACATATGATCTCTGCCTCGATACAGTTTTTTTTTTTTTTTTGATAAGTAATTAAAGATATTATAAAACCTCAATACTGATTTTTGCACGGTCTAAACCCTTTAAGTTAGAAGTGCTTCTTCCATGTTCAAGTGGAACCCTTTACGCCACAACTCAGTTATATCAGTTTAGCATAAGATAGAAGCCTGATCTTCGGACTCAAAGTTCTGCTTTCAGTTTACTATACATCCCTTTGAAGATGAGGAGTTTCCAAAGCATTGAGGAAGGTTGGGAACTCCTCATACGATTTACCATAGCTTCATTCAAACTGACCAATTTATTGGCAAATAAATGCTTAAAGAAGCAGAACTTTTTTTATGACGTAAAATGTTGTATTAAAGGCATTTAAAGAAGCCGAACTAGCCTAGATCTTAGTCAAACGCAAGAAACATATAAAAGGTAAACTGCATGTTCGGTAAGATGCGCCAAGAAAGCTTAACATGAATAATTGGGTATCAGCCTCCTGAGAGATGAATGCCTTGAGGCAAAGTATACGATGCATGAGTTGCTTAATTGAAATTCATCAAAACCAGGTGTCACTAGTACATCCAGAAAAAGAAAAAAAAAACGTCTTTTCTTGTTTCGCTAATGGCACTTCAAATACCTTAAAAGACAAGACTGTTCCAGGCTCTAAAGCTGCTCCAGACTTCATTGTCACACCATCACAAACTATTGAGTGCTTCAATTTGCAGCCATCTTCAATCGTGACGTTATGCCATATATAGCAACCTTCAATTGCGACATTTGACCCAATTGAGCAACCTTCCCCAACAACTGAGTTTGAAATCTCTGTGTTGTTCCCAATACTGGTTCTAGTCCCAATTACAGTAAAGGGACCGATTTTCGCTGAGCGGGATTGCTTAATTTCTGCGAAATGACAGGTAAACAACAATGTCAATAGAGTCCAAAAAATCAAGATCTACATCTGTCACATTTTTCACATAAAGGTCCATGCAGGATGATATGAGCGTAAAATATCACATATGAACAAATATCAATAAAGAGTGGACACAGCTAAAATACATAGTTTCCTTTATCTTTTTCGATAATATCTAGTAACGCACATATTCTAGCTTGCTCTATTATACAGCATATGTTCTAGACTTCTAGCAGCAAAACCCTACAACTCACAAGGACATCAGATGCTATACAAAAACTACTACACCTCAATCTGAAACTAAATGGGGTCAGCTACACAAATCCTCAATGACAAGCACGTCAGATATTAAAGCAGCAAAAGCTAAATCCTGCAAAGAGCAAAACCTGTTAGATCACCGTATTTTTTGAAGCCATTACGTGTCCTTTAAACTTCCATCCATCAGTCTTTCTTGTTCAGTAGCTAAGTTAGCCACAGCTTTGAAATTGACATTCAATAAATTCTTTCTGATAAAAGGTAAATAATTTTATTAATGTGGGAAAGAAACTCATGTATACAATCCATCTACCAAAAAAGTAGAGAATACCAAATATTGATATTCAATATTTCCAAAATCTCCATCATAAGTTAATAGCAACATGTTCTAGTATGGAGTCAGTCCTTACCAGGTGCTCGATACATGCCCTGCCTTTCCAATTTAGTAGCAGAATTTCCAAAAAACTGGACATCAGGCACCAAGGGATATGTCCATCGCTGAATTATGTCCTTGCTAATGGTGTCATAACTTCTATAGTTATCAATTCTTGCCGCATAACTTGAATGAATTTCATGGGTGTAGATTTTATAACCCATAATCTGAAAGAAAAAGTAAGTTGAGATTTGAGAACAAAGAGATGGATGTACAGAGCAAGAAGAAATGCTCACCTGCACAAACGTGGCGACAGATTTCAATTGATATATTGATACCTAAAGAAGCTGACCATGAAAGATGGATAGTGCCATGTTTCAATTGAAGGAAAACGTATACTACAGAATTTCTCTTTTCTGCCTTTTAATTAAATGACATAGCACATATTAGGTATCTTTTGCCCAATACAAAGAAATCAGACACATTTAGACCTTATAAAAAGAAGGGAGAAATTTAGGTGGAAGAGAAGGAAAAATTGAGCATTCATGAATATCCAATTTGTAACATACTTCAGAGTTCACAAGCCAAAAGACAATCAAATCATGTTTCCAAGTCCAACATAAGATACGCTAAAACGAAAATGTGTTTTGTCAATTGTTATTTGTGAGAGAGTGGCAGAGACATTCTACAAGTGAAGGATATATACTTTTTTTACGAAGGAAATAATTAATTAGGACAACTCTTGTATAAAAGCAGTGTACTAAAAGGCGAACAACCTACACAGGAATATGATCCTCTACAAATGACACACAATCTTCCATACAAACAGGAACTTCTATGGGTGCACCAAAAGCTAACTAAGAAAAATAGGCCATTCCATGAATGTATAAAATCATTTTCTATCCCCTTAAAAGATTTCACGTTTCTCCTTCCACAAGACCCACATTATGGCTAAGGGGACAATTTTCCATGCTCTGCATTTACTTTTCCTTCTAAAGGTCAAGCTATGTAACATTTCCTTCACCGAACCAGGCACCATTGACTACATCCTAAACCAGTAATACAACCCAGCTAGACGAACCACTTGGCAATGCAATAATACGTGATCGTCATCTTTGCTTGAACATCTACGCATAAAGCACCAACTAACGTATATAATCCTCCTTCTCCTCAAATTCTCAACTATCAGATCGCCCTCCCATTGTTCTAACCAGGTGAAGAAATACACCTCCTAGGCACTCTAGGCATCCAAACTGAAACATAAGGGAAGCCTGACGCCTACCTCACCAAAATATTTTGGTAGTATGATTTTTACTAAGAATGCACCATCATTTCTCGCCTCCACTTCCACAAGCCCAAGCTAGTGAATGTAGTGTTTTGTTTGTATAGTATTTTCACCAAACTCTAAACTTGTAAATCCCTACTAAATCTCAGGACCTAGTAAATTTCTCCCTCTTATGCGCTTTGAATCTATTGCATGGTCATCTCTCTCTAGCTCGAGATCTATATAAATGAAGAAAATATACTCAAAGTCTGTCTTAAGCTAAAACTTTCAGGAGCTCAACTATATTAGATGCATTTGACTATGTTTCCACTTCTTTAATTCGTAAATTGCAAGAGGTACACCGACATTTTTTTTAAATGAGTAAGCTATTGCGAGTAGTATCGAAAGCTTAAACTATTTGAAGCACATTCATTTATTAGTTAAGTCTCCAACACGCCTCCTCACATAAGGACCGGATTCGTTTCAATTGTTCCATACACATGAAAGGTGTCGGTAATACTCGAACACAACACCTCTGCGTAACTCTCATACTATGTGAAAGAACATAAGAATCCAACTAAACTTTAACAATTATGGAATAAGCTAAAGGCCTTTGTATACCTTCTTATGTATTATTCTACACCCGATGTGGGTCATTATAGATTTCTAACCCCCTTCCTCACGCACGTAGAACACAATTTTAGGATTTAAACATGAACAAAAGTGTTCATGAGCTTATGGGCAAGAGAACGGGTTCATCAAAATTGGATACAATACAATGTTGGATTATATATACCACTTGATTTAATGGTTAAATCGTTATGTAATGAACATATTTATTTATTTACTTAGGTCCAACAAAGTGCAAAAATTATGACATATAACTAATTCATCTGTTACACATAGCAAAAATTTACAAATGAAGATATTGACGCCCTGCATAGACCATTCACAACCAGTTGTAAGATTATAGGATCAAACTGCACTTGGAACATTTTTTCCAATGCACACTTGGAATTGTTTTTTGGTTTTAACTTACTCTTTTTTTCCTTGGGACTAGCACAACATTGCTCAAAAGTAGTAGTATAAAATACAAAGGAAAATGCATACATCATCGACGAGCAACCCCTTGACAAAATCACGCCGCAAATGTTGATAGTCAAAATTATCAGTGAAAAGACTTAAAACTTCTGGGGAGCAGATGTCAATGTAGCAATCCTGCAACCAACGCACCAATCATTAATCACAAGAATAAATAGAAAGAAATGACAATACCTAGAAGCCTTCTCCAAAACAAGATAATGGAAGGAAATAGCATCATATGTGAGGAGTAAGCAATGAAATCCAAAACTACAAAATAGATAGCAATTAACTACAAGAAACTAGGATTTTCTTACTAGTTCATCTGTTAATGAAGGTATTTACTAGGAAAGAAGCAACCATACATTGAAAAACATAGCAAATAACAAATAACATTAGAATAGTGAAAAAAGGAAAGTTAACAAAACTCACCAGATGCGATACCTAAGCTATGTTAAACTCCACCCATTGTTATTGAGCAAAAAAAGTATATGAACCACAAATATTTTGAGTATTGCAAAATATTTGCATTGAATTCGAAATAAACATTTGGTTTTAACAGATATAATATGTAAATAACATAGTCATCAAATTCAAGGAAAGAAACGGAAAAGGCAACCACTGGTACAGCTCATCCAAGGACTTCATTCTTTCTCATAGTAATTAAAACCAGATCATGCAACACACCTTTACAAGAACATTGCTGAAACTAGCGGCAGTACTAGTAACACTAGCAACAATACAACAAGAGTAACTAAACAAACCTGCTTGTCATTCTGAAGGGAAATAGATGTATCAGTAAGCAATGCCTTATCAAGAGACAAATATCCTTTTAAATTATCTCCCCTGTCTTCATAATACAGCAGCTGCTTAGTCTCTGGATCAATTACCATGAACAGCTCTTCAGTTCCAAGACGAGATTGGCGAGTTATAGGTGAAGGCTTTGATTGTTTAATCACCATGGTCATTACAGCATTGCTATCCTTTCTTCGTCTCTCCTTATGTTCCTTAAGTGCCTGTGAGAGTGACATGTTGCTCACAGTATCTCCACTGACGAGGATAAAATCGCCGCGTATCTTCAAAATCCCAAAAGTTAAGTTAGCAAATCACATTGACAAAAGATTACTCCAAATTCAACAATATTTAAGTCACAAATTTAAGCAAACAGAGAACAGCGAATGCAAAGAGGACAGCACAACATCTTCCTATCCTCATCTCCGAGAACAAACATGAATTGCACACAATGCTCAATGCCTGGTTTGATTCTTTTCTCTTATCTATAATGGTGGTTTTATGACCAACTTGTGCATACCTCAGTTATTAATCTAAGTTACTCGGACTCGGCAATTTGGGCACCGTACCCGTGTCGACACGACACTGACATGGGTAAGGGTGTGGGATCTGTGTCGGATCCGGTCAGACGAGATCGGGTGTGTTGACCAAAATTTTAAGGAAAATTTCCGTAAGTAAAGGAAGTGGTACAAATCTCTTTATATTTTTTATTGTACTATCCCATGAAAAGTGGCTTTCTTGTCAAAAAAGTAGGGTACATAGTGAACTTTCTTGTCAAAAAAGTGGGGTAGTGAACTTTATTGTCTAAAAAGTGGGGTATAGAGACCTTTCTTGACAGCAAAATACATCCTTCCTATCTTTTCTCTACCTACTTTCCCTCCAACAGATCAAGAAAATGGACAAAGAAGCCATTCTCTCTCTCTGCTTCATCTCGACTTTCTGTGACCAAAGCCAAAAAAATCAATTTTTCTTCTTCATCCAATTTATAGCTATATTTCTAGATTTTTAATTTGTTTTTCACCGAATCCCCGCACCCGTACCCGTACCTAGATCCATATCCTCGAATCCTAAAATTTAGATCATGAAGGATCCGACTTTTGGATCCGTACCCGTGTCGGATACCCGTACCCGAGTCCGAGTAACTTAGAGTTATTTTACCAAGCACCTACTACCTACTACCTACTACCTCCCACCAGCATAAGTACCGGGTAACTATATCCACCAAAGCTAATATGGATAGGAAGAAATCACCTTAAAGATTTCCGCCGGAAAATAGAAAACATCTTCTGATTTAGGAGGAACTGGATGGGAAGGCGGAAAAGCCTCGCGAAGAGGATGACTGAAGAAGAATTAGTGAGGTCTGGTCGGAGAAAGGCTCACCCGTCGCCGAAAAATAGTAAAAGTCGTCGGAATTTGGATATTCTTGGACAGGAAGGCTCGGAACAGCCTTGCGATGAGGATATCTGAAGAAGAAAAAGTGAGATTTGGCCGGGATATGCCTCACGCACCGGCGCGTGGCTGAGAAGTCGCCGGAGCTGGGCGACGGGTAGAGTTTAAAGAGAATATGATCATTGCCTCGTGACCATCTTTAAATCACTTGTGCCACAAAAGACAAAAGAATCAAAAATGAATCTTTGATCTACAATTTGCACATCTATTAAGTTACCAGTTTCAAAAAAAAAAAAAAAAAAATTTGCACATCTATTGTTCCTTGCTCCAAATGGTTTGTGTATCAAGCGAAAAGCTACTCATTTTGTCCCAAAAGAATGGCAATATAACTATTTGGGGAGTACAATAAAATTCTTACTACAAAATTCTCAAACATTTATAAATACCTTTAACATGAAATCTGATGTATAGAATTTTAAAGATTATTAATCGATGTCTGTATTCAATACTGAAATTTAGAGAGCGTTGACCCGGCGTACTCCGGACCTGGCCACTTTTAAGTTTGGACGGAGAAAGTAATGTAATAATTGCATTTCAAACATAGGTTTGAACATGAGAGCAATTCGCTTTTGGTAACCGAAAATCACGTGTGAGTTAGCTGACTCAAACCGGTTGGCCCATAGGTTTGAACATCGGGGGAGTATCGCCACGCTTCTTTATCCTACTCCCACTTAAATACCAGGTTTCAGTCAGCGATAGAGTTTAAACTCATGATGTGCGCCCAATCCACACATCTTGCAGACCGTCCTTACCACTGAACCAGAACCTTGAGCCCCATACATGTGAGGAATTTGTGAAATTGTAGTGAGAGTAAAATCTCTAGGTGAAATAGAGCAAGCTAGCTGACCAGTTGTTAAAGGAACTTAAACACATGTATCCTTTTTTAGAAGAACACATAACTGAGATGTTACAATATTTTAGCAAGGATAATATGGATCATAAACTACTAGAAGAGCATATTACTTGTGCTTGTTTAGTGAGCATAGTGTCGAGTGTCCAATACCTTGGATGAAAGCTTATTGATCATCCAGAATTTGAGTATTCTCCCCTATGCTCTCAATCATTCTTTTCTAATCTTTCAAAAACCAGGTTCTGATTTCCACCAAAACTTGTTGGCGCAAGTTTTATCCTAGTTGTTAACCAAGAACCACAGAGTAACTAAGGAAACCACTTATTTTTGTTGTACTACTTCCACAGGTAACTTTTCCCACATAAATACTTTACTTTTAACACCAGAGATGTAAATGTGACTTTAATGTTTCCCAATCTTTCACCCTATTTTTTTTTAGTAAGGTAATGTAAATATCATTACTAATGTACCAAGAAGGTACTGCAAACATACAAAACTACCGCACAGCTGAAGTTGTTAAAATTTCAAAACTTCTATAAAATCCATGTACTGATCTAAATCTTTCACCCTATTAGAATAGAGTAACTGTCTAACATTAAAAATATTACCCACCCGCCGCAAGGGCTTTGGTTTAGCGGTAAGACCGCAGTACATGATTGTCAGTTACGCGCATGTTAAGAGTTCAAACCTTGCCGTAGACAAAAGCTTGGTATTTAAGTGGTGAAAGGTAGAAGGGGGAGTCTATTATCCACCGAGTTTCAAACCATGTGGCACTCGCTCTCAAGGATTTCTCGGTTATAAAAAAGAAAAAAAAATTCCACCCATATACTAGCAGCTTTTATACTTTTCAAAGTAGGAATCTCTTGACCCTAACAACAGAAACATCTCAAAAAAAGGTTAGGCTTTCTTTCACGCTCCTGCCCCATGTGAACCATCACAAGATTCTTTCAAATTATCCTTGTTCATGTCACCTGTCAAGAGAATTTTGGTATGGCATCTCTGCTAATATGAAATCCTATTTATTCTGACTAATAAAATGCCTAGTTCTGTTTCTATGTTGTTAATGTGTGCTCAAGTCATCTAAAGATACATACTTAAATACCACTGTTTCCCAAGATGACGTACACTATCAAGGCAGAAAACATGACTGAAGCTCAGATTGTTTAGAAATAAAATTGATAAAAAGCTCAGACTCAAATTAACAAGTTAAAGACTACCTTATTTGATCACATCGCATCAGTGCAATGAGGTTAACTAGTAGTAGTATTTTCCACACTTCTGAAACATAAAAACAATAGTAGTAACAATTTATCCAACCCTAAGGCATTTATACAGTAACTAAGTAATGACCAATAGGATACCAATTGTGTGATAAAGTCTAAGGCGTTAGGATTAAACTTTTCTTTTAGAATTTCCCTTATTTTCCTGTGCCTTTTTTTGGAACAAAATCCCTTATTTCATTGTGATCCTAAAACGATCTAGAAAGAACATGGACTGGATAAGAAAATAACTTGAGAACCATAAGATAACATGTACTGCTTTCTGTTCAAGAAGTTCGATAAACTGTTAAATCAATTAACAAAGTTTTTAATTTGAGGGGAGGATGGCAACTGGATACGCAAATGTCATTACATACCACATGTTGCTCATAGATGGAGCGCAAAGCATCTCCAGCACTAATAGCATTGTGTGATTCAATCGTTGTGACTGAAAAGTTTGGTTGGCCAAACCAATTGGAGTTATCCAAATAATCAACCACTTGCTTAGAATGAGCAGAACAGAAAACAAAAACTTCTTCCACACCAGCAGATTCAAGCCATGCCAAGGTATAATCTATCATAGGGGCATTGACTAATGGCAACAACACCTGCAATTCGAAAACCATTGAACTATAGTAAACACCAGTAACAATAAAATAAAGATACCACAAGTTTCTGGAACCCATAAAATTTTTAGAACCAGCTATTAATCACGAGTATTTGTCTTTAAATCCGATGTATATGAAAAAAAACGACAAAGGAAAAGAGGGAAAGCGTAGTAAGGCTTATTACTTTGGGGCGTTCAAGAGTGATGGGTCGGAACTTAGTGGTGAAACTATCGGCCAAAACAATAGCCTGCAACGGGGTACGAGCCAATTCCTCTTCAGCATCATCTGCTCCCACCATTCCTCCTCCTTTGCTTCCACCTTTCTTTGCCACCATTGCTACGTGTGTGTGTGAGTATGGGTCTACAAGGGGGTTTGAGAATATTTTTCGCTTGTGAAACCCTCGCCTTTCAGTTCTAAAACAGTAAAACCTCTCTTCAGTTGCGTAGAAGTTTGAGCTGATTTGGGTTCGATGCTCAACATCAATGTCGGGTTAACCGGGCGTAGGCTATTTGGAACCGGGCTATCAATATGTTACTAGGAGTACTCTTAAATTTTTTATTGCAGATGGCGTTTTTTTTTTTTTTTTGCTAATACAGATGGCGTTGATTAGACACGGACTTTTTTGAAAAAAAATACTGTAGTATAACTACTTTTGACATGAAATCTATGTATAAGAGCATATTCCTAGTTTTTCAAAATAATTTATTTTCTTAAATTTTATTTACCAAAGCACCGCTAAATACAATAAAATCACCATATTGATCTTAAAAATAAAAAGACTAATAAAGAAAATCATGTATTGATTACATATTTTCTTTCTAAACTTGAACTTGCACTTTTTTAAGATATAAAAATAAAATCCAAATGAATATTAGACTTGAAACTAATGGCTTTGGCCAAACTTCTTTTTGACTAAAAGTATTTTTTTCTAAAGTTAAGGTGTTTTGCCAAACTTTTAGAAGTAACAAAAGTGCTTTTGAGCAGAAGCATGAGTAATTTTTGAGAAGAAGAAAAAAATAGCTTCTCCCAAAGTATTTTCTTTTGCAAAAGTATTTTTGAGAAAAATGCGTTTAAAAGCGCTTTTTAAAAAATTAGGTCAAACATTAATTACTGCTCAAAAATACTTTTTAAATTAAATAGTCAAACACAAATTGTTTCTCACCAAAAATATTTATTTAAAAGCACCTTTGAGAAAAATACTTTTTAAAATAAGCTGGTTTTAAAAACTTGCCGAATATGCTATAATTTAGTGATTATTTTGTGAAATATATATATATATATATATATATATATATATATATATATATATATATATATATATATATATATATATACTAATTAAATTGTTCTTACACTAGGCTGTTGTGTAGCCAAGACCATATTACCAAATAGAGAGTAGTTTAATGCTACACTAGCAATATTATAACTTTTAATGTTCCTTTCAAAAATAGTTCCTATGGTATCTGCCCATAGTACTTCATTGACACACATCAGAGGAACTACTAAAAAGTTGATTCCTACTTCCGACTGCTTCCCTGTTTCCTTTGCCAATTTGTTTGCCACCCTGTTTGCCACCCTGAACGTGTGGTTTACTAGTGGATGGCCCAGAGCGACTAGGAGAGACATGCATTCACAGATAAATGGATCATATATCAGATAACCATTGTTAATGCATTGTATTACCTCTGTCGAATCCAAAGTGGCCTCCAAAGGTAATAGATTGTTTGATATTGCCATCTTTAGACCCTCCATGAAAGTTGTTAGCTCATAATGGAGAATATTTGTGCAATTCAATTTCCCCGTGAACCCTGTTACCCAATCCCAATTGTTGTTTCTAATTACCCCTCATATTCATCTTGCTTTATCTTTTTGATGGTTAGCACCATCTGTGTTTAGCTTGTAACGCCCCCTCCCAGGGGGATGCTATTTTACTGAGACGACAGTATTGTGGCTAGACCCCTATCCTCCTATTGCCATGTGCATGAATTCTACATCTTTATTTATGGCCACCCTAAAAGGAACAAGTTCCCTCTTATGATTGTAACTGTTGTTGTTCCTGGTTAGCCAAATTTGCCAAAGGTAGAATGGGAGTAATTATCCCCATTTGAGCATGTCATTGAAAGACTAATGTTTTACCTTGTTAATAGTGTGCACCCAGTGTTTTGGGCTAGTTACAAGGTTTGGGATGCTGAAGTTGGATTGGCTTTGTTCAGCTGGCTTCTCCCAACACTAATTAGCATTGTCATATCTGATGAGGACGTGCTTAATTGTTTCCTCCTTGTTACAGAAAAAGCACATGGGGTTAAGACTCACACCCCTGTAGTGGAGGTATTGGGTTGTAGGGAGCCTACCATGGGTTACTAACCATAGAAAGTATTTTATTTTGTTTGGTAGTTTTTGGGCCCAAACCCGGTTGAAGTCTTTCATAGAATTGTGTTTCTGATAGTTGTTCTGACTTCTTATGAAGGTATAAGCAGACTTGGTTGAGAATAGGCCATTTCCAGTTTGGTTCCAGGCCATCCTATCCAGATTCCTAGAGTCAGCATTTACAAAGGCAGAGTTAATTATTGCTACTACCTTATCGGGGAGGTTAAAGGAGATATAACTAAGGTCCCAATATCCCTCAGTGTAGCATGGGGCTACATTCAAGCTCTCATCTCCCTTGTTCAGTGGGCCACTGATTATGTTTCTAAGGGGTTTCATGTTAGGGATCCATCTGTCCCTGTAAAGATTTATTCTATCCCCATTGTGGACTACCCACCTAGTAGCCTTACTACAAACATACCAACCATTCTTGACATTTTGCCAAGTCCTAAAGGCTATATACCTAGAAGGGGTCCTTCTAGTACAATGCTTGTGGAACATAACTCTAGTTCACAGGGTATTAGGATTGTTGAATATTCTCCAAGCTAGTCCTATGTGTGTTGCAGTGTTTCTGCTTTCAGTTGAATGCACTCCTGAGCCACCTTCCTCCCTAAGCTTGGTCATTATTTTCCACCCTACTAGGTGCATTTTCCTCTTAGCTGCAGTGGTACCCCAAATGAAGTTCCTTCGTATTTTGCCAATTAGTTGCACACCTGGACTAAGAGCTTTATGTATTGCATGACATGTCTAGGGATGCACCCTAGTGAGGACTTTGCTAGAGTAGTTCTCCCAGTCATATTCAGGAAGCGGGTTTTCCAGCTTGCAAGCTTAGTCCACATACTATCAATGATGAATTGGTACTCTCTATTGGTGGGTCTTTTGTGGAAGATGGAAAAGCCCAGATACCTACCAAAAGAAAGGCTAGGTTTGATGGTCAAGATACTGGATAGTCTATCTATTTCCTCCTGGGGGCAATTTGTAGAGAAAACAACTTTGGACTTGAGGTTATTTACCTTCTGGACATACTTACGACTGAACTCATGAAGGATACCCATTATGCTGTTGCACTTCTTGGTATTTTCTCTTGCAAAGAGGGTGAGGTCGTATGCAAAGAAAATGTGGGAGATTTTGGGTCCCTTTGGCTAATTTTAACGGGGAACCAACTCTCATTTTGCACATTAGCATCAATGCTTTTGGAGTGTCTCTCCATATACATAATGAAAATATATGAAGACATAGTGTCACGTCCCAAACTCGGGGAGCGCGATCGGCGCTCAACCGAGTAAACCCGTCTGAGCAAGCCTGTTAGATTTTATTCTACCCAAACTCATTCATGAAATAATAGGAGATGTACTCCATTAATCAATCACTAAAAAGATTTTATTAACAACTTTCTTTTTCATTCCCATTAGCAGTTTCCTTCATAATTTCCAAAATATTACGAGTTTATAGAATTAATGAAAAACATGATTTCCAAATACTATCATATCTAGTTCAGTTCCCAACATCAACCATAACCCACAACCTGTCTACGGAGCCTCTAAGTATAATAGAAGAGTAATATGAAAATGCCGATAACAAGGCCCCGGCTATACCTCAAAACACAGTACATGAGAAAAAATACATGACCCCGAAATGAAGTGGAGCTCACCAAATCAGCTGAAAAGAGTGTACTGCTATCACTGATCAATGACACCTGTTGTAGAACCACCCGTATCCATTAAAGATGCAGCGCCCCCGGCAAAAGGGACGTTAGTACTGTCGAATAACACTAGTATGTTTAGCTAAAAATCCTCTTTCAAAATAGAATTCCCATATAAGAAAAGGCCACACATAGAAACAGCAAGTCAAAATCCACAATATCCAAATGTCCAGTTAAAACATAATAATTTTTGAAATATGAACTTCATATACAATTTTTGGTTGGGAGATCATTAGCATCGATATACCATTGTTCACAATACCAATGTTCACAATATCAATGTTCACATTACCAATGTTCACAATACCAGTGTTCACCATACCAATGTTTACAATACCAATGCCACCATACTTTTAGCACGGAGTCCGATCACGACCCGATCGGCTAGGCTATCTCATTAGAGAATCAACCACAATTACTATCAATATCAATACCACTATAAATTTAGTACGGAGTCCGATCACGACCCGATTGGCTAGGCTATCTCATTAGAGAATCAACCACAATTACTATCAATACCAATACCACTGTAAATTTAGTACAGAGTCTGATCACGACCCAATCGGCTAGGCTATCTCATTAGAGAATCAACCATAATTACTATCAATACCAATACCACCGTAAATTTAGTACGGAGTCCGATCACGACCCGATCGGCTAGGCTATCTCATTAGAGAATCAACCACAATTACTGTCAATATCAATACCACCGTAAATTTAGTACGGAGTCCGATCACGACTCGACCGGCTAGGCCATCTCATTAGAGACATCAACTATAATTACTATCATTACCAATACCACTGTAAGTTTAGCACGGAGTCCGATCACGACCCGATCGGCTAGGCTGTCTTATTTGAAATCATCAACCAAAATCTCAATTTCAATTAAGAGAAATAATTTTCTCATATCAATCTCATCCTAAATAAGGAGAATAATTCATAAAAATAACATAGGTGTAAATATATTTACCTCATCATCTTTCAAATTGTATAAATCTCCACTAGTATTTTTAGTCATTCACAACGACAATATTTTCTTGGCTCTTTTGGCCATTCACAAGATTCTTTATTCAAGGCACGGTGGCCATATTTGATATTCTACACTTTCATTTCTTCTCTCTCATGTATCATCATCATAAATATCAACATACATATAATATTCCGAAAATCACAACTTTAAGTTCATTAGAAATGAACAATTTAAGCAAAATAGATTTCTTTCCGAGAAATGGAGTAATATAATTGGCAATTGATGCGCAAGTTAAAATCATCAACAAGTAACACACCATTTATTCTTAACACATTGAAAATACTCACAAAGCATAGTATTTGTTAAAACAGCCACTTCTGGCATGACTTGAGTACAAAAGCTTTTAGGCAATTCTATTTTCAAAGTCATTTTAAAATATTTGAGTCGAGGCTCATTTCATAACCTTTTTCACATCATTTCATTTTATTGGCACCATTGGCCACAAGTATAACTTTCACTCTTGTACATTGGCCACACTTTATATCTCAATTTACTTATTTCATTTCCAACCACCTTTATAGGTTATCAAAAATAATATATTTCCAATCCAGACTTTAGGTACACATATGAGCAATTTCGAGTCTTAAGAATATTGAGAATTTCTCACACAATTAGCATACTAGTTTTCATCTAAAACACGACTCAAAGCCACAACATTTTAATATGAAAACCATACTTTGAACATCTATCTTTCGACATAAGGCTCATTCGGAATAAACAAGTTTATAGGGAATAACCCGGAATATAGAAGTTAGGAATCTTGAGCCAATCATACTTGATCTTACGGAAACATTATGGATATCTATTCTAAGAGAGAAAGTTTAGCCAACATACATTACTTTGGGCTTTCCTTAAATTACTACAACGTTCCGAAAATTCTAGCAATCCCAATCTATTTTGAGACATAATAAAAATTGAGCCATTATTAGGAAGATATTAATGGTCTCAGCTCATTTGAGCATTTTATCAAATACTAGGTGTGCAAATTTAACTACAAGGTTCTTCTACAAGATTTTCTTCACTTCACAACCCAATCTTTACTTATTTGAGCTCAACAATCTTTCCACAAACTTTATTAGTACAAGCATGTATAAATAATACTCTTATACCCAAGAACTATACTCCAATTCAACCATCTTTTACCCAAATTTAAAATTAAAAACTAGGGTATGGAACCTTACCTCTTAGATGAAGAACTTGTGAGACTTCATTGTTAATCTTTCAAGATTTGAGCAAGATTTGATGAATAATTAGCCTAGAGTTTCCTCTCTCTCTAAAACACTCTCACTTCTCTCTAAATCATCAGTTTTTTGCTCAAAAATGGCCCAAAGCGTGTATTTAACGACGTAGGATCGGGTTTTAAAAACCTAAAATGGAGTTCCGTAACAGGTTCTGCGGTCGCATATACGACCGCATATCGGTCGCATAATTGGTGTCCAAAATGACCAAAAATCTGTCTGAGTCTGCGATCACTATGCGGTCGCATAATGCACCACAGAATAGTTATGCGGTCGTATAGTCGACCGCATAATTGCTCCCAGACTAACCCTCTCCTGCCTCACTTCTGCGGCCATTATGCGACCCGCAGAGTGATTATGCGGTCGCATAATGGACCGCATAAACGTGTTTTTTTGCCAAAATTTTCCTTTATTTTCTGGTGCATTGTTCAACCCAAAAAGTCCGAGCATCCTTAAACACGTATACCTACTCCGGCACCACGAAACCTTGAATTCATTTGCGAAATTTTACGGGGCTGTACACTTAAATACTTTGAAATTTTTTGGGGTGTTACACATAGGGTCTCCCTGTCTGATACCCCTACTCGGTTTAAGGTACTCAGTCCCGCTCTCATTGACAAGCACTGAGATGGAACTAGAGGAAATACATGACAAAATCAGCTTGGTGATGTTGTTAGGAAACCCAAGTATACCATAGTGTTCTTGATGAAGGACCATTCCAACCTATCAAAAGCCTTTTCGAGGTTAATTTTTAGGATCATGTTGGCATTTCTGCCTTTCATTTTCTTAAAGTGGCTAATGTATTCTTGCACAATAATGGCATTTGTTACTGGCCCTCATGTTAGAAAGGAAACTAGCTAGGCTAGGGCCTATGATAGAAGACAGAACATGCTTAATTCTATTAACAATGATTTTGGTGTTCAATTTATACATTGTATTACAGAGGCCTATGGGTCTGAAATTATTGAGCACTGTTGCATTTGCACATTTAGGTACCATGCATAAATGGGTAGTGTTTACCACAAAGTTCATTTCTAAGGTGTGGAAAACCTGCTTACAAAAGCTGGTTACCTTACCCTCAAGAACATTCCAGTACTTTTGGTAAAATATGGGGTGTGGGCCATCTGGCCCAAGAGCTTTAAAAGGCTTGAAAGAAAACAAAGTATTCCTTATTTCACTAATTCTCAGGTGAGCTCTTAGAGTGTTATGTTCCCCAGGTGAAAGGGTATGTGAAACACAATGAGTGATATCTCTACCAGTGGTTGATGATTGATGATCAGTAGTGAAGATGGATGAATAGAACTGGAATGTGACATCTTCAATTCCCTTGTGGTCATCTATCCATTCTCCTGCCTCATTTTGAAGGGCTAGAATCTTATTCATCTTCAATTCCCTTGTGGTCATCTATCAATTCTCCTGCCTCATTTTGAAGGGCTAGAATCTTATTCCTTCTTCTCCTATTAAGAGTAGATGTGTGAAAGAACTTAGTGTTAGCATCCCCTTCCATTAGCCAGTTTATCCTAGATTTGGTCTTCCAGAATTCCTCTTCACTTCTCATAATGGCTGAATAATTTTCTAGGAGTTAACTCTCTAATTGTTAGAGATAGGGGCTAAAGGGGTAGGCACTAGACCTCTGGATGCCTCCCAGCCTAGCCAGTAAATTCTTATTTTTATGGAAGATATTACCAAAGATTAGCATGTTCCATGTTGTGACTTGATCTTGGAATTTGGTGGTTCCCTCTAGTACATTACAGTTACCATCATAGGCATGTTGTACTACATTTATGAGGGAGGGGTGATAGTACCACATGGGCTCAAATCTAAAGGACTTTGAAATACTGCTGGGCTTGAACCATAGATTGATCAACATAGGGTAATGATCAGAGTGAGTTTTAGGAAGGTGGCTAATTGTACTAGAGGGGATTTCCTGGATCCAATCATCATTAGCAAAACACTTATCTAGTATTTTCAGGACCAGCTGGCTCCTATTCCTATATCTCATATTAGTCCGGGTAAATTTGCTGCCTTTGAAGCCAAGGTCAATCAGTTTACAGTGGTTTATGCATTGTCAGAATAGGCTAGCCCCGGGAGCAGAGATGCAATCCCCTTATGCTTGTCTTTTGCTCTCAGGACTTCATTGAAGTCCCCACCTACTAGCCAGTTCTTCTGATAGTTATCAATGATAGTTCCGAGTTGCTGTCAGAGGTTTCTCATAAGTACATAAGTGTTACTAGCATAAACAACAGTAAAAAGTCAGAAGTTGGAAGAGACGATTACCTGGACCATGACATTAATTCCTTGGGTTGTGCTAGAGACTTCATCAATCTTGAATAGGTCATCCTTCCACATCCCAACAATGCCCCTAGACAGACCAATAGCTGGACTCTGAATTTGCACAAAGAACCCCAGTTCATGAATCGGGTGCTTATGCTCATTTATCCTAGTTTTCAGGAGGACTAGCATAACAGGCTTGTGCAGTTTGACCATCTCAGCATAGTGCCTCCTAAACTCACTACTGTTAGCACCCCTAGCGTTCCAAATGATGAAATTTATTAACAGTTTGGGGGTGTGGTGGGGACTTCCTCTTCAAGCATTTGGCATGTCCTTTCACTTGAGTATCTATCATGTTAACCAATACATGGCTGACATGTTTGTACTCATGTGTTAGGACTGGTCTCATCCTTATAGTTGGGTCTCCTGAGTTTGGATTCGAGGCTAACTTTAGGCTTACCCCACACAGTTTCATGCTCCTTGGGCATATTGCGATAAGTATTTATCCTCCAAGCCCTCTGAATTCTATTAGTTCCTCTTGTTGCAGGAGCATGACCATTGTTTTGAGTACTCCCAGCTTTGCAATCAGTGCCTCCAGCTCTGTATTGGAGGCTTGCAAGTGCTCATGGACCTTTTCTGATCCTGCCATATGGGTTTTTCTTGATGGCGGGGTCATGATCCATGCTGGTGTCCGTTGGAGAAGGGAGGGCTTATAATCTCCTCCCCTGGTGTGACTAGGGGTAAGAAGGGTAGGGAGTGGCTTATTTGGTCCATCAGAGCATTCAACTAATTTGTTGACATTGTTTGCTGGTTGATATGCCCATAGTTAAATATTGCATGATTGAGACATGCAGTGACCACCTTGGCTAGGTAGTGTGGGTTCTGAATTACCACATTGATTGGCATTGACCCTATTGTGAAGGTCAATGGAAAGACTGCACCCTGCAGTGCCATTTCCATCCATGAGATGGGAGGTGGTCTGGTGGTAATGGGGCTATTGTCACCATTAAAGGCAATTGTTTCCCCTCCAGGCTCTGGTTTTTATAGGTAGTTACATGTTGTTTTGATTGTTTTCCATCAGAGCAGGTGGGGGTAGAAAGGTGTTACTGTAGAAGGCATCACACCAATTGGTTTTAAGGCTTCACTTGCCTTATTTGGGTTTTGTGCATAAAAAATTCCCATTATTACAAATCTTTTGGAGGTGATGGGGACTGTCAATTCATCAGATAGGGGGTGAATGTGGTGGTGGTGGGGGGGGGGGGTAGGAAAGTAGAGCTTTGAGGAGAGGTAGCTCTTTCATAGAGAGGGACTCTCTTTCCCCTTCACCAAATCTGAGGCTATCGCTTATGGATTTGACCCCAGTCGTGGCCCCCACGATTTGATCCTTAAAAAAGGTAGTTGGTATTATTTTTGGGTTAGAGACGGGTATATTAAACTTACCCATATTAGTTGTTTCCATTTTCCCTTAGTACTCGTGCCCTCTTAGAGTGGCGTGTATTATAAATTGGTGTGTGGGCTTCATTTGACCGACCCCAGGATTTGGCTTAGCGACGTGCCTCATTTGTGGGCTACTTGCCTAGTCATCAGAGGGGTTCAAGGGTCGGTCTAATCTTTGTTAACCAACTCGTTTTGAACCCAAGTCAAAAGGCCCATCTAAGCCCAAACCTTGGACCCATCTGACTTTTGTTAAGCCTTTGCTGCTTGGCCCGGATTTCAGCCCTGGCGTCCCCTTCCCCCAAGTCCCCTAAGACGGCGAACTTACTGTCACCGGCGGTACAGGACTACTTCCCGTTCCACCTACTAGTATTTTCGTATGCTCTTCTTTTTGGTGTTATGGTACCCTTGCCTTCCTTGTGGTCTGCCTTGGGAATTCCACTATTACCCAATCGTTACCCCATTTTGATTGCGGCGTCGTTGTAGATGTTTTCGCCTTTTCAGTTGTTCCCAATGCTGGTCTGATCAAACATTTCCTAGTTAGGTGACCAATCCTCCCACAACCCTTACACAAGATTCCTTCTTCTTCATACTCGATTTGTTGCTTATAGTCTCCTATTACCACGAATGTCCCGAGTGGTATGTCTATGGGCACTTGGATGCAAATCTTTGCATATCTGCCTCCGAGGGTGATAGAGGTGCAAGTATCGATCTTTACCAATTTCCCCACTTTTTCCCCAGTCGTTCTAGAATTTCTTTGTCGTAGAACTCAGTGGGTAGTTAGGGCAACCAGATCCATATGACAGTTTCTTAGATCTTGGAATTTTCCGGAACAAAATTTGGTTCCTAGTTTCACACTAAGAGGAAATGGCCCATAACTAACCATGGGCCTCTGTGTAGGGCCTTTTTCCATATTTACTTCTTCTAGGAACTTCACTATTGTAAGGCACCGCAAAATTTTACCTAGAACTCGAGGTTTCATGACACCAAGGTAGGATTATGTGTTTGATGATGGTAGAAACTTTTTGGGTTGAACAGAGCGTTGGGGAGTTGAAGAAAAATTATTGTAGAACAAGGCGTTTATGCGGTTCATTATGCGACCACATAACTGATCTGCGGACCGCAGATCCACCACAGAGTGAAACAGAGAAATGAGCAAATTTTTGAGGTTGTTTTGCGGTCAGCTATGTGATCGCATAAGCGTTTCGTAGGCCGCACGTCCATCGCAGATCCAGCATGAGAAATTTCGGAAGGAGGTTCTGTGGTCCATTATGCGATCGCAGAATTAGTGTGCGGACCGCATACCTATCACATACCTGCATATAAGTGCCCATTTCTGGAGGACCATTATGCGGTCCATTTTACGGACCGCATAAGCGTTATGCGGTACCAGATCTGCATCAAGGCTTCGTTTTTTTTTAATTTTATAACCCGACCCCATTTTATTTTATTTAGTCGTAAGGGTCATTTTTAAGGGATTATCTTATATTTTAGAGATAGGGGAGAGTTATTCAAGCGAGATAAAGGGGAGATGTAAAGATTTCACTACTCTACTCTTATTAAGCCTTGGAATTTCATCAAAAGGAACTTGCTAGGGTTTCTAAAAGGTAAGCATTTCTTCCCCCAATTCTTCAATTTCGGATTTGGATTGATTATAGGTGATGTGAGTAGATTTATCACATGCATGAGCTAATAGGGGGTTGTGGGAAGATTGTTGAGCTCAAACGGGTAAAGATTGGGTTGTGGGATGAAGGAATCCACCATAGAAGAACCTTGAAATTGTGATGCACACCTAGTGTTTGATAAAATGCTCAAATGAGCTGAAACCATGAATATCTTCCTAATTTGTGTTCAATTTTGTTATGTCTCAAAATAGATTAAGTTTGCTATGATTCCGGAACATTATAGTAAATCAAGGAAATCTCGAATTGAGGTATGTTGGCTAAACTTCTATCTTAGAATTGAATCCCCGAATGTTCGCGTAAGTCTCAAGTATGATGGGTCAATTACTTGTTTCTCATGTACTGAGTTACTTATTACAAATTTGACTATTCCGAACAAGCTTGGTGTCGAAAGATATATGTTCAATATGTATTTCATATGCTCTTGTCATGTTATGGTACCATTTAAGAATGTGTTCAAAGTATGAGTCGTGTATTAGAATGTTACGACTTCAAATCGTGTTTCAAATGAAAACTATTATGCCAAATTGTATAAGAAATCTCAATGTGCCTAAGACTCTTATTTGCTTACATGTGTACTTAAAGTCTTGAACAGAAATGACTTATTGTTAAAAATCCATGTTGATATTTGAAATTGAAATAGGTGAGCATGAAGTATGAGATACGATCAACGTGCCAGGAATGATATTACAATTGTGGTCACTAGTGCCAATAAAATGGGAAGATGTGTGAAATATTATGAAATGAGATGTAAATTCTTTAAATGATAAATGACTTAGGAGTATCGTTTAGTCACCGAGGAAGGGTAGGTCGAAATAATCTAACCCCGAAACTACAAGTGTCGGTGTAGGAGTGATTGAGGGGTAAATCCCTGTATTGATGTGATGAGATTATTCCCCTTAATTGGGATAATATTGATGTGATGAGATTATTCCCATTATTTGTGATGAGATGATTGCTAGAGGAATATGATGTCGACCCACACGGCATTGTGGTAAGACGGCTTAGCCGATGGGCTGAGATCGGACGCCATGTCGCGCACATGGTGGTATTGTGATTGGATGTCTCTGATGAGATAACTTAGCCAATCGGGCCGATATCGGATTCCGTGCTAAAACAAGGTGGTATATCGATACTAAAGATCTCCCAACCTAAAATAATAAAAATTTACTTGAAAACTTATCTTGCTCCTAACTTGATGTTTTGGTATTGTTTGAGGCTTCCATTGATTTTATGACTGTTCTTCCTTGTATTGATACTCGTTCTATTGAGAGGGTGCTTAGTCATACATACTAGTACTATTCCATATGTTTAACATCCATTTGCCAGGGGCGCTGCATCTTCAATGGATGCAAGTGGTTCCACAGCAGGCGGTACTGATCAGTGATAGCGTTACACCTCATTTCGGGGTCATGTATCTTTTTGTTTCTCATACATTGTACTTTGAGGTATAGCTGGGGCCTTGTTGCCGGCACTAACATGGTACTCTTTTGTATGTATTAGAGGCTCCGTAGACATAGTGTGAGTTATACATTGGTGATGGGAAAGTCAAACTAGAATGTTGTATTTGTATCACATGTTTCCACTTCTAAACTATGAATGTGTAATATAATATTTTGGAGCCTTATAAATGAAGTAACTAAGGGTAATGAACTGGTGTTGATCATGATACCTCCTCATTGTCTAATTAATGAAACAGATCATATCTTTAATCATGGGTGAGTTGGGTAGAAAAAAATATATAAGGCTTGCTCGACCGGGTTATTTCGGTTGAGCGCCGGTTGCGCTCCCCGAGGTCGGGACGTGACAACTATGAAGTAGTCCCAGCCCAAGTCTATGATAGTTAAGTGTTTGTTGGGGCACCATAGTTGTTGTAGTTTGGGTTTGAGTATGTGGTGGAAAATTTTCTTCCCAAATACCTTAATAATCACTGAGAGCCCCCAAGGGTGGTAGATTCTCATTTTTTGGTCATGGGTAAGGAAAATTCCTCAATAGTTTCCTCTTCTAATGGCGTTTTCAGTGCTGCCTCCTCTTGGTGGTAGTTTGGGAGGTAGACCCTTCACTTCGTCAAGTGCTTGTCCGCTAAGACTTCTTTAAATGAATTCTTCTTTGGAGATGATTCAATTTTCATTTGTGCTACCGTACGGTTCAATGGGTTGGGCGGTTTTCCTAGTGTTAAAGGGAATGGGTCTTGTACAGGGGGTAGGGCCATATTAGTGGGAGATATAATAATTGAAAAGAGAAGAGAGGGTTTCTTTCTCTTAAGAGGGTTTCTTTCTCTTAACACTTTGATGAGAGGCAATTGAGGAAAGCATTTCTAACTAGATGGTTTGACCAAGCATATACTTAAAAAGTTAAAAAAATAAAATATCGAGTCATATTTATTGAACAACTAGTGTAATGGTCCGCGCCTCGCGCAGTTATTAACAAAAATAATTAAAAAAAAAATCTCATTTACATAATAACTCATTTAAATTATTACATGAAATCTTCTTCAAAAAGCTATGTAATACAACAATGATACGCTCCTTTTCAGTAATTACCATTGATGTGTCTTGGCAGAGGCCTTCTAAAGGCTGATGAAGCAAGACAATATTTGCACTGGTATTGATAAAATCGAGAGACGATTTGATTAAGGATAAGTTTCTACTATCTCATTTACTGATTTCAATGCCTAATTTCTCATAAATCAGAGACAGTAAGACGCATAAAATAAACTTTCAGGGTCCATAAAGTGCCAAAATTCAGCTTCTATAAAATGTCAAAAAAATATCACGCAAATCACCATCATGACAAAAACACAACAAAAGAAAAAAAAGAATAAAGAAAAATATCATTTGTTTAAATTCTCATATTTCCAAGTAAAATCATCTTTAATTAAGATTCCTCTTTCTATGTATATGTCATTCAAATTTAGAATCCATACTATACTATGCTAAAGGTAAATTAATAGTACTAAATAAGTATCAAGTAAATTCATCCTAATAAATCCCAAAAATTATCTATTCAAGTCTTTGTTTGAATTTATACACAAGTCAAGTATTCATAATATGCCATAGAAAAGGTATATCAAACGGTATCAAAATTGATCATCACGACAAATACATTAAAAATATTCACATATACAAGTTCATATGTTTGCATACAATGTTAGTCATTTCTCCTCCTAAATGGTCCTTTGAATTTCTTCTGCATGGCGTATGTGGATTAATTTATGGAGAAGTTCTAATTGGTCGTGACTTTCTATCTTGTGGTCGTCACTAGATGAATGTTGGCCCGCATTCGCGGGCCCAACTATTGAGATTTGCTTGCAAAATTTACACAGCATTAGCTGAAACACTATTGAAATTCTTAAACAATACTAAGTGACACAATAAAATGACTATGTTTTCAAAAGAAATTCAGCATCAGAGCATTCAAGCAGTGAAAAGTCTTCTTTCCCTTCTCCAATTACATTAACAAAGATGTCCAACAAAATACCGTTGTGCTTATATATATATATATATATATATATATATATATATATATATATATATATACACACATGCAGATTAAAACACCTAACATGTGTGTGCTAGCCATGAACTTGAACATACATCCAGGTTATTTTCAAAGATATATATGACCTTAAACCATACAAAGACTTTAATTCCCCCAATGCCTATAAGCTTATTTTTTGTAAGAATATGCACCACCCTTGAAGATATCTATATTCAGAACAAGTCTTGAACTTTATGTTACAAGCTTGAGATGATTACATGAAATCAACACCACTTCCTTAGTGATGATAAACCACATGTGTGATTTTAAGAAGGACGAACTCTTTCAATAATTTTTCATTAGCCATTTGTATTCATCAGCTTTCTCAATATATTTGCTAGAAGTTGGTCGTTTTTCCTTTCAAATTCATGTTTATCAGAAACATCTCAAGCAATATCGTTTAATATTTCCTCCACTTATTTCCTAAAGGCATTCACCCGATCCTGAAAAGTTAAACATAAAGTCGTTTAGAGGCACATTCAGACTAAGTGAAAAATTTTATTTTCCAGCAAATAATTCACCTTAAAGATAGCTTCAGATCATCATCAAAGTTTGAATACTTTCCCTCTATTTAGGTGGCTCCTTCCACTTTGTATGAGCACTGCTCTCTTCACTTTATCTTCTGAATTAGAGATACTAAAATCGTCAAGCTTCTCATTCTACTTTTATATAGAGTTTTCTTGTTAACAAAAATTTTCAACATAGCATCTTTATTAGTTTGTTCTGGCCTTAATTAACTTGTATCATCTGTGAATATTGATGTAGCTATTTAAGAGACACAAGAAAATTAGCAGTTTGCTAAGATAAGAATTAAAAAGACAATATTGGTAGATATCTCCCCAAGACTAAAGATGAACAACGCATTATTTTTATAAATGAAGTGAGTGATATCCCAAATAGCAATTCATCTCAACTGGTTACAAAGTAAAAAGTATTATTCAATGGGGAATTCATTATGTAATACCATAAACTATGCATGAAAAGAAAATATACCAGTGCTCTACAGCTATGATTGGATATAGAATGCCAGAAAAAAATACAACCCGGTACACAAAACAACCCACGTTCATGTAGAATCTGGGGAAGGTTGTACCATAAAGGGTGAGATGTAGACAGTCTATCGTGATGCAAACATCAGTAAAAGTTTGGGTCATTGCCTCGGAAAAATTAACAATACTACCTATAAGGTGCACGAGAAACTGAAAAAAGAAAAAGCAATCAATAGAAGCTTTCCACAAGAATTCATCTTTTATTTTCCTTGAATTCTGATTGTGCTATTTCTAAGAAGTGAACAACATGAGAGGACATAGATATAGGGGTAAATCATCTAAAAGAAGAAAAAATGATAGTTATATATATCCTTAAACTGCTCTACTAATTTCTTGACTACAATAAAATCAGAATCGAAACTAAAGTTGTACTTGAATGACTAAACTACTGAGACTTATTAATCATTTGCAAATTGAATAAGGTTTTATCAAAATTAACTTTCAAATACAGGCAAAAGTACTGCCACAATACATAGCTCTTATTTTTCTCCCTTTTTATTTATGCTCTGCCAATGCAACTCATATTTGTTTTTGATTAATAAGATTCAAGGTTCTCGTCTATAAATAAAATCAAGCAAAATCTTGACCATGAAATTGCTTAGAAATATATTTGGATCTATCTTCTTATGTAGCCGTAAAACAAATCCAAAATCATGCATTGCATCCACCAACCATAAAGAGTCTCACTTCATTTAGATCACTTCAAGTTTCTTATTCTGGTGATTATAAGCTGCTTCTATTTTTGTTCAATCTTTTGGAATGTGATCTCTTTACTATTTTTAAAACAAACAAAACAGCAAGACCAAGCACGACTAAGATATAAATTTGTATATCTAAGTGTAAGTTTAAACTACATAAAAAAAGTATCAAGATCCATTATTTAATAAAAGGTCAAACATTTCCATGAAAGAATTCTGCCATGCCATGCCATGCTTCAAAAGAAACTCAAACTAAGCCTCAAAATTGGAGAAGTACTAATATGTAATTGATTGCGGTCTCTTCTGCCTCATCAAACTATATATACTATTTACAGTAGCTAAACTGCAACCAAAAAATACTTAATAGAGTAAAACAGATAAACAAAGAAGTTTCTAGCTAGATGAAATTGAAAGAAATACATAAGGATATGAGGGAAATACAGTTCTGATAAATTTCGATTTGGTATTTTCAGAAAGCAGACCTAGAATTGTAGTATTCAACTAACAAAATAAAAACAACTGTGCAGTCTAGAAAAGTCTGAAAGTAACCATCATGAAAAGAAATAGAGTAAATGCAAAAGAGAAACAGAAAGAAGAAGAATATTGAAAAGAGAGTTGGCAGAAAAATGACAACATCACCAAAATATTTCAGCCATTAAATTGGAAAAACTCAGAAGATAGAACTGGAAGAAAATTTAGGCGCGAAACATTTGAAATTAACATACCTAAAATGTCGAAAACCAATCGAGAAGATAAAGGAGACTCTTTCAGTCTGAAAGAAAGAGCATTAGGAAAACTTGATGATACATGTCGGAGAAATGAAAGAAGATGCTTCTAGAGTTCTGTTTGAGTGTATCCAAGAGAAAGAAAACTGCTGACTTAAGCATGCGTGACCATGTATATAAAAAAACTTCTATGATATCAACACATGATATCACCATTTTACCCTTGCTTATTTGAATAAATATCTCTTTTGCCCTTGGTCGACCTGCACTTCTCTTTTCTATATAATACAAATACAAATATTTGCACCCGTCAATAATTGTGCCTTCAGCTTGAGAAGCACAAACTCCTACATTTGAAGCAATAATTTTTTTTATACTACATATGACTAATAAACAATATTGATAGAAAATGATATCGATCTCTGACAATCGTCAGGAGCACAGAACCTAATGATGTTAGATATTCAATCCTTGGAAATATTTGTCAAAAAATGATAAGCTAGAGGATCTAATATTGTCTTATATACTCTCCTTAGAAGCTTCAACTCCATTTTCTCTCCAGAAGATATTGAGAAAATGAGACTTTGATGATGGAGAGTCCTCGCTACAGTTATTTCTTTTAATAAATGGATTGTTAAAAGAAGTAAATAAATAGTTATAGAAGGGAAAAAGTTGAATGTTGTAACTTTAGAGATATCAGGGCTTCTAAAAATTAGGTAAACGACAATTTAGGTGAAAAAGGAAAATTAAAAAGAAAGAAAAGATAAGTACCTTTGATGACCTAGTTGCATATGCTTCGGATTGTTGGAGGCAGCAAAATAAAGCCAACAACAAGGCGATTACCTCTTATATTGTGATTCTTCACTGTTCTCTTATCATTCTTCATTATCATTAATACAATTCTTCATTGCTTTCTTTATTTGCACAATAAATAAATACAAACTGGCATGGCAACTGATCTGATAGAACAACCCCTTACTATTACATCTTACATTGTTAATTGCCACATGGTAGCCTATATAAACAATATGCTCTTCGATTACAAGTTAATTAATTACTCTTTTTATATTCCATAACTGAATTCTCTTCATATTTAAGTAGTAATTACACTTTTTTTGTATATTCCATAACTAAAACCTTCTCATCCATAAGTCTCATATGTTTCATTATTAGTTCTAGGTGGCAAATGATTTTTTGGTATTAAAAATAGAGAAAAATCTCAAAAACCCAGGAAAAGATAAATATGAAAGCTGGCCATATAGGGATGCCACATCAGTTGGCCAATTCCCAGCTTTATATTTATGTATAGAAGCATAGACTAGTCTTAGGGTACGCGCTTTGCGCGTGTACCCCATCTCAACAATATGTTTAAAATAATTATATACATATTATATTAAAATTATATTTGAGTTATAAAATAAAATTTTATATAATTCAAATAAGAAAAGAATTTATACGATATATTTAATATTAAAAATTTATATATAGTTCAAATAAGTAAGGATTTAATACAAAAAATTTAATTAATTAAAAACTTTAAAATATTAGAAAAAAATTAAATAATTATTTTGGGAAAATGATGATATCGAGTATACAATGACTGATTCGCGTGCTATTTATAGTTCCATTTATTATTCTAATGAAGTTCAAAATTAAATGGTGATGATTTTGGACTTTCATTTTTAGTGTCTACGTTATTGGAGTTATATTTTTTCTTATTTATTTTGAAATTAATTAATAGGATATACTTAATTTACATAAATTAAATAATAAGGATGTAATAATAATATCTTTGTCTCCTCTAGTGTTGGATACTATACCGTTTGAATTTGGTGTGCTTTTTTAATGAATTATTTCTAGTATTTGATGTCACGACCCGGAATTTCCACCGTCGGGACCGTGATGACGCCTAACATACCACTTAGTAGGCAAGCCGATATTAGAGAATTATTAAGCCAAATCCTTATTCAATTCAGTAAATAACAGCAAATAAGCTAAAATGGAGTATAACGAGTGCAGAACAATATAAATACTTCATTAATTACTACTACCCGGATCTAGAGTTACAACTCACGAGCTACTATGATTTACTACAAACAGAGTCTGAAAAGGAAAAAAATACACTGTTCTGCAGTAAGGAAATAATAAATGATAAAACTAGGAAGAGACTCCAGGGTCTGCGGACGCCAAGAGATCTACCTTGGGTCTCCTAATAGCAAATCCAAGCTGCTAAGCCTCACGATCAGCTAGGACCGGTACCAAAATCTGCACAAGAAGTACAGAGTGCAGTATCAGTACAACCGACCCCATGTACTGGTAAGTGTCGAGCCACATTCGACGAAGTAGTGACGAGGCTATGACAAGACACCCACATAATAAACATGTGCAGATAACAATATATGTACAAGAAAACAACAGTAACAACTAAACATATACTATTTGGAGGGGAACACATGCTGAGGGAAATACGAGATAGAGAACTGCAGTAGAATGGTAACTTGAACAGTCATGCTATGAATCAATAAGAACCATTAAACAAAGTAAAGGAAAAAATGCACGGCACCCCCATTCGTGCTTTTACTCTCAACCTCACCATAAAATTAATAGAAACAGCACGACATCACTCTCCGTGCATTAACTATCATAACATGGCACAACATCACCTTTCGTGCATTAATACTCACAACAAGGCACGATATCACCCTTCGTGCATTAACACTCACAATATGGCACGACATCACCTTTCGTGCATTAACACTCTTCCTTACCATAATGCAATGATCAAATAACAATAGGGAGGTAGAATAACAAGTACAAGTTTTACTTCAATATTTGGTTCCATAATATCAACCTCAACTTCGAAATCAATACTCAATGATCACCAGAAGATCCGTAAACATGATAAGAACGATCAATTTAACAATACTAGTCTAAACATGGATATCATGAACAAAGGAAGCTATAATTGCAAGAAACCAAGCCCCGCTCGCATGCTTTAACCCGACTACAACGCATAAGTACTCGTCACCTAACATATACGTTATTTTCCAACATTTAAACATGTAGCAAATAGACAAACAAGTCATATTCCCTCAAGTCAAGGTTAGACACAACACTTACCTCGCTCCAAAGGCCACTTAATGCTCAATTACCGCTTTTCCTCTAGAGTCCACCTCCAAACCAATCGTATCTATTCACAAACGACTCAATAATATCAAATATTGCTAAAGAAATTAATTACATTGCATAAATTTATATTCCCCAAACTTTCTCCCAAAAAGTCAAAAATCGACCCCGAGCTCGCTTGGTCAAAACCCGAGGTTCGGACCAAAATCCATTCACCCATTCACCCCCGAGCCCGATTATATAATTTATTTCAAAATCCGACCTCAATTCGAGGTCTAAATTCCAATTATGCGAAAATCCCTAATTCTACCCAAACCCCCAATTTCCACCATGAAAATCCTAAATTTTAGGTTGAAAACTCATGAAATGTAACAGGTAATTGAAAGAAAGTAGGTTAGAATCACTCACCAACAATTTGGGAAAGGAAATCTTTTAGGAAAATCGCCTCTAGGTCTTCTAGTTTTGCATTTTTTGAAAGAATGGCAAAATCCCGTAATTGGGACTGTTTTAAGTCACTGGTGTCAGGTGTTCATCCCGTTCGCATGAAACCTGATGCGTTCGCAAAGAGCATGGCCCAACTGGCTTACGTGATCGTGAGTAACTCCACGCGTTCGCGAAGGTCTAGCCCGCCTCACCTCCGCGTTTGCGAGACTGGGCTCGCGTTCGCGTAGAGTTACCTCAACTCCCCTGCCCCGTCTAACTAACGCTACACATTCACGTATGGATGGTCGCGTAGAGCAGGCCCCCAATGCTCCGCGTTCGCGACTAAGGTTTCGCGTTCGCGTACAACAAAATCTCCCCCAGCCCATTTTACCCTTCGCGATCGCGAGAGTATATTCACGACCGCGAAGAAGGAAATACCAGAAACCAACAGAAGTGAAAACCAGCAAACTTTCTAAGTTCAAATCATCCCGTAGCCTATCAGAAACTCACCCGACCCCTCGGGTATCACGACCCAAAATCCTAACCCGTCGTGATGGCGCCTATCTCAATACTAGGCAAGCCGAAATCTCAATGAACCACAAATTCTATTAAGTCTGAAAATGTAATATTTTAAATACAATACCTAATCCCACAAATACTGGTACGAACACTTCCCAAAACCTGGTATCACTGAGTACATGAGCATTTAATATGATTACAAGTCTGGAAAAATATGGTCTATAATAGTCTGAGACCAAATACAGTAAACAAGGAGATAGAGAAGGAGAGACAAGGTCTGCGGAGCACGACAGCTACCTCAAAAACTCCTGAAAATCAACCACGCGAAAGGATCAACACCCGTTATGTCCAGGAACACTTGGATCTGCATACGAAGTGCAAGATGTAGTATGAGTACAACCAACTCAGCAAGTAATAATAATAAATAAGGAACTGAAGATAGTAACGAGCTACATAATTATGGTTCATTTCCAGTAATTCCAGCAAAGAATAGACATGCTATCAAATCTGGCAGTTTAATGTCAAATCATTTTTTATACAGTTCCTGTTCATGTAATATGTATATCAAAATCTTTCAGAGATTTCACAACAATGACAGATAGCAACTAAGTGCAACAACAAATGGAAATCAAGTACAACCTCTTAGGACAACAATCTCCTACTGGGCTCCCAGCCCTCATCACTCCCTGGGCTACCATCCCTCATCACTCACTCTCAATGGGTACCCGCGCTCACTGGGGGTGTACAGACTCCGGAAGGGCTCCTACAGCCCAAGCGTCATAATCTGCACGGATAACTCACGTGCTGCACGGACAACTCATGTGCCATAATATAAATATCTGGATCTGCACGACCAACTCACGTGCTGCACGACCAACTCACGTGCTATAGTATAATATAAGGATCCGCACGGCCAACTCACGTGCCGCCAGCCAACTCACGTGCTATAGTACAATATAAGGATCTCCACGACCAACTCACGTGCTGCACGGACAACTCACGTGCTATAGTATAATATAAGGACCTGCACGACCAACTCACGTGCTGCACGGACAACTCACGTGCTATAGTATCAATATCTTACAATCAGGCCCTCGGCCTCACTCGGTCATAAATCTCTCCAGTCTCTCGGGCTCTTAATAATCATGAAATCAGCCCAAACAACAATGTTATGATGTATCAATAATAATAACAGAGACTGAGATAAAATGTGCAAGTAAAAGCTGAGACTAAGTATATATAGCATTTAGCAGGCAATTCAACAAGTACGCGACCTCTGTGGGTCCCAACAGTACTATCACATAGTCTAAGAATGATTTCTAACATGATTTACAGTCAAATTATATCAACACATAGAGATCATATAGTTAACAACAAATTATTCAATTTTACAGTTTTTCGGGACGGACCAAGTCACAATCCCCTCGGTGCACGCCCACACGCCCGTCACCTAGCATGTGCGTCACCTCCAAAATAATCACATGATATCAAAATCTGGGGTTTAATACCCTCAGGACCAGATTTAAAACTGTTACTTACTTCAAGCCGTGAAATTCTTATTCTGCAATGTCCTTTCCTCGTGAATTGGTCTCCAAACGCCTCGAATCTGGCCATAAATAATTCGTTTCAGTCAATAAAATTCATTGGAATTAATTTTATAAGAAAATAATAATTTTCCATAAGAATTCGAAAATTAGCTCAAAAATCGCATGTGGGGCCCACGTCTCGAAACTCGACAAAAGTTACAAAATCCGGAAGCGTATTCAACCACGACTCTAACCATACCATTTTTACCAAAATCCGACCCCAACTCGACCCTCAAATCTTCAATTTAAACCAAGAGGGTTTTCAAACTTTCCCAACTCAATTCACCAATTAAATAATAAAAACAACCATAGATTCGGGTAATTTAACCAATATTGAGTTAAGAGCACTTACCCCGTTGTTTTCTCTGAAAATCACCCAAAAATTGCCTCAATCCGAGCTCCAAATCGTCAAAAACTGTCCCATTTTCAGAACTTAAACTCACTGCCCATGCTTTTCTTCTTCGCGAACGCGGTTAGTGCCTCGCATTCGCGAAGCACAAAATAATTCCCGTCCAAAACCCTCCTTCGCGAATGCGACATCACCCTCGCGTTCGCGAAGTACAAAATGCCTCTGCCTCAATGCCTTCTACGCGAACGCGTTCAACCCATCGCGAATGCGATGCTTCATTCCCCCTCACTACGTGAACGCGACACCCCCTACGCGAACGCGTAGACCAATTGCCTAGGGTCCTCAGTTGCTTCCTTTCTTCTTCGCGAACGCGTAACACCTCTCGCGTTCGCGATGCACACCCAGTCCACCCTTCGCGAACGTGAAGAGCAAATATTTCCAGCCTCTCAGTTCCTCTTCGCGAACGCGAGGCTCCACTCGCAAACGTGATGAAGGAAACCAGATGGTGCATCAGAAAAATTCCAGCAGAGTTCCAAGTCCATAATCCAACCCGTTAACCATCCGAAACTCACCCGAGCCCCTCAGGTCCTCAACCAAAATAAGTCCTAAAACATCATACGGACTTAGTCGAACCCTCAAATCACCTAAAACAACGCTAAAACCATGAATTACACCCCAATTCAAGCCTAATGAACTTTGAAATTTCTAATTTCTACAAACGACTCCAGAACCCACCAAATCATGTCTGATTGACCTCAAATTTTGCACACAAGTCATAAATGACATAATAGAGGTATTTCAATTTTCAGAATCGGATTCCGACCCCGATATCAAAAAGTCAACTCCCGGTCAAACTTCCCAAAATTCAACTTTCGGCATTTCAAGCCTAATTCCACTACGGACCTCCAATTAATTTTCCGGACACACTCATAAGTCCAAAATCACCATACGAAGCTATTGGAATCATCAAAATTTAAATCCGAGGTCGTTTACACATAGGTCCATATCCGGTCCACTTTTCTAACTTAAATTTTTAATTATGAGACTAAGTATCTCATTTCACTCCGAATCCTTCCGGACCCGAACCAACTAATCCGATAAGTCATAAATCAATAGCAAGGCATAAATTGAGCAGTAAATGGGGAAATGGGGTTATAATATTCAAAATATCTGGCCGGGTCGTTACATTCTCCCCCTCTTAAACAAACTTTCATCCTCGAACGAGTTTAGAATAATACCTGGAGTCTCAAATAAGTGTGGATATTTGTTCTGCATCTCCTGCTCCATCTCCCAAGTAGCTTCTCCGACTGGCTGGCCTCTCCACTATACCTTCACTGATGTTATGTTCTTTGACCTTAGCTTTCGTACCTGCCGGTCTAAAATAGCAACCGGCTCCACATCATAAGTCAAATTATCATCCAGTTGTACTATACTGAAATCCAGAATGTGAGACGGATCCCCGACATACTTTCGGAGCATGGATACATGGAACACTGGATGAAAACCTGATAGACTAGGTGGCAAAGCAAGTTCATAAGCCACCTCCCCAATTTTCTTAAGTATCTCAAAAGGCCCAATATACCGAGGGCTCAACTTGCCCTTTTTCTCGAACCTCAACACACCCTTCATGGGTGAAATCTTGAGCAGAACCTTCTCCCCAACCATGTGAACAACATCATGAATCTTCCTGTCGGCATAACTCTTCTGTCTAGACTGTGCCGCGCGAAGTCATTCCTGAATTACTTTGATCTTCTCTAAAGCATCCTGAACCAAGTCAGTACCCAATAGCCTAACCTCACCAGGCTCAAACTAACCTACCGGAGACCGACACCGTCTCCCATATAAAGCTTCATACGGAGCCATCTGAATGCTTGACTGGTAGCTATTATTGTAAGCAAACTCTGCGAGTGGCAGAAATTGATCCCAAGAACCCCAAAAATCAATGACACAAATGCGTAGCATATCCTCCAATATCTGAATAGTGCGCTCAAACTATCCGTCCGTCTGAGGGTGAAATGTTGTACTCAACTGAACCCGTGTGCCCAATTCTCGCTGCACTGCCCTCCAAAATTGCGAGGTAAATTGCGTACCCCGATCTGAAATAATGGACACCGACACATCGTGTAGGCGAACAATCAATATAAATCCCAGCCAACCACTACAAAAAATAATTAGTACCGACTGGAATAAAATGCGCAGATTTGGTCAACCGATCTACTATCACCCAAACAACATCAAACTTTCTCAAAGTCCGTGGGAGTCCAACTACGAAGTCCATGGTAATACGCTCCCACTTCCACTCCGAAATTTCAAGTCTTTGTAGCAATCCGCCTGGTCTCTGATGCTCGTACTTTACCTGTTGACAATTTAAACACCGAGATACAAACCCAACTATATCTTTCTTCATCTGCCTCTACCAATAGTGCTATCTCAAATCCTTATACATTTCCGCGGAGCCTGGATAAATAGAGTACCGCGAACTGTGAGCTTCCTGGAGAATCAGCTCACGCAAACCATCTACATTAGGTACACATAGCCTGCCCTGCATTCGTAATACACTGTCATCTCCAATAGTGACTTCCTTGGCATCACCGTGCTGAACCGTGTCCTTAAGGACAAGCAGATGTGGATCATCATACTGGCGCTCTCTGATGCGATCATATAAGGAAGACCGAGACACCACACAGGCCAAAACTCGATTCGGCTCGGAAACATCCAATCTAATAAACTGATTAGTCAAGGCCTGAACCTCAAAGGCTAAAGGCCTCTATGCTACCGGTAAGTATGCTAAGCTGCCCAAACTCTATGCCTTATGACTCAAGGCATCGGCCACCACATTGGCCTTTCCAAAATAATAGAGAATGGTGATATCATAATCCTTAAGCAACTCCAACCACCTTCGCTGCCGCAAGTTAAGATCCTTCTATTTAAACAAATGTTGTAGACTCCGATGATCGGTATATACCTCACACTGGACACCGTACAAGTAATGCCGCCAAATTTTCAAGGCATGAACAATAGCTGCTAATTCAAGATCGTGGACTGGATAATTCTTCTCACGTACCTTTAACTGTCTGGACGCATAGGCAATCACCCTACCGTCTTGCATAAGTATTGCGCCGAGACCAATCTGCGAAGCGTCACAATACACAGTATAAGACTCTGAAGCTGTAGGCAACACCAATACTAGAACTGTAGTCAATGTTGTCCTGAGCTTCTGAAAGCCCTCTTCACATTCATCCGACCACCTGAACGGAGCACTTTTCTGGGTCAATTTAGTCATAGGCGATGCAATGGACGATAAACCCTCTACGAAACGACGATAATAACCGGCCAAGCCGAGAAAACTCCGAATCTCAGTAACTGAGGATGGTCTGGGCCAATTCTGAACTGCCTCTATTTTCTTCGCATCCACCTTAATTCCTTCACTGGACACTATATGTCCCAAGAATGCCACCGAACTAAACCAGAACTCACACTTAGAGAATTTGGCATAAAGTTTCTCCTCTCTCAGCCTCTGTAATACAATACCCAAGTGTTGTGCATGCTCCTCCTGGCTACGTGAGTACACCAGAATATCATCAATGAATACCACGACAAATAAATCAAGGTATGGTTGAAATACACTATTCATCAAATGCATAAATGCTGCTGGGGCATTGGTTAGCCCAAAAGACATCACAAGAAATTCATAGTGGCCATAACGAGTCCTGAATACCGTCTTTAGAATATCTGAATACCGAATTTTTAATTGGTGATACCCAAACCTCAAATCAATTTTGGAGAACACCCTCGCTCCCTAAAGTTGATCAAATAAATCATCAATACGCGGTAATGGATTTTTATTCTTGATTGTAGCTTTGTTCAACTGCCTATAATCAATGCACATCCGCATAGTACCATCTTTCTTTTTCACAAACAGAGCTGGTGCTCCCCAAGGCGACACACTAGGCCTAATAAACCCTTTTTCAAGGAGTTCCTGAAGTTGCTCTTTCAATTCTTTTAACTCAACTGGTGTCATACGATACAGAGGAATAGAAATGGGCTGAGTGCCCTGTACCAAGTCAATACCGAAATCAATATCCCTGTCGGGTGGCATACCCGGCAGGTCTGCAGGAAATACATCCGGAAAGTCCCGCACAACCGGTACTGAATCAATAATAGGAGTATCTGCATCAACATCTCTCACAAAGGCCAAATATGACAAGCATCCCTTTCCAACCATACGTTGGGCCTTCAAATAAGAAATTACCCTGCTAGGAACAAGATCTAGAGAACCCTTCCATTCAACATTTGGCAACCCCGGCATTGTCAACGTCACTATTTTTGTGTGACAGTCAAGAATAGCATGACATGGAGATAACCAATCCATACCCAGGATTACATCAAAATCAACCATACCGAGTAATAAGAGATCAACTCTAGTCTCCAATTTCCCAATAGTTACTACACACGACCGATACACACGATCCACAGTAATAATATCGCCCACCGGTGTAGATACACAAACAGGTGAAACTAAGGACTCACAGGGCATATCCAGATAATGAGCAAAATATGATGATACATATGAATAAGTGGAGCCAGGGTCAAATAATATAGAAGCCTCCCTTTGGAACACTGAAACAATACTTGTGATCACTGCGTCGGAGGCAACAACATATAACCTTGCAGGAAAAACATAGAATCGAGCCTGCCCGTCACCTGATCGGCCTCCCCTTTTTGGGCAACCCCTAGCTGCCTGACCCCCACCCCGAGATGGCATGGCGGGTGGTGTAACTGTTGGTGCTGGTGCCGTCGGTCGAGAACTCTACTGTGAAGCCCCACTCAATAGCCTAGGACACTCTCTCTTGAAATGACCAAATTCTCCGCACTCGAAATAACCCTCCTCTAACGGAACTGCTGCTCCTGATAACCCGAGAAATGACCTGGAGAAGACTGTACAGACGAGGCATGATAAGAACTGTGTGCTGGTAGTGCACTAAGTGAGGACTGGCATGAGTGAGCACTGTAAGAACCATGGCTAGCTGATGCACCACGATGAGCTGGACGACCCATTTGAGCGTGTCTGTAAGAACGACCCCTACCTAGGTGAAACTGACTCCCTGAAGGAACACCGCTGTAATCACCCGGACCACAAGGCCTCTTATCCTCTCTCTCTCTCTCCACGTTCCTGGCTGCGAACCACCTCTATCTGCCGATAAATGTCCACTACCTCATCAAAAGTAGCACCAGATACTCTCTCCTTAGTCATAAGTAACCGCAGCTGTTATGTGAGGCCATCAATGAATCTCTTAATCCTCTCCCTATCAGTGGAAACCAACCTAATTGCGTGACGAGCTAACTCAGAATATCTCATCTCGTACCGCGTCACAGACATATCACCTGGCGAAGCTGCTCAAACTGTCTGCGCAGCTCTTCTCTGCGGGACTGAGGTACGAACTTCTCCAAAAAGACCACGGAGAACTGATGCCAAGTAAGGGGTACTACGCCAACAGGCCTACGCCTCTCGTAAGTCTCCCACCATCTGAGTGCAGCCCCAGAAAAATAAAAAGTGGTGAATGGGACCCCACTTGTCTCCAGAATACCTGCTGTCCGAAGCATCCATTGGTACCTATCCAGAAAATCCTGAGCATCCTATGACTCAGTACTGCTAAATGGTGGAGGTCGAAGCCTCTCAAATCTCTCAAGTCTCCTCTGCTCATCATCTGCCATAATAGGAACTACCGGGGCCTGAGCAGCTGCAACCGGCTGAGCTGGTAGTGCCCCCGGTATCTGAAGTCCCTGTACTACCTAGTCTGGAGTACGGGCAACGGGGGTATGAGTACCTCCCCCAGCCTGAGAAGTGACCGGTGCGTCCTGAGCCGAAACCACCTGAGCAAGAACAGTCTAGGCTGCCAATATCTGGGCCAAAGTCTCCTGATTGCCTGCAATCTCAATGGGCACAGCTGGTGCCTGAGCTAATCCTGTCGGCTCAACTATATCTGAAATCTGCTCCTGAGCTGGAACAACTGGTGGTACTACAGGTGCTGTTCCAACTGTGGTACGAGCTACACCTCGACCTCTACCTCGGCCCCGGCTTCTACCACGGCCCCGGCCTCTTGCTGCCCTAACTGGTGGCACTGGTGGTTGACCATCCGATCCGGTAGTACGTGTCCTCACCATCTGAGAACAGAATAGCAGGAATTTAGTTTCCAGAATCAACAAATTCGCACGACAGAATACAAGAAAGTGAAAATTTTCTAAGGGTTCCGCAACCTCTCGAGGATAAGTACAGACGTCTCTGTACCGATCCGCAAGACTCTACTAAACCTGCTCATGACTCGTGAGATCTACGTAACCTAGGCTCTGATACCAACTTATCATGACCCAAAATCCTAACTCGTCGTGATGGTGCCTATCTCAATACTAGGCAAGCCGAAATCTCAATGAACCACAAATTCTCTTAAGTTTGAAAATGTATTATTTTAAATACAATGCATAATCCCACAAATACTAATACGAACACTTCCCAAAACCTAGTGTCACTGAGTACATGAGCATCTAATATGATTACAAGTTTGGAAAAATATGGTCAATAATAGTCTGAGACCAAGTACAGTACATAAGGAGATAGAGAAGGAGAGACAAGGTCTGCAGAGCAAGACAACTACCTCAAAATCTCCTGAAAATCAACCATGCGAAAGGATCAACACCCACTATGTCCAGGAACACCTGGATCTGCACACGAAGTGCAAGGTGTAGTATGAGTACAACCAACTCAGCAAGTAACAATAATAAATAAGGAACTAAAGATAGTAACGAGCTACACATTTATGGTTCATTTCCAGTAATTCCAGCAAAGAATAGATATGCTATCAAATCTGGTAGTTTAATGTCAAATCAATTTTTATACAATTCCTGTTCATGTAATTCGTATATCAAAATCTTTCAGAGATTTCACGACAATAACATATAGCAACTAAGTGAAACAACAAATGGAAATCAAGTACAACCTCTTAGGACAACAATCTCTCACTGGGCTCCCAGTCCTCATCACTCCCTGGGCTCCCAGCCCTCATCACTCACTCTCAATGGGTACCCGCGCTCACTGGGGGTGTATAGACTTCGGAGGGGCTCCTACAGCCCAAGCGCTATAATCTGCACAGACAACTCACGTGCTGCACGGACAACTCATGTGCCATAATGTAAATATCTGGATCCGCACGGCCAACTCACGTGCTGCACGGCCAACTCACGTGCTATAGTATAATATAAGGATCCGCACGGCCAATTCATGTGCTGCACGACCAACTCACGTGCTATAGTATAATATAAGGATCTGTACAGCCAACTCATGTGTTGCACGACCAACTCACGTGCTATAGTATAATATAAGGATCTGCACGGCCAACTCACGTGCTATAGTATCAATATCTCACAATCAGGCCCTCGGCCTCACTCAGTCATAAATCTCTCCAGTCTCTCGGGCTCTTAATAATCAGGAAATCAGCCCAAACAACAATGTTATGATGTATCAATAATAATAACAGAGACTGAGATAAAATGTTCAAGTAAAAGCTGAGATTGAGCACATATAGCATTTAGCAGGCAATTCAACAAGTACGCGACCTCTGTGGGTCTCAACAGTACTATCACATAGCGTAAGCATGATTTCTAACATGATTTACAATCAAATTATATCAACACATAGAGAGCATATACCTAACAACAAATTATTCAACTTTACAGTTTTCCGGGACGGACCAAGTCATAATCCCCTTGGTGCACGCCCACATGCCCGTCACCTAGCATGTGCGTCACCTCCAAAATAATCACATGACACCAAAATCCGGGGTTTAATACCCTCAGGACCAGATTTAAAACTATTACTTACTTCAAGCCGTGAAATTCTTATTCTGCAATGTCCCTTCCTTGTGAATTGGTCTCCAAACGCCTCAAATCTGGCCATAAATAATTCGTGTCAATAAAATTCATTGGAATTAATTCCATAAGAAAATAATAATTTTCTATAAAAATCCAAAAATTAGCTCAAAAATCGCACATGGGGCCCACGTCTCGGAACTCGACAAAAGTTACAAAATCCGGAAGCGCATTCAACCACGACTCTAACCATACCAATTTTACTAAAATCCGACCCCAACTCGACCCTCAAATCTTCAATTTAAACCAAGAAGGTTTTCAAACTTTCCCAACTCAATTCACCAATTAAATGATAAAAACAACCATGGATTCGGGTAATTTAACCAATATTGAGTTAAGAACACTTACCCCGTTATTTTCTCTGAAAATCACCCAAAAATCGCCTCAATTCGAGCTCCAAATCATCAAAAACTATCCCATTTTCAGAATTTAAACTCACTGCCCAGGCTTTTCTTCTCCGCGAACGCGGTCAGTGCCTCGCATTCGCGAAGAACAAAATAATTCCCGTCCAAATTCCTCCTTCGCGAACGCGACATCACCCTTGCGTTCGCGAAGCACAAAATGCATCTACCTCAATGCCTTCTATGCGAACGCATTAAACCCATCGCGAACGCGATGCTTCGTTCCCCTTCACTATGTGAACACGACACCCCTACGCGAACGAGTAGGCCAATTGCTTGGGGTCCTCAGCTACTTCCTCTCTTCTTCGCGAACGCGTAACACCTCTCGCGTTTGCGATGCACTCCCAGTCCACCCTTCGCGAATGCATTCTTCTCTTCGCGAACGTGAAGAGCAAATATTGCCAGCCTCTCAGTTCCTCTTTGCGAACGTGATGAAGGAAACAAGATGGTGCATCAAAAAAATTCCAACAGAATTCCAAGTCCATAATCCAACCCGTTAACCATCCGAAACTCACCCGAGCCCCTCGAGACCTCAACCAAATATACCAACAAGTCCTAAAATATCATACGAACTTAGTCGAACCCTGAAATCACCTAAAACAACGCTAAAACTATGAATTACACCCCAATTCAAGCCTAATGAACTTTGAAATTTTTAATTTCTATATACGACTCCGAAACCTATCAAATCACGTCCGATTGACCTCAAATTTTGCACACAAGTCATAAATGACATAACAGAGGTATTTCAATTTTTAGAATTGGATTCTGACCCCGATATCAAAAAGTTAACCCCCCGGTCAAACTTTTCAAAAATTCAACTTTCGGCATTTCAAGCCTAATTCCACTACGGACCTCCAATTAATTTTTCGTACACGCTCCTAAGTCCAAAATCACCATACAGAGCTATTTGAATCATCAAAATTTAAATCCGAGGTCGTTTACACATAGGTCCATATCCGATTTACTTTTCTAACTTAAATTTTTAATTATGAGACTAAGTATCTCATTTCACTCCGAATTCCTTCCGGACCCAAACCAACTAACCCGATAAGTCATAAATCAATAGCAAGGCATAAATTGAACAGTAAATGGGGAAATAGGGGTATAATATTCAAAACGACCGCCGGGTCGTTACATCGGGGCTCTAAACCAAAATTGCACACAAGTCCAACAACATCATACAAACTTGCTCGCGCGATCAAATCGCCAAAATAACACCTAGAACTACGAATCAGACACCAAATCAAATGAAATTTTCAAGAAAACTTTAAAACTTCTATTTTCACAACCGAACATCCGAATCACGTCAAATCAACTCCGTTTCTCACCAAATTAGACATACAAGTCATAAATATTATAGTGGACCTGTATCGGGCTTCGGAACCAAAATACGGACCTGGTATCAACAAAACCAAACATCAGTAAAGTCTTAAAATCATTAAACTTTCAATTTTTAATTTTCTTTCAAAATTCCATATCTTGAGCTAAGGACCTTGAAATTCGATTCCGGGCATATGCCAAGGTCCCAAATTATGATACGGACCTACCGGGACCGTCAAAATATGGATCCGGGTCCGTTTACTCAAAACATTGACCAAAGTCAACTCAAATGGTTTTTAAAGCGAAATTTCATATTTTTCACAGTTTTTAACATAAAAGTTTTCCGAAAACACGCACGGAACTCGCACGTAACTCGCACGTAACTTGAGGAGGGTAAAAATGAGTTTTTTAAGGCTTCGAATCATAGAATTAGGTTTTAAAATATAAGATGACCTATCGGGTCATCACATTCTCCACCTCTAAAATAACCGTTTGTCCTCGAACGGACATAGAAAAGTATTTGGGCTGGTGAAAAGATGTGGATATCTACTCCATATGTCCGACTCGGACTCCCAAGTAGCTGCCTCAACGGGCTGACCTCTCCAATACACTCGAACTAAAGGATAACTCTTAGACCTCAGTTGTCGAACCTGCCGGGCTAGAATAGCCATCGACTCCTCCTCGTAAGTCAAATCCTTGTCCAACTGGACGAAATCTAACACATAGGATGGATCGCCGTGTTACTTCTAGAGCATGGACACCTGGAATATCGGATGAACAACTGCTAAACTAGGTAGCAATGCGAGTCTATAAGCCACCTCGCCCACTCTCTCCAGAATGTCAAAGGGCCCGATATACCTAGGGCTCAACTTACCTTCTTTCCGAATCTCATTACACCCTTCATGGGTGATACCCGAAGCAACACTCCCTCTCTGACCATGAATGCAACATCACGAACTCTACGGCCGGCATAACTCTTCTGCCTGGACTGAGCTATGCGAAAATGATCCTGAATAATCTTGACCCTATCCAAGGCATCCTGTACTAGATCTGTACCCAAAAACCGAGCCTCCCCCGGCTCGAACCACCCAACTGGCGACCGACACCGCCTACCGTATAATGCCTCATGGGGAGCCATTTGAATGCTTGACTGATAGCTGTTATTATAGGCAAACTCTGCAAGGGGCAAGAACTGATCCCACGATCCTCCGAAGTCCATAACACATGCGCAGAGCATATCCTCCAAGATCTGAATAGTGTGCTCGGACTGTCCGTCCGTCTGAGGCTAAAATATTATGCTCAACTCAACCCGCGTACCCAACTTACGCTGTACTGCCCTCCAGAAGTGCGAGGTGAATTGCGTACCTCAATCAGAAATGATAGATACGGGCACACCATGAAGATGGATGATCTCGCGGATGTAAATCTCTGCCAACCGCTCCGAAGAATAGGTAACTGCCACATGAATGAAATGCGCTGACTTAGTCAGCCTGTCCACAATGACCCAAACTACGTCGAACTTCCTATGAGTTCGTGGGAGTCTAACAACGAAATCCATATTGATACCCTCCCACTTCCACTCAGGAATCTCTATCTTCTTAAGCAAACCACCAGGTCTCTGATGCTCATACTTTACTTGCTAACAATTTAGACACCGAGCTATATAAGAAACTATATCCTTCTTCATCCTCCTCCACCAATAATGCTGCCGCAAGTCCTGATACATCTTGGCGGCGCCCGGATGAATAGAATACCGAGAACTGTGAGCCTCCTCAAGAATCAACTCACGAAGTCCATCCACATTATGCACACAAACACGACCCTACATCCTCAAAACTCCATCATCTCCAATAGTAACCTGCTTGGCACCACCATGCCGCACTATGTCCCTAAGGACTAATAAATGAGGGTCGTCATAGTGCCGATCTCTGATACGCTCAAACAAGGAATACCGAGCGACTATACAAGCTAGAACATGGCTGGGCTATGAAATATCCAACCTCACAAACTGGTTGGCCAAGGTCTGAACATCTGATGCAAGCGACCTCTCACCGACTGAAATGAACGCAAGGCTGGCCATACTCGCTGCCTTTCTACTCAATGCGTCGGCCACCACATTGGCCTTCCCGGGGTGGTACAAAATAGTGATATCATAGTCTTTCAATAGCTACAACTACCTTCTCTACCTCAAATTGAGATCCCTTTGCTTGAACAAATACTGAAGGCTCCGATGATCCGCGAAAACCTCACATGACACACCGTAAAGATAGTGCCTCCAAATCTTCAGCGCATGAACAATGGTTGCCAACTCTAAGTCATGAACATGGTAATTATTCTTATGAACCTTCAACTGCCGTGACACATACGTAATCACCATGCCCTCCTACATCAATACCGCACCGAGCCCAACACGGGACGTATCACAATATACCGTATAAGATCCTGAACCTGTGGACAACACCAACACCAACGCTGTAGTCAAAGCAGTCTTAAGCTTCTGAAAGCTCGCCTCACACTCGTCTGACCATCTGAACGGGGCACCCTTCTGGGTCAACCTGGTCAACGGGGCTGCTATAGATGTAAACCCCATCCACAAATCGATGGTAATAGCTCGCCAACCCCAAGAAACTCCTGATCTCCGTAGCTGAAGTGGGTCTAGGCCAGCTTCGAACTGCCTCAATCTTCTTAGGATATACTTAAATGCCCTCTGCTGATATAACGTGCCCCAAGAAAGTGACTGAATCCAACCAAAACTCGCACTTTGAAAATTTAACATACAACTGGCTGGTTCTCAGAGTCTGAAGTACAATCCTGAGATGCTGCTTATGCTCCTCTCGACTGCGGGAGTAGATCAAGATATCATCAATAAATATGATCACAAAGGAGTCCAAATAAGGCTTGAACACTCGGTTCATCAAATCCATGAATGCTGCTAGGGCATTTGACAACCCAAAGGATATCACCAGAAACTCATAATGCCCGTAACGAGTCCGAAAAGCTGTCTTAGGGACATCAGATGCCCTAATCCTCAACTGATGGTAGCCAGATCTCGAATCAATATTCGAAAACACCTTGGCACCCTGAAGCTGATCAAATAAATCATCAATCCTTGACAATGGATACTTGTTCTTGATGGTGACTTTGTTCAACTACCGATAATCTATGCACATCCTCATCGATCCATCCTTCTTCTTTACGAACAACACAGGTGCACCCCAGGGTGAGACACTAGGTCTAATGAATCCCTTATCAAGCAAATCTTGCAACTGTTTCTTTAATTCTTTCAACTCTAGCGGGGCCATATGGTATGGCAGAATAGAAATGGGCCGAGTGCCCGGAGCCAAGTCAATACAAAAATCAATATCCCTATCGGGTGGCATCCCCGACAGGTCTGTAGGAAGCACCTCTGGAAACTCGCGAACAACTAGCACTGAATCCATGGAAGGAACCTCTGCAAGAATCGCGGACATAAGCCAAATATGCTAGACACCCCTTCTCGACCATATATCGAGCCTTTATATAAGAGATAACCCTGCTGGTAGAATGACCAGGAGTCCCTCTCCACTCTAATCGAGGCAACCCCGGCAAGGCTAAGGTCATCATCTTGGCGTGACAATCCAATATAGCGTGATAACGTGACAACCAATCCATACCCAAGATAACATCAAAATCGACCATATCGAGAAGTAGAAGATCTACACTAGTCTCAAGACTCCCAATGGTGACCACACACGAACGATAAACACGAGCTACAATAATAGCACCTCCCACAGGTGTGGACATATACACAGGAGCACTCAAAGAATCACGAGGCACAACCAAATATGAAGCAAAATAGGATGACACATAAGAGTAAGTAGATCCTGGATCAAATAGAACTGAAGCATCTCTACTGCAAACTGAAACAATACCTATAATAACAGCATCAGATGATTCAGCCTGAGGCCTGGCTGGAAAAGCATAACATCGGGGCTGGTCCCCACCACCCTGAACTACGTCCCTGGGATGGCCTCTAGCTAGCTGGCCTCCACCTCTAACGGCCTGACCTCCACCTCTAACAGTCTGGCCTCTACCTCTGGCTACCTGACCCCTGCCTCTGGCTAGCTGAGCAGGTGGTGCAGCAACTGGTGCCGAAACCTTGGCACGAGAACCCTGATGTTGTGGGCTGCCCGATGCCCGAGGGTAAAATCTAGCAATGTGCCTCGGATCACCGCAAGTATAATAGGACCTCGGCTGCTATGACTGTTGACCCTGAAACTGACCATGTCGACCTGAGTAACCACCCTGAAAACTCTGGAGCGAAGGTGCACTAATAGGAGCTGGTGGTGCACTCTAGGCGAGCTGGTCGGAATAAGGCATATGAGTGCCACGACCATCTGAGGCACTATGGGATGCCTGGAGTGCTGAATGAAATGGCCTGGGAGGATGACCTCTACCAAAAGTATCCATGCCTACAGATGATGCACCACCGAATCCCCCGGAATAACGTGGTCTCTTGTCAGACCCCTAACCTCCTTGAGCAAGAACCATCTCGACTCGCCTGGCGACATTGGCAGCCTCCTGAAAGGAAATCTCACTCCCAGTCTCCTTAGCCGTCTATAATCTGATAGGTTGAGCAAGTCCATCAATAAACCTCCTCTCTCTCTCTCTCTCTCTCTCTCTCTCTCTCTCTCTCTCTCTCTCTCTCTCTCTCTCTCTCGGTAGGAAGCAGAAGTAGAGCATGACGGGTCAAATCCACAAAATGGGTCTCATACCGAGTAACAGTCATACTGCCCTGCTGGAGACGCTCGAACTGACGACGGTGCTCCTCTATTAGTGTGATAGGGAGAAACTTCTCTAGAAAGAGATGAGAGAACTGGTCCCAAATAAGAGCAGGCGACCCCGCTGGTCTGGTCAACAAATAATCTCTCCACCATTTCTTGGCAGAACCAGTCATATGAAATGCAACAAATTTGACCCCATTGGTCTCTACTATTCCCATGTTCCGTAGCACCTCATGACAGCTGTCAAGATACTCATGGGGATCCTCTGAAGGAGCACCACTGAAGTGAACTAGAAAGAGCTTGGTAAACCTGTCCAATCTCCATAAAGCCTCAAAGACATAACTCACCCATCACCGGTCTGTGCCGCAACAACCGGCTAAACTACTCCTACTGGATGAGCGACTGGAGTCTGATACTGGGAGCCATCTGCTCCGGAGTATGAGTAGCAGGAGTCTGGGCTCCTCCTCCAACCTGAGATACGGCTGGTGCCATGGGAAATGCGCCAGTCTGGGCCACACTCTCCATCACCAAACAGACCAAAGCGTCCTGAAGCACTAGGGTGGCAATGAACCCCTCCGGAACCTGAGCTGGTCCGACAGGCACAACCTGGGCTGGAACCTCCTCATCAAACTCTACCTGAGGCTCCACCACTGGTGCTGCTGCTCGGGCTCTAGGCTGAGCCCTACCCCTACCTCGGCCTCTGGCACGGCCTCGGCCTCGACCTCTGCCCCTCGTAGGAGTTGCCGCTGGAGGCTCTGGCTGCTACTCGGCTGAAGATGCGGTACGTGTTCTCGCCATCTGCGAGAGAATAAGAGTAGAAGAGTTCAATTAGCATTGTGAGAACAAAATCGCACTACAGAGAAACATAGAAGTGAAATTTGTTCCTAAACTTCATAGCCTCTGGGAGATAAGTATAGACGTCTCCGTACCGATCCCCCAGACTCTACTAAGCTCGCTCGTGAATTGTGAGACCTAGGCAACCTAGTGCTCTGATACTAACATGTCACGACCCGGAATTCCCACCGTCAGGACCGTGATGGCGCCTAACATTCTACTTGGTAGGCAAGCCAACAATAGAGAATTATTAAGCCAATCCTTATTCAATTCAGTAAATAACAGCAAATAAGCTAAAATGGAGTACAACAAGTGCGGAATAATATAAATACTTCATTAAATACTACCACCCGGATCTAGAGTCACAACTCACGAGCTACTAAAATTAACTACAAACAGAGTCTGAAAAGGAAAAAAATACACTGTTCTGCAGTAAGGAAACAGTAAATGATAAAACTAGGAAGAGACTCCAGGGTCTGCGGATGCCAACAGATCTACCTTGGGTCTCCTGACAGCAAATCCAAGATGCTAAGCCTCACGATCAGCTAGGACCGGTACCAAAATCTGCACAAGAAGTACAGAGTGCAGTATCAGTACAACCGACCCCATGTACTGGTAAGAGTCGAGCCTAACCTCGATGAAGTAGTGACAAGGATATGACAAGACACCCACATAATAAACCTGCGCTGATAACAGTATATGTACAAGAAATCAACAGTAACAACTAAACATATACTATTGGGAGGGGAAACATGCTGAGGGAAATACGAGATAGAGAACTGCAGTAGAATGGTAACTTGAACAGTCATGCTATGAATCAATAAGAACTATTAAACACAGTAAAGGAAAAATGCACGACATCCCCCTTCCTGCTTTTACTCTCAACCTCACCATAAAATCAATAGAAACGGCATGACATCACCCTTCGTGCATTAACTCTCATAACCTTGTACGACATCACCCTTCGTGCATTAACACTCACAACATGGCACGGCATCACCCTTCGTGCATTAACATTCATAATATGGCACGGCATCACCCTTCGTGCATTAACACTCTTCCTTACCATAATGCAATGAACAAATAACAACATGGAGGTAGAATAACAAGTACAAGCTTTACTTCAACATTTCGTTCCATAATATCAACCTCGACTTCTAAATCAATACTCAATTATCACCAGAAGATCCGTAAACATGATAAGAACGATCAATTTAACAATACTAGTCTAAACATAGATAACATGAACAAAGGAAGCTATAATTGCAAGAAACCAAGCCTCGCCCGCATGCTTTAATCCGACTACAATGCATAAGTACTCGTCACCTCACATATATGTTGTTTCCCAACATTTAAATATGTAGCAAATAGACTAACAAGTCATATTCCCTCAAGTCAAGGTTAAACACAACACTTACCTCGCTCCAAAGGCCACTTAATGCTCAATTACCGATTTTCCTCTAGAGTCCACCTCCAAACCAATCGTATCTATTCACAAACGACTCAATAATATCAAATATTGCTAAAGAAATCAATTACATTGCATAAATTTATATTCCCCAAACTTTCTCCCAAAAAGTCAAAAATCGACCCCGAGCTCGCTTGGTCAAAACCCGAGGTTCAGACCAAAATCCATTCACCCCCGAGCCCGATTATATAATTTATTTCGAAATCCAACCTCAATTCGAGGTCTAAATTCCAATTATGCAAAAATCTCTAATTCTACCCAAATCCCCAATTTCCACTATGAAAATCCTAAATTTTAGGTTGAAAACTCATGAAATATAATGGATAATTGAAAAAAAGTAGGTTAGAATCACTCACCAACAATTTGGGAAAGGAAATATTTTAGGAAAATCGCTTCTAGGTCTTCTAGTTTTGAAATTTTTGAAAGAATGGCAAAATCCCGTAATTGGGACTGTTTTAAGTCACTGGCGTCAGGTGTTCATCGAGTTCGCGTGAAACCTGACTCGTTCGCGAAGAGAATGGCCCGACTGGCTTACGCGATCGTGAGTAACTCCACATGTTCGCGAAGGTCTAGCCCGCCTCACCTCCGCGTTCGCGAGACTAGGCTCGCGTTCGCGTAGAGTTATCTCTACTCCCCTGCCCCATCTAACTAACGCTACACGTTCGCGTGTGGCTGGTCGCGTAGAGCAGGCCCCCAATACTCCGCGTTCGCGACCAAGGTTTCATTTTCGCGTACATCAAAATCTCCCCCAGACCATTTTACCTTTCGCAATCGTGGGAGTATATTCGCGACCGTGAAGAAGGAAATACCAGAAACCAGCAGAAGTGAAAACCAGCAAACTTTCTAAGTTCAAATCATCCCGTAGCCTATCCGAAACTCACTCGACCCCTCGGGGCTCTAAACCAAAAGTGCACACAAGTCCAAAAATATCATACGAACTTGCTTGCGCGATCAAATCTCCAAAATAACACCTAGAACTACGAATCGGACACCAAATCAAAGAAAATTTTCAAGAAAACTTTAAAACTTCTATTTTCACAACCGAACGTCCGAATCACGTCAAATCAACTCCATTTCTCACCAAATTTGACAGACAAGTCATAAATATTATAGTGGACCTATACCGGGCTCCAGAACTAAAATACGGACCCGGTATCAACAAAACCAAACATTAGTAAATTCTTAAAATTATTAAACTTTCAACTTTTAATTTTCCATCAAAATTCCATATCTCGAGCTAGGGACCTCGGAGTGCGATTCCGGGCATACGCCCAGGTCCCAAATTACAATACGGATCTATCGGGACAGTCAAAATATAGATCCGGGTCCATTTACTAAAAACGTTGATCAAAGTCAACTCAAATGGTTTTCAAAGCAAAATTTCATATTTTTCACAGTTTTTAACATAAAAGCTTTCCGAAAACACGCTCGGACCGCGCACGTAACTTGAGGAGGGTAAAAATGAGATTTTAAGGTTTCAGATCATAGAATTAGGTTTTAAAATATAAGATGACCTATCAGGTCAGCACATTTGATATTGAATTAAAGAGTATAATAATAGCGGGTAACGGAAAATATTATTAGAATATGTATTTCTAGAATACCAAAATTTGACAGGATCACTTCCAATGGGGCTTCATGAAATAAATTACAAGAACACCAGCCCTGGCTAGTTAAAGACACCAGCCCTGGCTAGTTAGAATCTCAACAGTAGACCCTAAACCATGGTCCTCCTCACAACCCTTTCGCGCCTACCCTCGGCTTAACGGGTTAACTGAGGACCACCAGTTATGTTTCCATAACCAGGGTTTACTGTCAAAATTAATAACTGCCTGGACTATATAGTTCTTAACCTATAGCACCATCGGGGTGATACAGTAAAATCTAATAACTAAACATGCCAACAAAGTAGATTAGTATGACTAAGTTTAACACCTATGTATTTAGCCTATCATTTAGGCTAAATGAATATCTATAGTATATAAACTATAAGAACAAAAGAAGTACCTGAGACCGCCGGATTTGTGGCCAAGTAGCCTTTTCTGATTTTTTATTTCCAATATAAAATCTTTACATAGGGAGATTTACAAGAGAGAAGGGGGAGCTGATTTACAAGAGGGGAGAGAGTTATTCTAGAGAGAAGTCAGAGCGTTGGCTAAATCCTGCTTCTCTTAATGAATTCTAACTCCTTATATAACATAGTGTCTAACTAAAAACAAAAGAAATGGCTAACAAGATTGGCGAATAAAGAAAAGATAAAAAGTAATAAAAATAATCAACTTTTAAAAAATTGATTACTTCGGACACGCTGCTTTATTAAAGTATCCGGTCCCGCTTGCTTTATTAAAGTTTTTTGTCTTCATTACCCCATTAATTCATTGGTGGGGCCTTTAGTATCTTTCAGGCTTTACCTTTTCCTTTGTTGGTTTTATCAGAAGATTCTTCCACACTCATTTGGAATTATTGTAGAAAACTTTCTACATCTTGGAGATTTACTTCAGTGTCTTCTTCTTCCTAAGACTCTCATGCTATTACTTCTTCAGTTTCCATGGTATGTCCTGTTGATGCCATTGAAATATCGTCTAGAATTTCTATCTTCAGATTCTTTATTAAATCCTTTTTTACTTCCTCCATATAAGGAAGCTAACATTTCTGATTTTGACATAGTGCCTTTTTCATTTGAAGTTGTTTGACTAATTGCTTAAAAGGACTTAAATCCTCTAAAATCGTGATATTATTATTCTTTTGGGTGTTGTATTCATCCATAGCTCTTTAGATGTTATCCAGAATTTCTTGGCCATGTAACTTCCCTTGTGGGTCTTTTGGATCATTCTGAAGTAATTTGGTCCAGAATTTTATATAAAATTCTATTTAAACATAGAAATCCTTCAGTAGATCAGAGATAAAATGCTTAGCTTGTTCACAGTTCCAGAAAAATAGGCATGCTTTTCAAATATATCAGCGAAAATCCAAATCTTTTACCGAAATCACCAAAATATGAGTACGTTTTGTAAAACTGTGATTTTTCCCAAAAACTTTTCAATAATAGATAGGATGTTTCATTTTTGAAATGGCATGAGGAAAATACATCTCTATGCCTACATGTCAATGAGTATGTGAAGTCATAAATGACGCAATATCGTACAACATGAGGAAAAATGCATCTCTATGCATGTATGTCAAGTGTGCATGTCAATGCGATACAACTCAGTAATAAAACCATATGCATACTCTCAGTGTATCATTTCACTCAGTCATCCCAATCACTTAGTCTTTATATTCACTCAATCCTCCCAATCACTCGGCACTCACACTCGGTACTCGGCACTCGCACTCAGTAGGTACCTGCGCTCACTGGGGGTGTGTACAGATTCTGGAGGGACTTCTTCATCCCAAGCGCTATAATCTGCAGGGACAACTCACGTGTTGCACGGACAACTCACGTGCTATAGTATCAATATCTGGATCTGTACGGATAATTCACGTGCTATAATATCAATATCTGGATTCGCACGGACAACTCACGTGATATAATAAGCCAATCTCGCCTGCTGCGGTGTGCAGTCCGATCCCATAATTATCGTCACAATCAAGCTCTCGGCCTCACTCAGTCATCAATCTCTCCAGTCTCTCGGGCTCACAATGTCATGAAACTAGCCCAAAATAATGATATGATGTATCAATAAATAATAACATAGACTGAGATATGATATGTAATGAATGAATATGACTGAGTATGAAATTATAGTTTAAACATATAATTCGACAATAGAAATGACCTAGGTGGGTCCCAATAATACCAACATTTGCCTAAGCACGATTTCTAACATGAGTCACAGCTCAATTTCTCTAACACATAAAAATACATGGAAAAATACAAGTTAATTGACTATACAGCTCTACGTTAGAGAAACTGAGCTGTGACTCATATTAGAAATCATGCTTAGGCAAATATTGGTATTATTGGGACCCACTGAGGTCATTTCTATTGTCGAATTATATGTTTAAACTATAATTTCATACTCAGTCATATTCATTCATTGCATATCATATCTCAGTTTCTGTTGTTATTTATTGATACATCATATCATTATTTTGGGCTAGTTTCATGACATTGTGAGCCCGAGAGACTGGAGAGATTGATGACTGAGTGAGGTCGAGGGCCTGATTGTAAGGATAATTATGGTATCGGACTGCACGCCGCAACAAGCCAGATTGGCTTATTATAGCATGTGAGTTATCCGTGTGGATCCAGATATTGATACTATAGCATGTGAGTTGTCCGTGTAGCACGTGAGTTGTCCGTGCGGATCCATATATTAATATTATAGCACGTGAGTTGTCCCTACAGATTATAGTGCTTGGGCTGAAAGAGCCCCTCCGGAGTCTGTACACACCCCCAGTGAGCGCAGGTACCTACTGAGTGCGAGTGCCGAGTACCGAGTGTCGAGTGCAAGTGCCGAGCGATTAGGAGGATTGAGTGACTGTGAGGAATGAGTGACTGGGAGGACTGAGTGAAATGATACTCTGAGAGTATGCATATAATTTTATTACTGAGTTGCATCGCATTGACATGCACACTTGACATACATGCATAAAGATGCATTTTTTCTCATGCTGTACGATATTGTATCATTCATGACTTCACATACTCATTGACATGTAGGCATAGAGATGTATTTTCCTCATGCCATTTGAAAAATGAAACATCCTATTTGTTGTTGAAAGTTTTTGGAAAAAATCACAGTTTTACTAAACGTACTCATATTTTGGTGATTTCGGTAAAAGATTTGGGTTTTTGCTGATATACTTGAAAAGTAGGCCTATTTTTTCTGGAACTCTAAACGAGCTGAGCATTTTATCTCTGAGCTACTTCTTTTATTACTTCCATTATGTTGTTATAAACTGTTGTTGGCTATTGGTGTTGGACCCCGACTTGTGTTCTAACTCGTCATTACTTTCAACATAAGGTTAGGTTTGTTACTTATTGAGTACATGGGGTCGGTTGTACTCATACTACACTTCTGCACATTGCGTGCAGATATTGGATGTTGATGTTACTGTGATCGACGAGAGCTGGATTTGAAGACGTACCTGCATTCCGGTCGTAGCTGCCTATTGTTCTTGGTAGCCTTAGACTTATAAAAAATCTGTTTATGTATATTTTGGACAGATGATGTATTTATTTCATACCAACTTTGTAAATTCTAATCTTAGAAGCTCATGATTTGTACTACCAGTCCTTGGGGAGTGTATTAGAGTCAGTAAAATATTAATTAAATCGGATTGTTGTTATTTGGCTTACCTAGCGGTTGAGGTTAGGTGCCATCGCGGCTAGTTAGATTTTGGGTTGTGACAGATTCCTATATGGAGGAAGTAAAAAAAGATTTAATAAAGAATCTGGAGATAGAAATTCCAGATGATATTTCAATGGCATCAACAGGCCATACCATGAAAACTGAAGAAGTAATAGCAGGGGAGTCTCAGGAAGAAGAAGACACCGAAGTAAATCTCCAAGATGTAGAAAATTTTCTACAACAATTCCAAAGGAGTGTGAAAAAATCTTCCGATAAAATCAACAAAGAAAAAGGTAAAGCCTGAAAGAGACTGAAGGCTCCACCAATGAATTATTGGGTTAATGAAGACAAAAGACTTTAATAAAGTAAGCGGGACCAGATACTTTAATAAAGCAGTAGGCCCGAAGGAATCAACTTTTTAAAAGTTGATTGTTTTTATTACTTTTTTATCTTTTCTTTGTCGGCCAATCTTGTCGGCCATTTCTTTTGTTTTTAGTTAGGCACTCCGTTATATAAGGAGTTAGAATTCATTAAGAGAAGCAGGCTTTAGGCAACTCTCTGACTTCTCTCTAGAATAGCTTTCTCCCTTATTGTAAATCAGCTCTCTCTTATCTCTTGTAAATCTCCCCTCTATAAAGATTTTATATTGAAAATAAAAAATCAGAAAAGGCTACTTGGTCACAAATCCGGCGGTCTCATGTACTTCTTTTGTTCTTCTAGTTTATATACTATAGATATTCATTTAGCCTAAATGATAGGCTAAATACATAGGTGTTAAACTTAGTCATACTAATCTACTTTGTTGGCATATTTTGTTATTAGATTTTACTGTATCACCCCGATAGTATTATAGATTAAGAACTATATAGTCGAGACAGTTATTAATTTTGACAGTAAACCCTGGTTATGAAAACATAACTGGTGGTCCTCAGTTAACCCGTTAAGCCGAGGGTAGGCGCGAAAGGATTGTGAGGAGGACCATGGTTTAGGGTCTACTGTTGAGATTGTAACTAGTCAGGGCTGGTGTTCTTGTAATTTATTTCCTGAAGCCCCATTGGAAGCGATCCTGTCAAATTTTGAATGCTTCTTTTTAAGGTTAAAAGGTCGTTCAATTTTACATAAGGGTTTGATCAATCGATTTCGCGTGAATTTGAAAAGATTATTCTTTCAATATATTCTTGAAAAATATTATTATTTGTATGGCCTAATATTAAATCCTAAAATTATGGATATTTGTTACTTCATATGCTTTTATCTCAATTTCTCCAGATTTATCAACTAATACAAATAACTTAATATAATAAAAACTACATTTAGTCATTCGTTGGAATAAATGGAGATAGGAAAAACTTTGTAGGTGAATTTTGTATTTAGATGAATTGCCACCCGATTGGTAGGATTATTGGAAGCATACTTTGGTGTTGTAGGCTTTAAGATTTTTTCCATTCATATAGACGTTGAACTTTCTTTTTTGGGAATAAAAGTGGCAAATTTATAAATGATCTCAAGCTCCTAAATATTAGTAGTTTATTTATAAAAGGAGATTTAGTGCATTTGGTATCATTTTAAATAAAGAATGATCTAATAATCAAATTTTTAGTTAATTTTAAAGTTCTAAAAATTAGGAAAATAACTAATTTACTGATTTATCCAATATGAAATATACTTTTCAAGGATAAAAAAGGCGTACGGCATTTCGCTAAGAACCTTTGTGCTTTTAATATAACTAGTCTCTATGTACATATGTTGCACGTAAATTTTCCATCTATTACTTAAATAAAAGAGAATTGTTGTAAAACAATTGGTGAAAAATATACAACAATCTTCTAAATGTTAAGTATTAATGTTAATACATTAAAATAACACCTGAACTGAAAACGATTGAACGTCGTATCAACTTGGAAAGATAACCTATACTTATGTTAGCTAGATAGTATATATATTTATAGTCTAGAAAAATGCAATATGGTAGTACCTTTCTAACCTTTTGGCTAGCTTTTCATAACAAAATCTCCTGTTAACAATATTTATATCTCTCGAGAAAGTGTAATATATAATATTACATGTGAAAAAATATATTGCGACAAATATAATTAACAATTGGAGATATTTTGGCCATGTAATTTATTTATCATCATTGCAAAATAAGAGCATATAGAAAATTGAGAAAAAGACATGATTGGCAGCACATTAACCCATCATAAGTTTGGCATATTGTACGAAGTTGCTGTTAAAATATCTACGTACTATTGTATAAAAGCTATTTGAGGGAAATACATTTTTCGATAACATGATGGTTGCATTCTTTTTGAATTAACTTTTTATGTAAACAAAGATCATTTTTAGGTTGTCTACTACCTGACACTGTGACACATATAACATATAATTAAAGCGACAAGGAACCAATGGCTGAAAGACCGTTCAATGTTAAAATATTTGAGTAATCTTTCTGGCAGTAGTTTTTGGCACAATCTTATGTGGAGTCAAAACTAAATTTTTTTTTGCTTTCACCAAGAATTTGACAATTAATGTCTCATTTGGTTGACCAGCATAGCTCTTTCTGTTATGTATTCACAATTTGCATTTTTACTTAGTGATGAAAATACTTCCCTTATTAAACAATCTTCAATACTACTATCAACATTAGCACGAATGATCAAATTAACCATCTCTTATTGTATGCTCTTTCCGTTCCTAACACGAATCAAGAAATCTCCAAATGTTGGATTTGTTCTTGATATGATTTTTTGTTAGCTGATTTTTTTTCATTTGATGCCATAAGTATATTTTTACCAAGCCAATTATAGTCTCTGATCATGAGTTTACTATCAATTTAACAACATCACTCTACTTTGAGATATTAGTAATGGTTGTCTTAATTGTTTGAAGAGGTATCGAATCTAGAGTGAGTCGTACGACCTCCTGGTAAAATTGTCACTACAACATCACTTATTGTTGTTGTTGTTGTAGCTTGTTATTGTTATTTTAAAGCTATCACACCTTTTGATTTGATGTAAGTAATGCAAGATATGTGCAATTTTTTGCTTTTCCTCTAAGTTCATCTTGAAAGAATCATCCTGATATATCATAGTCAAATCTTTGCAATATATATAGTCAAGAAGCATCGCTGTTGTTTAGGATTTAGTTCTGATTATGCATTAAAATCTTTGTTAGGCACTTTTATAGACTTCTCCGATTAAAACATTATCACCTATCCCTTGATCAAGTTTAGGTATATTAATGACCTCTACGAAATAATTAATACCTTTTAACATGTGTTGTAGTTGAGTATCACATAAATTGCATGTATCCTTATAAAGTTTTTCTGATAGATTTTAATATTATGTATCCTAGAAGTTTCTAAGTTCGGTTGGCTTATAATGAACCAATATGGTTGTTGTAACGACCCGACCGATTGTTTTGAGCTCTAGCGTGTCGTTCGGCGGTTGGAGGCCTTGAGTAACTTCACTTTGGGTATTATGACTTGTATGTGTGGTCGGAATTGAATTTCGGGAAGTTCGAAATTGATTTGGAAAGAAAATTCTAATTTCGGAAGCTTTAAGTTGGAAAAATTGGCTAAGGTTTGACTTTTTGAGTAAACGACCTCGGAATCAGGATTTGAAGATTCCAATAGGTTCGTATGATGATTTCGTACTTGGGCGTATGTTCAGGTTGAGTATCGGATCACCCCGGGAGCATTTCAGTGCTTATCATGGAAGGTTGGCATTTTGAAGGCTTAAGAATTTCCGAAGTTTGGTTTGAAGTAGGCTTTGATATTATCGATGTCCGTTTGGGATTTTGTGCCTTGGAATGGGTTCCTATTGTGATTCATGACTTGTACACAAAGTTTGGCAACTTTCTGGAATGTTTTGGTATGGTTCGGACGCGTTCGTCGAAGTTTGAAAATTTGAAAGCTTAAAGAAGGATTTCGATCGTCGATCCGTAGTTTCGATATTGTTTTACATGATTTGAGGCCTCGACTAAGTTCATAATATATTTTGGGACGCGTGGGGCTACAGAAGCGACAATTGGACTGAGCTAGGGTGGCCACAGATGCAAGGCTATTTTTCGCATCTGCGAGCCTGCAGATGCGAAGGGTGCTTCACAGAAGCGAAAACGAGAGGGGTAGCTGGGTCGCAGAAGTGGAGGGATATTCGAATGTGCGGAAGCGCAAGAGCATGTGGGGGATCGCAGAAGCGGTCGCGCAAGAGCGAAAATAGGTCTGCAGAAGCGGATTTTCCCTGGCTTGGAGGGAACCACACCTGCGATGGATTTAGGAATAAATCATATATTTGAATTCGTGGTGTTATGGGTAAAGTTTATCTTCGAATATTTTCGGAATTCGGACATGTGGGTCCGAGGGTTGGATTTATCGACTTTTCGAGCGGGGAGTTGGGAATTGTATAAATTGATTAATTATAGGTATTAGAATACATTTTGATTGGATTGACGGGCTTTGGTTCGAGTTAGAGAGGCTTTGGAGCCGGTTATGGAACTTCGGAGCGAGGTAAGTCTCCTGTCTAACCTTGTGAGGGGGAAACTGTCACGATCCAAAGTTCCCTCCATATGATATTGTGATGGCACCTAGTCTTCGTGACTAAGTAAGCCTAATATTCACTGAAATAATAACAATATTTAACTAACATCTGACAAATATGAAATACAAATCACAATACGAATTTACAATCCCAAAACCCGGCAGTACAAGTTATAAGCTCTACTGAGTTTCTAGAAAATAAACCTCTAAATACAACTGTTTCGAAATAAAGATAAAACAGTGCAAATACAATATCAGAAGGTGACTCCGAATCCTGCGAACGCAGTATCACGTTTACCTTGAGTCTCCGCAGCAGGATTCGTACAACTAACTAGTAATTGACTGACTCCGAAATATCCGTATCTGCACAAAAATATACATAAGTATAGTATGAGTACACCACAACGGTACCCAGTAAGTATCAAGACTAACCTCAGTGGAGTAGTGACGAGGAACAGTGAAGACACCTACTGGACTAAATAACCTGGACAAGTATAGGTGCAGAACTAGCAGAGTACGATATCTCTAACAAACTACGCATAATGACAACAATAACACAGTGCTTGCAATAGGAAATAGAAGCAACAATTAGCAGCGGGACACAACAAGTAACAACACAGTAGAGTAAGCTGAACACATTTTAAATCCGGTGAAAACAAATAAGGGAAAGATAAGTAGCAACTCAGTAAGAATAACCGCTTCCACGAGGTACCAAACCTTAGAATAATCACAATTCACGGGTCCAAATTCGGGAACCCGAATCACTTGGCACCCTGTGCCATCGTTTCAATTGGTAACTGCACGGACGACTCACGTGCCAATAGAGAAATGCTCACATAGAAGGCAAGTGGACGAGGGTATGTATGAATGATCAATAACATTAGGATCCCTCTTCTTAAACAGATAGGGGTGATTAATTACGTATATGCTTGTGCAAGTGTTCTATCTTAATTCAGGCTAAAGAGTAAGAGTAGAGGAAATGTACGACACATAAGGAACAACCCCCACAATTTGCACAGAGTAAAGCTCACATAAGTTAGGCACGCCACTACACAAATATCAACAACAAAAATGCCCCAGGCTATCTCAAGTCATCACCAATCAATCCCCGACATAGCCCACCTCATCTCGCCACGTGCGCAATAATAAAGTAAATGCCCATTTTGTCTCGCCGCATACGCATAATAGTATTTCTGTCTTATCTCGCCACATGCACAAACCCGCATATATAACCCGCCTTGTCACGCCGCATGTGCAATATCAATAGTAAAAATAGCACGGCAGAAACCTCGTGCAAACACCCAACAAAACCTCCAACAATGACACGTGCCAAGATCACAACATCATAATAGCCTTCGGCTCAACAAACTTAGTACAACAACAACAACCACAAAAATGCACGGGAATACGACCAGTAAATCAATTTAAGAGCTTTCGAACACATAGAAACAGTAGAACAGATTCACAGAGAATAAACACAATAAAGAATACCAGTCACAATACGAATAGCTCAACAAGGGAGAGATAATATGTAACAACTGTTTCACAAGTACAATTCGACAACAAGAAAGGTAACATGAGTCAATAATTCGAAATAAGGGTGAGGCAACTATGATAAAGGATAACTACTTCATTTAGGGTGGAACAACCACGGAAGAGATACAACAATTTCAATTAAGGATAAGCAATAAGGAAAAGATAGCGTGGCAGTCGAAGAGGTGGCAACTTCAGTCAATGCACACAGTCAAATAGGCAATAAGAGTGGAACATGAAGTAGTTAATTCCAATTAAGACACGTAAGGGTGATACTAGTAAATGGAAAATTAAACATATAAAAAACAACTTCATATCTAATGAACATAAGAACCTAAGAATCCTAAACGGTCAATTTTTCACAAATAAGCTCGCACACGTACTCATCACCTCGCGTATACGGGCTTCACATGATATAATTAGCATAAAAGACTCAAATCCTAAGGGGTAATTCCCCCACACAAAATTAGGCAAGATACTTACCTCAAATCTCGCTCAATCAGTCGATAAGGATGCCTTTCCCTCAATTTTCCAACTCCGAATGGCCCAAATCTAGCCAAAAGAATTTACATATCATGAATACAATTACAAGAAACTAATTTAAATCATAAATCTACGACTTTATCAAAGAATTGAAAAATCACACGAAAAAGTCGACCTGGGCCCACGTCTCGAAATCGGGTAAAAGTCATAAAATACGAACACCCACTTGACCACGAGTTCACCCGTACCAAAAAATACGACACCAAATTGCCACTCAATTCCTCAAATCAAACTCTCCAAAATTTATCAAATTTCCAACTCTCGCCAATTGACGCTAAAATGACCTACGGACCTCCGATTCAATATCCGAACACGCTTTAAAGACCAAACTCTCCCCGGGGAGCTATTGAAACTGTCGAAACTCCATTCCGGAGTCGTCTTTACATAGTTCAAATTACGGCCAATTCCTATGACTCCAGCTTCCATTTTAAGGATTATGTGTCCCATTTCACTCCGAAAACAAAAATAAATCCTCCCGGCAAGTCACGTAGTCACAAAGTGAGATAGAGGAAGCAATAAATAGGGGTTCGGGGCTAATACTCTCAAAAAGACCGGCCGGGTCATTATAGAAACTACCCCTAGGTGATATTTATTGTTATGTACAACTAGTTGTGGGTACTACGTACGCACGAGGTGACGAGCGTCCGTACATAGCTAAAGCATGTTTATGTCCGGGTAGACTTAGGATCTTATCATGTAATATTTAAATTACTTGATCTCACTCTGTTGGCTTAATTAATGGAAGTTATAACTGAAATCGATTTAGAAATAAATATATGCACACTAGGCAAGCCTTAACACATTGAGTTTTGGGCGAGTTATTTGAGAAATGATAAAGATTATACTCTTGTTATGCTCGTATGTTGTATTGTAAATATGTGTCTCGTAATTCGGTAACTTCCTTCTTTTTTTGTGGAGCGGGCCGAACGCCTCGGCAGTATATAGATGCATCTATGGTTCGTGCCGCACGACCCTTGGTAGTGTACACATTATTCCGGATCGGGCCGAACGACCTCGGCAGAATCGTGTGTTATATCGCTAGTAGTGCGAATACTCACGAGCTAAACTTTTCACCGATGCCCGGCATTTTATATGGTATTCCTTACTTATTTGATAATGACACTTGTCATTTTTTCGAGCTGTTAAGGTAGAATACAAGATTTAAAAATTTATGCTTTGAAAGAAGAAATTAGAAGATTATGTAACTTACAGATTTACCCCATCATTGCCGTATGCCTCATATCTGCTTGTGTTTTATTATATTGCTTTATTGGACCTTTAGTAAGTGTCGATGTCGACCCCTCATCACTACTTCTCTGGGGTTAGGCTAGATACTTACTGGGTACGCGTTGATTTACGTACTCATGCTGCACTTCTGCACTAAATGTGCAGGATCTGACAGGTTCATTGATGATCACCTTGGCGCGTAGGCGCACATGTTGAGGAGACCTCACGTGAGTTGCATTCCAGGCTACACATCTGAGTCCACCGAATCTCTATTGTACTATTTATTTTATTTTGTCTTATTACATTCGAGACAGATATTGTATTATTATTGTACTCCTTAAAAAATACTCATGCACTTGTGATACCGGGTTTTGGGAGTTCCTACGGGTTGTTCGTTATTGTAGTTGGATAAATTTTATCTCATACAATTTAATTAAGGAAGAATTATGATTTCAAAATACAAAAATGGGTAATTAACTTGATCAATCACTGTTGGCTTGCCTGGCGGCGATGTTAGACGTCATTGTAGTCTTTAGTGGATTTTGGATCGTGACAGTTACAAATAAAATTTCAGAGAACTAATGGCTTTTTGAAAAGGACTATCTCAAGTAAACATTCAGAAATATTACCACCTTATTTTAATAGCCTTTTTTTCTTTTTGCCTCTTTGAATTAATGTTTGACACTTTCTTCCTTTAAAAGTAAGTAAGTTTTCAAAAGAAAGAAGCCTCCTACATAATCCAAGAATAATCTCCATGAGTACCTTTCACTTGTTTTAGAATTAGCACTAAATCAGGAAAGAGGTTAAGAAGATCAAATTTTATATAAGAAAACTTTTTAGTTTAAATATTAAATTGCTTAGCTCTAGCAATTCCCAGTTACTCATCTTCATTTTTTTTGTCTATACCTTCCGCTGAGGGTTCCAGACATGATACTCCGATTATTTTTTGTATATGTACATTTATGCTAACTTCATTGTCTAGTAAGCACATCTTGAAATACTAAGTGAACAAATTTTATACATTAGTAGTAATATTAGGAATGCTAAGTTTACTTCTTGGTTCTATTTATAATATATTTTAAACTTTGTAACATTCCTACTCAAAATAATTAAATAAATAAATAAGGAACAGAGAAAATTAGAAATAAAAATTTAAATTGAAAGATTTTGTATATTTATCCGACATATACTTATTAACCAACCGAACATATTATTTTGTACTTAGAAAAGACTGATGCAACAAAAAAGAAATTTTCATTTGTGGAAACAAAATCCAAATAATAAAAGTTTCCAAGCAAAAACGTTGCTTATAAAGTTATGGCAAGTGATTTATTGTTTAGATTTATATCTTATTTTATTTCAGGAATGATGTTGGTTCTTTTGCAATTTTGAATCCTATTTGGAACAGTAGAAAATCACACATTTTTAGATATTATTAGTAAAGTCAGGAGCTTGTTGTTGAAATTCCCGAAATACAGGTTTACCGGCTTAAAGGTACAAATACAATATTACTTTTAGTTGAATTCAAAGTTTTAGATACGGATTCTTAAATATTATAATATTATCTAATTATTAATTATCATTTTTAACTAATATTGAACTGTTTTAAAAAAAATATTATCTTTCAAATCATAAAATTAGATCAATAGTCATGTATTCATAATAAATAAACAATGTTCAATTCGAATAGAAGCATGTACAAGAGTATTTCCTTTGTTGTTAATTATCAAGAGAATTCATAAAGATATTTATAAAACTTGAATATGTTCGTATATTGTCACGACCCAAAATCCACTAAAGATCGTGATGGCGGTTAACACCGTTGTCAGGCAAACCAACGGTGACTGATCAACTTAATTTGTAACGACCCGATCGGTCTTTTTTTTTTAGGACCCCGTTCCCCTAAATAAGACTCCCCGTATATATTTTATAACTTGCGGGGATGGTTAGTTCGAGATTTGGAAGGCTTCTAGCTGAAATCGGAACACTTGGTTCCTTAAGGTTGGCTAAAGGGGCTAAGTTTGACTTTGGTCAACATTTTGAGTAAACAACCTCAGAATCGGGATTTGAAGGTTCCAATAGGTTCGTATGATGATTTTGGACTTGAGCGTATATTCGGATCGGGTTCTGGATGACCCGGAAGCGTTACGACACTTAATATCGATGGTTGGCAATTTGAAGGTTTTAAAGTTTTTTAAATTTGGTTTGGAGTAAGATTTGATGTTATCGAGGTTCGTTTGGGATTCTGAGCCAAGGAATAGTTCCGTATGGTGATTAGAGACTTGCATACAAAATTTGGTGTCATTCCGAGTAGTTTAAATATGTTTCGGCGCGTTCGGAGTAAGTTGGAAGAACTTGAAGTTCATAAGTTAATTCAATTTGGTTTGGGGTGTGATTCTTAGTTTTGATGTTGCTTATTGCATTCCGAGGGTTCGAGCTTGTTCGTTTTATGATTTCAAACTTTTTGGTATATTTGGGCGGGGCTCCGGGGGCCTCGGGTGTTAACCGGATGAGGCGCGGAACTCATTTGGACTTGGAAGGACAGCTAAAGCACCAGGTTTCTGGTGAAATCGCACCTGCGGAGAGCTAACCGCAGGTGCGAGCTCGCAGAAGCGAGCCATGGACCGCAGAAGCGGCACAACACAGGCTGACTAGTGATCACAGAAGCGGCAAAGGAACTGCACCTGCGGAGGCGCAGGTGCGAAGAAGACTATCGCAAATGCGGAATGGGGACGCAGGTGCGGCGCGCTCGTCGCAGAAGCGAGCCCCTAGATGCGAGATTTAGGCCGTAGAAACGGCTTTGGGCATTGGCCAATGGTATGCAAAAGCGGGGAAACGAGCGTACGTACGGGACCGCAGAAGCAAAACCAGCCAGCCTTAGGCACATCCGCAGAAGCAGACCTTGGTCCGCAGAAGCGATGCCCCAGCGACCGCAGGTGCGGAATCACTGGAGGCAGAGTGGTCCTTTTAAAATGGGACTTAGGCTATTTTGGGTTCATTTTATTGCACACTTGGGCGATTTTGGAGCTTCAAAGAGGGGGATTTCTACCTAGCTAATTGAGGTAAGTAATTTTCATACAATGTGAGTTTAATACATAGATCATGGGTAGATTTTAACATGAAAAATTATAAAATTTTTGGGTTTAGATGAATAACCCTAGGTTTTGATAAAAATGGGATTTAACTACGAAAATTGTTATTGAATGAGTGAAAATTAACTATTTGAGTTTGTGAGGTTATGGGTAACAGCTTTTTTCAAAAAATTTCGAAATCGGGCTACGTGGGCCCGGGGATGAATTTTAGAAATTCTTCTATTGGGGTTGGGTAATCACTCTAATAGTTAGAGTATGGACTTTTGAACGTGTATTGATTAATTTATATAATATTTGATTAGTTTTGGATTGTTCGGCATCGAGTTGGGGCATATGAGCGAAATTGTGGCCAGGACGTGAGCCTTGAGACGAGGTAAGTCTCTTGTCTAGCCTTTAAGAGGGAATCTATCCCATAGGTGATTTAAATTAATATTTGCTTCTAATTGTGGGGGCTACGTACGCACGAGGTGACGAGAGTCCGTGCGTAACTCCTATTCATGCTAATGTCCGGGTAGGTTAGGACCCCAAATCATGGATTACTTGAAATATTTGTACCCTACTTGTTAATTTAAGTGCCCAAAATTATATTAGAACTTGTCAGAGAAATTATTAAGGACCGAATTTCACTTACTTAGATTTTTAGCGGATTACTTGACCGTTAAAGGAAATTTTATTATATTGTGTACTAGCCTTGTTATAACGTTTAAGTCAAATGCTTATAAAGTATCCTCTCCTCTTATGGAGCAAGCCGAACGCCTCAGCAGTAGATAGATGCATTTATGGATCATACCGCACGTCCCTCGGCAGTGTACATATTATTCTGGATCGGGCCGTACGACCTCGACATAAATCGTGCTTAATAATACTCGGAGCCTAATCATACTGGATATTATTTTGTGGCTTGTGAGGTTATACTTATCAATGATGGAAATTTATTTGGAACTTATTAAATTGTGAAAGAATCCTCCTTGTTAATGGTTATTATTATTAATTACATAACTCATGTTTATTTGGTATTTCTGTATTCATATTGCTAGCCCATAGTAAGTGTCGAAATCGACCCCTCGTCACTACTTCTTCGAAGTTAGACTTGATACTTAATGGGTACATGTTGTTTATGTACTCACGCTACACTTCTACACTAATCGTGCAGGATCTGAAGCAGGTGCATCTGGCGGTAATACCGGTACGCATCCTAGATATCTCGAGGTCTAGTGGTGAGCTGCATTCCTGAGTCGTTCCGCGGCACCTAGAGTCTCTCCTTTACATTTATTTCTGTCTATTTTCATTTCAGACAGTGGCTAGAGTTTTGTATAATCTATTAGTACCCATACACTTGTAACACCAGATCTTGGCACACACTTTAGTAGACTTTACTATTTTGGAGTATTTACCTATTTATGCGTGCATTCAGATGCTTTCATTTTTATTCATTTGACTCTCTATTTCGTAAATTCTCTAAATACATGGAACTTAATTACTTGTAAGCCTGTTAAAAGAAGAAATCACGTAGTAAATTTATCATAGGCTTGCCTAGCGGCGACGTTAGGTGCCATCACGGCCTATATGAGAAATTGGGTCGTGACAATATGGTATCAGAGCACTAGGTTCACGTAGGTCTCACGAGTTATGAGCATCCCTAATAGAGTCTTTAGGATCGGTGCAGAGACGTCCGTACTTATCTTCGAGAGGCTATAGGCGTTAGGAAACTACTCCTTTTTTCATCTCCTATCGTGCAGTTGATGTGGTACTAAGTATCTTTCTCTTATTCTCTCACAGATGGTGAGAGCTCGTGCAACGGATCTTCCAGACCATGGAGGAGCTGCTCCCCTTGTTGCTAGAGGCCGAGGGAGGGCTCCAGCCCGTGGTAGGGGACGAAGACGTCCTAGAGTTACTCCAGCTATGCCACCAGTGGATCCCGTGGAGGATCCTATTATTGAGGAGCAAGGCGAGGTGCCTGTAGCAGAGCCATCCCTAGTGGATTTTATGTCCGCTCTGGGATTCCAAGTGGTCATGGGCCGTATGTTGCGGTTCATGGATTCTATGACTCAAACTGGCTTACTTCTAGCAGACCCAACCACATCTCAGGCGGGAGGGGGAGCACAAACCCCTACCACTCAAGCTCCAGGGCATGCAGTTGTCGTATATCAGACCCCTAGCGCATTACCCATGGGCGGAGCTCAGCCAGTTGTAGCAGCTATACCCAAGCCTAGGCCAGTTGCGGCCGGCGATCTGCAGAAACTGTTGGACAGATGGACTAGGATCCATCCCCCTCTCTTCGGAGGTGAGCGACATGAGGACCCCCAGGACTTTATTGATCGGTGCAGGGATCGACTGCACAACATGAGGATATTGGAGTCCCATGAGGTGTATTTTACTACTTTCCAGCTAGAGGACAAGGCCCGTAGATGGTGGCAGTCATATCTTCACGGTAGACCAGCAGATTCCCCTCCCATGACTTGGGACCGGTTCACCTAAATTTTTTTGGACCGGTATATTCCACTCTCTCAGAGGGAAGAGTTACGGTTTCAGTTTGAGCAGCTCCAGCAGGGTCAGATGTCAGTGACCGACTATGAGGCAAGGTTCTCTGAGTTATCCCACCATGCATTTATGATCATTCCCACCGATGCAAAGAGAGTGCAGAGGTTTGTTTTAGGTTTGCACGCTGGCATTCAGGCCACCATGGCCCGAAAGGTTGAGATGGGGACTTCTTACGAGCTAGTTGTAGAGATATCTCGAAGGATCAAGGGTGTACGTCAGCGTAGCTGGGAGCAGGCTACGAAGGATAAACAATTTCGGTATTCGGGAGAGTTCAGAGGTGCCCCGGCTTGGGGCAAAGGCCATTTTGTGAGGGGTCAGTCTAGCAGGCCCACATATGCAGCATCGCCACCTACTCGGGGTGCTCCAGTGTGACCGTATTTCAGCGTCATGCCAGGGAGTTCCTACCTCCCACCGGCTATTCAGGGTTCCTTTAGTGGGTACTCAGGCCATCGGGGTCAGACTTTAGGTCAGCAGCTTACCGTACCGAGAGGTTGTTTTGAGTGTGGGAATCTCAGTCATGTGCGGAAGTTCTGCCCCAGGCTTCGGGGCAAGGCAGTGCAGCAGGGTCAGCAGCCTATGATTACAGCACCAGCTGCCCCACCAGTCATCCGGCCGCCTAGTGGCGGAGGGCAGATGGGTAGGGTCCGTCCTAGAGGTGGAGGCTATCCAGTTGGAGGCCAAGCAGATGGCGCTCCAGCTAAGTTCTATGCTTTTCCGGCCATACCGGATGTAGTGGCCTTAGATTCCGTGATCACATGTATAATTTCTCTTTGCGGTAGGGATGCTTCGGTACTATTTGACCCAGGGTCTATGTATTCATATGTTTCCTCTCTGTTTGCTCGTTTCTTGGGTGTTTCTCGTAAGTCCTTGGGTGCTCTTGTTTATGTGTCCACTCTAGTGGGCGATTCTGTTATTGTGGATCGGATCTACCGGCCCTGCATTGTTACATTTTGTGGTTATGAGACTAGAGAAGATCTTCTGTTGCTCGATATGACCGACTTTAAGGTCATCTTGGTCTTGGACTGGCTATCTCCATATCACGCCATCATTGATTGCCATGCCAAGACTGTTACCTTGGCAATGCCAGAGTTGCTTAGATTGGAGTGGAATGGTTCGTCTGTCAGTACACCTAGTCAGGTTAAATTGTGAAAGAATTACTTGCTCCTGCTTGTTAATGGTTATTATTATAATTACATAACTCATGTTTATTTGGGATTTCTGTATTCATATTGCTAGCCCATAGTAAGCATCGAAGTCGACCCCTCGTCATTACTTCTTCGAGGTTAGACTTGATACTTACTGGGTACATGTTATTTATGTACTCACGCTATACTTTTACACTAATCGTGCAGGATCTAAGACAGGTGCATCTGGCGGTATTACCGACGCGCATCCCAGATATCCCGAGGCCTAGCGGTGAGCTGCATTCTTGACCTGTTCTGCAACACCTAGAGTCTCTCCTTTACATTTATTTGTGTTTATTTTCATTCCAGACAGTGGCTAGAGCTTTGTATAATCTATTAGTGCCCATACACTTGTGACACCAGATCTTGGTACACACATTAGTAGATTTTACGATTTTGGAGTATTTACCTATTTATGTGTGCATTCAGATGCTTTCATTTTTATTCATTGGACTATCAGTTTCGCAAATTCTCTAAATACATGGAACTTGATTACTTGTAAACCTGTTAAAAGAAGAAATCACGTAGTAAATTCATCGTAGGCTTGCCTAGCGGCGACGTTAGGTGCCATCACGGCCTATATGAGAAATTGGTTCGTGACATAATTACTCGTTTTAGTATTTTGAAATCATAATTCTCATTAAATAAATAGTATGAAATAGGATTTATAGGGTAAATGATAATATTTACATGAACTACAATAATGAACAACCTGTAGGAATCCCCCAAAATCTTGTGTCACAAGTGCATGAGCATCAACTAGGAAATATAATAAAATACAACATTTGTCTAGAATATAAATTAGACAGGAGAATATAAATAACTCTGATGGAGACTCTGTAGGCTGCAAATCGTAACATGGAATGCAACTCATGGTAAAGTGCCCGCAATAGCTGCGCCTCTGCGCCCAAAGACCACCGTACATATATGTATCTGTACAATAAGTGCAACAAGTGCAGCATGAGTACGTAAATCAATGCATACCCAGTAAGTATCTAGCCTAACACCAGAGAAGTAGTGACGAGAGATCGACATCGACACGTACTAGTGGACCAATAAGACAGATACAGTAAAAGTAAACAGATGTGAGTCAAAGTAAATAAACGAAATAACAAGTGTAAGTACGTAGTATAATCTCCTCTCAGCAATAACTCAAGCTCTCAACTAATAGTTACCTCCTCATTCGGAGTATATACATAATGGACCTCATCAGATAGGTCGTCACAATTCAAATCAGGAAAAACTCACAGATATATTGGCTTCTTGCCAATTATTACACACGATTTCATAAGAGTATTTTATAGAAATTTCGAGGCGTACATCTCGATCCATTATAATATTACCGAACCACAGATACATCTATTGTATTACCGACGCGAACGACCCGCTCCTATGAGAGCGTGTTACATAATCCTGCCGAGGTGAACGGCCCGATCCCATCATAATATGCGCACTGTCGAGGGTTGAATGGCATGAACCATAGATGTATCTATTATATAGCCGAGGCGAACGACCCGATCCCATTAGAATAAAAAGCTTTGACGTGTCCTTGACCCACTCACGAATAGACGTGTGAGTCATAAATTTTAAGGGAAACCTTTCGATGAGAATGCATAATGCGGGAGAAATTCGTAAGAGGAGTATAATTATTTCGCGGCAAATCATGAAGCCCATCGAATCTCTACAATAGCAAATCTATCACTCTACACAAGTCTATCTCAAGTCGCAACGTAAAATAAAGAAATTTAATAAGCAAGAGACAACTCAAATAGTACAGTTATAGCATGGCGGGAACCTAAGTCTACCGGGACATAACATGAATCTAGCTATGACACCTCTCAAAAAACCTCAAATCGAAGCCAAACGTCTCAAAACTAGTCAAACCACATGTAATTCAATCAATATACTCCAATACTTACAAATTAAATATTTATAAAAAATTTCAACTCCGCTCGAAAGTCAATAAAATCAACCCTCGGGTCCACGTGCCCAAATTTCGAAAATTTGAAGATAAACTTTACCCATAACACCACGAACTAAAATATATAACTTATTCTAAATTCCATGTCCAATTTCGTGGTCAAAAATCCAAAAATACTTAATTCTAGGTTTTCTATCAAAATCCCAAATTTTTACTGATTTTCATGTTTAAATCCATATACAAACCATGTATTCAACTTGTAATAGGTGAGAATCACATACCTAGTGTTGCTTGATGAAAATCTCCCCTTGAAACTCTCCAAAATCGCCCCAACTAAGTGAAAATGAGAGAAAATGGGCCAAATCCCGCTTTTAAAAGAACACCTCTATCGAGACGACCTTTTACATATGTGGTCCATTAGCTGCTTCTGCGGCTCCGCAGATGCAATGCTCCTTCTCGCTTTTGCGGACAATAGGTCCGCTTTTGCGGACTCTCTTCTACGGCAACAATGTCGCTTCTGCGAAGCAGCCCTCCCTCATGCTTTCCGCTTCTGCGATCGATCCGCCGCAGGTGCGGCTCCGCTTTTGCGGTCCACCTGCCTGCTTCTGCGACCCCTGCCTCAACCATACCTGGATGCTTCTGCGAATCCCACCTCACTTCTGCGACTAGGTTTTCGCAGAAGCGATCGCAGCAACAACAAAGATTTTACAGCTTTTCCTTAAGTTCAAAAATTTATCCGTTAACCATCTGGTATCCACCCGAGGCCCTCGGGACCTTAACCAAATATACCAACACATCCCAAAATATAATACGAACTTAGTCGAAACCTTAAACCACGTAAAACAACATCAAAATCATGAATCGCGCCTCGAATCAAACTTATAAATTTTTAAATTCTATATCTCGTGCTGAAATGTACAAATCAATCCGTAATGACTTCAAATTTCGCACACGAGTCATAAATGACATAACGAAGCTGTTCCAATTTCGAAACCCCAAACGAACACCGATAACATCAAAATCCACTTCAAACCAACTTATGAAATTTCTTTAAAATGCCAACCTTTCATAATAAGCGTCGAAATGCTCCCGGGTGATCTGATATTCAACCCGAATATACGCCCAAGTCCGATATTATCATACGAAGCTATTGGAACCTTCAAACCCCAATTTCGAGGTCTTTACACTCAAAGGTCAAACCTTGGTCAATTTTTCCAACTTAAAGCTTCCAAAATTAGAATTTTCCATTCGAATCAAATCTGAACTTTTCGGAATTCGATTCTGACTTCGCGTACAAGTCATAAAACATGAAGTGAAGCTGCTGAAGGTCTCAAACCGCTGAGTGACATGTTAGAGATAAAAATATTTGGTTGGGTCGTTACATATATCATTAGGTTTTGGTATGTAAGTTGGAATCCCACGAATCTTCCTACACACGGGATGCATTAATATATTTTTATTGGGAAAAAAAAGCCTAAACCAAATTAAAAACAAAATCGGATACAAAAGGATAATAACAATATTACAATTATGTCTAATACTAATATACTATAGCTATATTTTAGGGCTATTTTGGTCTACCAACATTGTATTCATGCTTTTAACGTTCGTACATTGCACGAGATTCTTAAGTCAATTATTTTTGAAAGAATTTCAAATTAATTTTTGAAAAATTATTAAGAGATGATAAGCAAAGAGTAAGAAACAATGTCATATCTTCAGGTTGCATATCGACTCAATGAACCAGCCTTATAAATAACTAATTTGCGAAAGTTGAATCCCGATGCTCAATCCCAACCCTACTTACATTATCAATATTAACATATGATTGGCACCAAAATCTATGTTAATTCTAGTCTCTGCTTATTACTATGTGTATGCTTTATTGTAGAAAAAAGAGTATTTAAATGGGAAAAGTTTAGAAGAAGTCTCTGTCATGACCCAAATTTTTCCTCTGTATAACGTCGTGACGGCACCTAGTCTCTACAACTAGGTAAGCCTGACATTTACGGAATAATGAAATGAAAACATAATTTTAAAACTTAACCGTTCAAAAATACACAGCAAATCCCAAAAGACCGGAACATCGTGAATCACAAACTACAGAAGGAAAAATCTAGTGTCTCTATACATCAGAGTCTAACAAGGAAAAACACAGAAGATAATGGATATGAGAAAGAGTAGAAGGGGACTCCGAGGTCTGCGGACGCGGCAGATATACCTTGAAGTCTCCAAAGCTGTCCCGGCTCACTGATAGTGCGGCTGATAAGGTGCACCTGGATCTGCACACGAAAAACATGTACAGAGAGTAGCATGAGTACACCACAATCGGTACCCAGTAAGTACCAAGCTTAACCTCGGTCGAGTAGTGACACGGTCAGGTCAGAGCCCTACTGGTAAATATATAATAAAACAATATAGAGTGTAATACCGCAATAAAATAAAGGTTGAAATTTAACAACAATGAAATCATAGAAGGTAACAGCTCAGTACACAGAAACACAACAGGGGATCTTCCGAGATACCGTCTCGTAGTCGCAAACGTAAATGTGCAGGGGGATCTCCCACAATACCGTTCCGTAGTCCCAAAGTAAATATGCAGCGCGAATGATAGAAATACAACTACATCACAAAATTCTCACAATTTAGACAAAGTACCAGTCAAGGAAGAAGCAGGAAATTCATTAAGCATGCTGCACATAATTCACATAAACAATTAAGACACGTAGACATGTTGTATTAGACTAAACATGATAGCTACACATATTGGAATAACTCATAAGAATGAAAATAGATTATACTCATTAAAATGGTATAACTCAAAATAACAGGAAAATATGTTGCTGCTCAGTAAGAAAATTGGATTTTTCCACAACTAACCCGTGTACGTACTCGTCACCTCACGTACACGACGCTCACATAGCACAATAGTTCCAAATCTTAAGGGGATTTCCCCCACACGAAGTTAGGCAAGCCACTTACCTCGAACCAAGCTCAATATAATCGGTCACAATGCCTTTTCTACGAATATCCGGCTCTGAATGGCCCAAATCTAGCCAAAAGCAATTACATATCATAAATACAACAATAATAGACTCATCTAATTAATGAAATCAACATTTTAACGAAAATTCCGAAATTAACTCAAAATCGTCCGTGGGGCCCACGTCTCGGAACCAGACAAAAGTTACAGAATATGAATGTTCATCCAACCACGAGTCCAACCATACAAATTTCACCAAAATCCGACATCAACTCGAACCTCAAATCTTCAATTAAAATCTATGAAGATTTCTACCATTTTCAACTCAATCTTTACCCATTTGAACTTAACAATCTTTTCACAACCTTATTGGTATGTATACATAATACTCTTACACCCAAGAATCATACTATTAAGCACCCATATTTACTCCAAACCCGAAATTGAAGAATTGAGGAAAGAAATTCTTACCTCTTTGAAGCCCTAGCAAGATGCTTGTGAAATCTTCAAACCTTGAACAAGAAATTGATGGATAAATGACTAAGTCTTCACTTTCTCTCTCTAAAATGCTCTCATCTCTCTCTAAAATATGAGATGAAACCCTTCAAAATGATCCCCAATAGTGTTTTATAAGAATGGGGTCAGGTTTATAAAACCAGAAAAATGAAGCTCCGGAACAGGTTCTGCGGTCGCATACGTGACCGCATATTGGTCGCATAATCGGTGCCCAATACTTGCAAACATCTATCTGTGTATGCGGTCACTATGCGGCCCGCATACCTGTTCTGCGTTCGCATAGTGACCGCAGAACAGTTATGCGGTCGCATAGTCGACCGCAAATTTCATCCAAACTGGCCCTCTTCTGCCTCATTTTTGCGGCCATTATGTGGCCCGCATAGTGATTATGCGCTCGTACTAATTGATCTACCTCGTCACCACAAAACCTTAATTTTCCTTAGTAAAAATTCTTTGGGTTACTACACATACGTCAACATCTGGTCAACCTTTTCAACTAAATTTCGAAACCTTGGAACTAGGTGTTCCAAATCATTCAAAAACCTCACCGGACCCGAACCAATTACCTTCGGCAAGTCCCATAACAAATGTAAAGCATAAATTGAGTAGTAAATGAGGAAATATGGTTATAATACTCAAAACGACCGGCCAGGTCGTTACAGTCACCCACAGTAATTGTACTTCTGTTCATGTTCCATTGAAATTTACCACTTAGAAACACTTTTAATTGGAGTGTGCCTCTTTTGCACCTCAAGTGCTCGCATATTTTGATTTCAACGGAGAGAAAGTAGGGTAGGGTAATTTAGGTAGAGTTGTGATCAATGTCTAACTTCATGTTCTCCATCCGTGCCAAAGGTGTCACTTTTGACTTCTCGAATTCCAAACTATGAACTTTAAGTAATATCTTAAAACGTATTTTTAATCATATTAACATAAAATAAAATTGCAACTTACTGTAATTTGTATCTAATTGTTTGAGTATTTTAATTTTGATTTTAATATATTGGATCGATCTAATACAATTTAGTTTAAAAGATTAGTCAAATTGACTTTCGAAAAGCGACAAGTGACACTTACTTGGGGACAAAAGAAGTATAAGATTTTTTCAAGTAGATATAAATATTTGTACATAACATTGAAATAAAATATTGTTGCGTACAATGGAACAGAAGTTACCTGAATTTGAACGGCCTCTCCAAGGCAGTGGCGGATCTACATTGTCTTTTGTGGGTGCTCAAATGCCCATTATCTTTGATTGGATTTAGTAAATTTACATATGCATTTATGAAAATATTTAGATAAATATTGAGCGAGCATCCACGACTAAACTCCTTTTTTTTCTTCTTTCGGAATTTTTATCGGCGAGCACTCATGGATTTAAAATTCTGGATCCGTCACTGCTCCAAGGTCAATTATTTTGATTGCACAAGAACCTACCTTATGTAAGAAGAAAATTATCAAATATATTACATCAATTATTTTGAATAAGGCATTACATAAATTCAAACAAATTTGTACAATTTTCGCATATTGGGTCTTTATTATCTTCTTCCATCGTCAAGATCCCTATACAATTAGAAAGCAAATAAAACATTACCAGTATATTTTCCTGACAAAAAAGAAGACCACATCTAAGAAAGGAAAATTCCCTTTATTTTCGTTCTCTTGTTGTTTTATAGAAAAGTCCAATTATGACCCAAAATCAAATACGTTTAGTTCTTCAGCAGAGGGATTTATGGTCGGCATATAGTAGTTTAAATCGAAACCAATTTTCATCCTTGGGTAATTACAATTATATCCATTTTTAACTTTCTCGTAAAATAAAATTTTAAGGATATAAATATCGGTCAATGTTGTGGGAATATTTTAATCGTTCAACATGAGCGTAAAATATTCGTACTTTTACAATGATATAGAATAAATATAGATACTTTATTACTGAAAGTGCAAAGATAACGAGCCTACTGTACATCAACTTCAAAGTGAATTTCACAAGAATCTGACCGAGGAAGCAAAATAAAAAAGGCAACGTTCATTGAAACTTCAAAATCATATCAAATAGATCACCTAGACACGTGAGATGTTTTAGAGGAATTTAAAAACCATAATCACAATAGACGACTAATAAATCAATTTAGTTAAACCAATTAATAAATAAATTATTAGCATTCCTGGGGAGGGGTGGAGTGGAACTTACTAAATAACTTAACAATTAGACACGTATTGAAATAAGAATTTCAATTTTACAAAAAAAGAAAAGAAAAAAGAGAGTATAAGATTATGCATATGAAATAGAGAGAAGTAAATATTATCGTACCGCAAAAAATATCACAAGTGCCCCGTAAATTTTGATGCATTAACCTTGAAGCTCGAACAGCTACTCACGTGAATATGCCAACTACTAGCAAATTAGTTGCAAGCTACAAAGTTGTAAATATTCATTAGTTGTTTGTTCTACTTTTTTGCCTAAAATTACTATTTGGATAGTTATATACATATTTACGTGCATAAAGAAAAAACAAGTGAGTAGTAGGAGTATGCTTGTAATCATTTAAATACATTATATTGTGTGTTTTCCAAAACTAATTCATGAATAATAAAAAGAAAATATCAATCTCCGTAAATTAAATCAGATTGTCATTTTTATTAGGCTTGTGTTGCCATTGTACCTTAGCTAAATCGTCACGTGACACACTATCATCAAATCAATAAAAAAATACATTAGATGAAAGTGATTTGTATGTCAATGTAAGTTTTCTCATTACCACATCATATTATGTAGATGGATTTAAGGGGAAAAAATTATTAACATTTAATTTTTACACCAATTAAATAAAAGTAAACATGTGTTTTGAATATAAAATTTTATTATTTAATTATAATTAAAACATATATTTTCACTTTAATTTATAAATTTCATGATTAAGTTGTTGCCTTAAGTATTTTCAAAAATAAAAAAAGAGGAGAGAGAAACAGTAAAAACTTATATGGTGTTTACACCAACCAATAAATACATAACATAACATACGTCTTCATAAACATAATTGTATATGGTCAAAACCGAGTTTGCCCTTCGTATGACTAATCGAGATTGGAACATGATAGACCAAGGTTCAACCTCGTGTAATATCGAGCCATGATGCGAAGTTAGGTTGCCGAGCTCGTAACCCAGAGACCGATCAAGATCAAGATCGGGATCGACCAAGATCGAGATCGAGCAAAATAGAGACCGATCAAGATCGGAAACGGCCAAGATCGAGACCGAGCAAAATAGAGATCGATCGAGACCGAGGAAAGCTTATCGAGCCCAAAAAATAAAAAAGCCGGAATATCCGCAATTGGGCGAGAATCTCGGCGGAAATCTCGGCGCATATCAAGGAAAGACCAATTAATTAACCTATCATGAGATTCCTTATTGTATTTAGAATTATATTAAGAGTAGGACTTCCCTTACTATATAAAAGAGGCCTCATCATTTGTAAAGATATTCATTCATGCAATATAAAGCAATATACTTCCTTTCTTCTGGTTTTCAATATTTAGTCATTTTGTTATTGTATGAGTTTATTCTCCACTTGGTTGAGGGTGATCAAACTCGAGGGCCAAGGATAATTGATTCATTCGGTTTGCATTTATTTCATTTACAGTTAATTTCGATACTTATATATATATATTTTTTAAATTAGTACCACGCTATATTACGTATCCTTAAAACCACGTACAAATTTAATTGTTATCCATTTTTTGGGTAAAAGGTTTGGCGCCCACCGTGGGGCTAAGGATAATAGTGATTATTTGATACAAATCTCTATAAAACATACCATTTTACACTTGCTCTTTGAAGTGTCTTTGATTTCAGGCTAAAAATGACGAACTCTCAATTACTACCCCTACATATCGACAATGGATCTGGCCGTCAAGGTGAGAATAACAACATGACTCCCGGTGATGTAAGGCCACCCGCTGACCCCATTGGGACTCGGGCTGTGGATTCGATTGACATTAATTCACATATGGACATCAACGCGGACCGACATACTGGTCTCGAAAATAGCGTCCATGGTGGAACCCGATCTGCAGCTCGAAATACCCAAAATATTGGAGAAGACGGGATCAACCTACATATGATCTTTGAAATGCTGCAAGCTCAACATGTGGCAATAGCTCAGTTGCAGAGCCAAACCCAGGAACCGAGCAGGGCTGAGCCCGTTCCACTTCAAGAAGTCACCCACATAATGGGGCCAGGCGTGGTAAGGTCAAATGAACAAGAATCAGGGACTAACCCCGAAATCATAAAAATGCTCGAGGAACTGACAAAGCGGATGGAGTCAGGGGAAAAGAAGATAGAAGCAAACGATAAAAAGGTCGAAACCTATCATTCTAGGGTAGACCAAATCCCTGGGGCACCCCCGATACTGAAGGTACTGGATTCAAAGAAGTTCGTGCAAAAGCCTTTTCCTCTGAGCGCGACCCCAAAACCGATCCCTAAAAAAAATTCGTATGCCTGAAATACCAAAGTACAACAGAACGACCGATCCAAATGAGCATGTAACCTGTTATATGTGTGCTATCAAAGGGAACGACTTGGAAGACGACGAGATCGAGTCTGTTTTGCTGAAAAAATTTGGGGAGACCCTGTCAAAGGGAGCGATGATATGGTACCATAATTTACCACCTAACTCTATCGATTCATTTGCCATGCTTGCAGACTTTTGTAAAAGTACACGCCGGAGCCATAAAGGTCGAGACTAGGAAGTCGGATCTTTTCAAGGTAAAGTAGAAAGATAACGAGATGCTCATAGAGTTTGTGTCTCGTTTTCAAATGGAACGAATGGATCTGCCACCGGTCACCGATGATTGGGCCGTTCAAGTTTTCACCCAAGGACTGAACGAAGCTCAGTGGCTTCACAACAGTTGAAACAGAACTTGATTGAGTACCCGGCTGTTACCTGGGCCGATATACATAATCGATATCAATCGAAGATTAGAGACGAAGATGACCAGTTGGGGGATCCTTCTGAGTCCGTTACCAAAAGAGACATCGATCGAGAACCAAGGTTGAACAGGGTTCGGTACCAGCCATATAATAGAGATCGTAGGGACAACGAACCTGGGCACAACTCCGTACGAGGTGAAAGGAGAAATGATCGAGGCCAGAGCTCTCGAGGGCTCATAAGCAATACTGGTTTCGACAGGCATACCGGACCTAAGGAAGCACCGCAATTGTCGAAATATAACTTCAATGTTGATGCATCCGCCATTGTATCGGCTATCGGATGCATCAAGGAAACTAAATGGCCTCGACTTCTGCAGACTGATCAAGCCCAGAGAAATCCCAATCAAGCATGCAAGTATCATGTCACCCATGGCCACAGAATAGAAGATTGTAGGCAGTTGAGAGAAGAAGTAGCCTAGTTATTCAATGAAGGGCACCTTCGGGAGTTTCTAAGTGATCGGGCCAAGAATCATTTTAAAAATAGAGAGTCCAATAGACAAAACGAGCAAAAAGAACCGCAACACATTATTCATATGATTGTCGGAGGGATCGATGTTCCCCAAAGGCTAGTGTTAAAATGCACTAAGGTTTCGATCATAAGGGAGAAGCGATCTCGGGCTCAAGATGACATACCAAAAGGAACCTTGTCCTTCAACGACGAAGACGCAAAAGGAATCATGCAGCCCCTTAACGATGTGCTGGTAATATCTGTACTCATGAATAAGACTCAATTTAAACGTGTTTAATTGATCTAGGTAGTTCGGCCAATATCATTCGATCGAGGGTCGTAGAATAACTCGGCCTACAGGACCAGGTTGTGCCCGTGGCCCTAGTGCTAAACGGATTCAACATGGCATCTGAAACTACTAAGAGCGAGATAACTTTGCCAGTAAATGTGGCCGGGACCATCCAAGAGATGAAGTTCCATGTGATCGAGGGTGACATGAGGTATAACGCCCTGTTCGGGAGACCATGGATCCACAACATGAGAGCAGTGCCCTAGACCATTCACCAAGTTCTAAAATTCCCAACACCAGAGGGAATCAAAACAATCTATGGGGAGCAACCCGCCGCAAAGGAAATGTTTGTCATTGAAGAAGTGATTCTGATATCATCACTCTCATCGACAAAGGGGTCAAATTTGAAGGGAAAATAAGAGGCCAAATAGCAATCACAAACGCCGGCCTCGACCCAACTAGAGAAACAAGGGACTGACGAAGATGATGATTATGGGGTCCCTCGATCCTTCATAGTCCCCGATGACTCCGACGCTACCAAGTCAACAATCGAAGAGCTAGAGCAAATCATATTAATTGAACATCTCCCCGAACGAAAGGTATACCTGGGCACGGTGCTAAATCCCGAGCTCAGGAAAAAGCTTATTCAATTTCTTATAGCTAATATGGATTGTTTTGCTTGGTCCCATCTCGACATGACAGGGATCCCACCGGAAATCACCACCCATAAACTAAGCTTAGACCCGAAATTCCATCTGGTGAAGCAAAAAAGAAGACCCCAGTCTGAGGTCAAAATGCTTTCATCAAAGACGAGGTAACCAAGCTTCTTAAAATAGGGTCCACCCATGAAGTAAAATACCCCGAATGGTTAGCAAACATAGTAGTAGTCCCTAAGAAAGGAAACAAACTTAGAATGTGTGTAGATTACAAAGATATAAATAAAGCATGCCCCAAGAATTCTTTTCCTTTGCCTAATATCGATCGCACAATCGATGCCATGGCCGGCCACGAGATTCTCAGTTTCCTCGATGCCTATTTCGGGTACAACCAAATACAGATGAACCCGAGTGATCAGGAAAAAACCTCGTTCATCACTAAATATGGTACCTACTGCTATAATGTAATGCCATTTGGATTAAAAAATACTGGTGCCACTTATCAACGCCTAGTAAATCGGATGCTCGGAGAACAAATAGGGAAATCTATGAAATTTTATATTGATGACATGCTAGTTAAGTTCCTGCGAGCAGAGGACCATTTGAAGCACTTTCAGGAAACTATCAGTAAATTTAAAGAGATACAACATGAAGTTGAATCCGAAAAAATGCGCATTTGGGGTCGGGTCAGGCAAATTTCTCGGATTCATGGTATCCAACCAGGAATCGAGATTACTCCCGACAAAATCAAAGCTATCGATGGCAACATGGTAGTAGACAGCGTAAAGGCCGTGCAGAAGTTAACCGGGTGCATGGCCGCCCTGGGGTGATTCATCCCGAGGTCCTCCGATAAGGGTCACCAATTTTTCTCGTTGCTAAAGAAGAAAAATAACTTCACATGGACCCCGGAATGCCAGCAGGCCTTGGAAGAGCTTAACGGTACTAATCGAGCCCGTCACTACTTCACACGCCGAGGGCAGATGAACAACTTTACTTGTATTTGGAAGTATCGAAGGTAGCGGTTAGTGGAGTCCTAGTCTGAGAAGAACGAGGTACGTAATTTCCTATTTATTATGTCAGTCGGACCTTAGGTGAGGCCGAAACTAGATATCCCCACCTAGAAAAATTGGCGCTTGCTTTGATAAGCGCCTCTAGGAAACTAAGACCATACTTTCAAAGTCACCCCATATGTGTTTTAACAACTTATCCACTTCGAAATAATTTGCATAAACCCGAGCTTTCGGGACGGTTGGCCAAATGGGCCGTAGAAATCAGTGGGTATGATATTGAATATCGACTCCGAACAACAATTAAGTCTCAAATTTTGGCAGACTTCATAGCTGACTTCACGCTGGCCCTAGTACCCGAGGTCTAAAGAGAACTATTGATAAACTCGGGTACATCCTCAGGAATCTGGACCCTCTTCACGGACGGTGCTTCAAACGCAAGAGGGTCTGAACTCGGCATCGTACTAAAACCACCCACAGGCAACGTGGTTAGACAATCTATTAGAACTATGAAATTGACTAACAATAAGGCCGAATATGAGGCCATGATTGCAGGTCTCGAACTAGCTAAAAGCTTAGGAGCGGAGGTGATCGAAGCCAAATACGACTCCCTCCTCGTGGTGAATCGGGTTAACGGAACCTTCGAGGTTAGGGAAGAACGAATGCAAAGATACCTAGATAAGTTATAAGTAACTTTGCATCGATTTAAAGAATGGACTTTGCTATATGTGCCTCGAGATCAGAATAGTGAGGCCGATGCCCTCGCAAACTTAGGGTCATCGGTCGAGGACAACGAGATCAATTCGGGGGAGGGCGTGCAACTCATAAGGTCAGTAGTCAAAGAAGGCCATGCCGAGATAAATTCCACAAGCTTGACCTGGGATTGGAGAAATAAGTACATAGAGTATTTGAAAACCGAAAAGCTTCCCTTAGATTCGAAAGAATCGAGGGCCCTGCGCACTAAGGCAGCACGATTCACTTTGTCCGAAGATGGAACCTTATTCAGAAGAATGTTCGATATTCCACTAGCGATATGTCTGGGACCGGGAAACATCGAGTATATTCTGAGGGAAGTTCACGAGGGCACTTGAGGAAATCACTCCGGTGCCGAGTCACTGGTTCAAAAGGTAATCAGAGCTGGCTATTACTGGATCGGCATGGAAAAAGATACGAAAGAGTTTGTTCGAAAATGTGACACATGCCAAAGGCATGCACCAATGATTCACCAACCCGAGGAGCTGCTCCATTCGGTCTTGTCACCATGGCCATTCATGAAGTGGGGAATGAACATCGTTGGCCCTCTTCTATGGGCACCAGGTAAAGCTCAATTTATTTTATTTATGACTGACTATTTTTCTAAGTGGGTTGAAGCGCAGGCCTTTGAGAAAGTTAGGGAGAAGAAAGTCATCGACTTCAATTGGGATCACATCATATGTCAACTCGGGATGCCATCCGACATTGTGTGTGATAACGGGAAACAGTTCATCGGCAGCAAAGTGACCAAATTCCTTGAAGATCATAAGATCAAAAGAATCCTATCAACACCTTATAATCCTAGCGGGAACGGACAAGATGAATCAACCAACAAAACCATCATCCAAAACCTTAAAAAGAGGCTAACCGGCGCCAAAGGAAAGTGGAAGTAAATTTTGCCTGAAATTCTTTGGGCATACCACACAACCTCGAAGTCCAGTACCGGGGCTCCCCTATTCTCATTAGTTTATGGAGCTAAAGGTCCAATACCAGTCGAAGTCGGAGAATCGAGTATTCGGTTCTGATATGCAACAAAGGAATCAAATAATGAGGCCATGAATACGAGCCTAGTACTATTGGATGAAAGGCGTGAAACCACTATTGTCCGATTGGCCGCCCAAAAGCAGCGGATCGAGAGATACTACAATCGAAGAGCCAATCTTCGATATTTTAACATCGGAGACTTAGTGCTAAGAAAATTCACCCTCAACACCAGAAATCCCAATGAAAGAAAATTGAGTCCAAATTGGGAAGGACTGTACCAAATTCTCGAGGTCACTGGAAAAGGGTCCTACAAGCTTGGAACGATAAATGGGGAACAACTACCGAGCAATTGGAACATATCTCACCTAAAACAGTACTACTGTTAAGGTACGCCCCTTTTCCATTCCTTTTCTATTTCAGATTAACACTTGCAGGTGGTCGACACGAAACGATGATGGATTTTTCAGCGAACAGAACGAAGTCTTTAGGTCTGAAAGTGCGTGTTGCACTCTTTTTCCCTCAGACCGATTTTGTCCTAAATGAGTTTTTTCAGCGAGGTTTTTAACGAGGCAACAATGAAATGTGCTAACTTAGAATCAAGCCCGATCATGAATCAGCACCTGATATCAATTCAACAATATTCGAGGTTCCTTTGCAATCAACCTCGAATACTAGGGGCTACCCTCGGATATGCACTACCTTCAAACATTAACTCTAGCAAAAAAACTATTTCATAACGGGAGGGTCTCGATGGACAAGATTTATTGTAAGGGCCAAACGGTCAAAACGAGTCGTGCCCACGTAAATCGTTCGAACCCTAACGTAAAACATGTACGCATGTATGATTGTCTCGATCGAGAATAAAGAGAAGTACTTTTCCTGCAATCATCTTATGTTTTAAAATTTTTTCCTCTTTACACCTCAAAGAGCGTTGTACTTCCTAAAATAACAAGCCCAAGGGCAATACATAATTGGAATGCGAATGAACACACCCTTACTCAGGGACTGTCATCCGACTCAAACAACCCAAGTCATCGGGCCTCGAGAGCAGAAGACCTAATAGGAAATTACCCGATTTCTAAAGGTCACGACCACCTCACTCGGGGACTATTGTCTCAGACAAGCCCTGATAAAATGGGAAAACAAGCCCAATGGGTAGCTCCCGAGCTAAAAGGCTACAACCAATTTAACACTGTTCGGAGACGTTCGAAATCTGTAACAAAAATAGGCCTTCGAAAAAGAAAAAATTCTTTCACAACCGAATCTAAAGGCTACCCTCGACAAAAGTCTCAAACTTAAGATGTATTCGGGGAAAAACTTTGGTAACATCGAACCCCAATAATGCCTTAACCCAGAAAGGCAGTAAAGGCAAGGTTTGTTCGAACCCTCGAACATAACCTTATTTCATGCTAAGGCATTTTCAACCTTTGTAAATACAAATGACAAAGCAAAGGAAAAATATGAGAGCCGAAAAGGAAAGAAAAGCCTTATATTTATATACAATAATTTTTTACAAAGGCCAAATCGGCCTAAATACAAAAATTTACAACGGCCAAAACCGGCCTCAGAAAAAATGCAAAAAATAAACAAAAAATCCTAAGTGGCTTGGTCTTCATCGGAGGTTTCATCTCCATCCTCGGGATTTTTTCCATCTTCGGATTCACTCGAGCTCTCGGAGTCTTCCTCAGGGAAGGCCAGCCTTCGGGCCCTAGCTTCCTCTGCTTTGGAATTTTCGATCTCAGCCATAATATCGAAACCTTGGGCATGAACTCCCTCGAGGGTTTCCCTTCGAGCTTCCCATTTTGCATGATCCACCATGCCCTTAGCCTTGGCCTAGATGGCCTTGACGTCGACCCTAAACTAGGCCACTTTGGCATCAGCTTTTGTGTTGGCCAACGTCACCTCAGATTTGGCCACGACCACCTCAGACCTAGCCACTTCGAGTTTATTGGCCAAACTTGCCTTATCAGAAAAGGCCAAATTCAACCGAGACTGAAGTTCCTTGATCTTCTCGACCTGCACCGAGGCCCTCTCTTTTGCAGCTCGTAGCTGGGTCTCGTCCAGCTCTAATTGCGCTTGGACGGTTTCCTTTTTCGAGGCTAGGATGTCCATGTTCTTTTTGAATTCTTCTTCCTCGGACTGTATCGCATCTACCTGCGTCTGGAGCTGTTCGATTTGTTCAAGCCTCTGCCGAACCTGCAGAATCGGATCATTAGTAGTTATCTCCAATTCATCTTCACTATCATGAAGAACTCGGAATACCTACTCGGCCATCTCGGCATGTTCATCCCCAGCCGTCACTAAATCGGCCTAAAGCTTCTCACTCAGAAGCTTGTAAGTGTCATTTTTCTCAGTGAGGTCCCGAACCTCAGCCTTGTGCTCCTTCCGTATTCGGAGGAAAACCTCATGATGCAACACCAAAGCCTGCAAACAAGGAAGAAGATGTTAGAATTATTTACAACTCCGAGTTTAAAAGAAATAATGGAGAGACCCTCGAAGTTACCCGATTCAGAGCATATTGGGCCTCATTAAAAAGGCAAGCGGCTCCCACCGCGTTCATTGTGGCTTGGTCTTCCTCGATCACCAAGGATCTAAGGTAGCTAGCAATCCCCACTGGGGGAGAGAAAATTCGGGCATCCTCCGGGATAGAAAGCACTATATTCTGCCTGCGGTCGGGGTTAACACTTGGGGCCGGGAATCGGTCCACCAGTTTTGGGCTCGATGAAGAACCGGTAGCAGCCGATGACAGTAATTTTTTCAGTACCAGTAAACCACAAAACCCGGTAGCATCCTCCAAGGTAGCGGACTCAAACACATCCAAGAAGCCATGAACATCAGTCGCCCCCTGAATACCTTCGTAAGAGCGACCTTCCAACGTATTAGCTTCGCGGATCATAGCATCCGAAATCTGAGGGGATCCAGAAATATCGATCAATCCGAGCTCGTCCCTCGGTATATCTTTCGCTGCCCGGGAAGCCTCGAGCCCGGTCTCTCTCTCGACCATATCATCTTGGGACGGAGTGGCCTCGACTCTTTCTGGTTCAGGAACTATGGCCAAAGCTCCCTCATCAACCTTCGCCGATTCAGAGGACTTTTGTATTGAAACACCAGCCCGCACACGAGCCATTAGTTTGGAATTATCTTCCTCTTCGGACTCATGCTTTAATCGACGGATTAAGTCCAAAGTCATAGCACCAGTGTCCCCCTTGGGCTTGCGAGACTTCCTCGCCAATTTTTTCTTTTCCGAGCCCGGGGAACTCGGAGCCCCTTTTCTCTTCTTTTCTTTGGCCTGCTTCGGAGCGGATGGAAGGAGTTCTTCATCACCAGATGGAGACCTCATCACAACATCCTTCCCGAGGCCTACAAAGGAAAAAAAGAAAGTAAGCAAGAGAAAAAGCTCGAACGATAACCGTACGTCTGTGCTCCTCCTCCTCACATGACCAAACCACCTAAGTCGCGTTTCCCGATAGGGGCCACACCTACCTTGTCGCGAATAACCTCATTTCTGATCCTATCTAATCTGGTGTACCCGCACATCCATCTCAACATCCTCATATCTGCTACCTTAATCTTCTAGACATGAGCGATCTTGACTGGCCAACACTCAGCCTCATACAACATCGTTGGTCTGACCACCACTCTATAGAACTTACCCTTAAGTTTTGGTGGCACCTTCTTGTCACACAAAATACCGGAAGCGAGTCTCCATTTCATCCATTCCGCCCCCAATATGATATGTGACATCTCCATCAATCTCCCTATCCCCCTGAATAATAACACATTAATAATTCCTGTATAATAACCAAGCAAGGAGATTAGGTATATCCCTATCCTAACCGCAAATCTGTTCCCGATAACCAGGTTTAAGATCTCGCTCTACTCAATCTTATATGAAATCTAGAATTTCCTCTCCCGAGTTCAATCCTAGATTTGCAGATATTGCGGGCCTCCCATAGACCCTTTGATAACTCCACCCAAGCACACTCAGAGTATGTTTTCTGCGACACAAGGCCCTCAACTCATTGCTTGAGTTCCGGAATCGGTTTCGGCATCTGGGCCACAGTTGCAACCCCAAAAACATAGATGAAGAAAGAGGATAAGAAGTAAAACAGCAAAATTGAATGTTCAAAGGGAAATACTACTCACGATTCATGTTCCATTTCTCAGGAAACGGCATGTCTTCAGCAAGGATCAGGTCTGACGTCCTTGTTCAGACAAATCGGCCCATCCAACCTCGGTCACGAGTTTCGTCTATGCTTGAGAACGGGGCTTTGTTAGCTCGACAAGCAAGCTTAATCAGAGCTCCTCGATAGAGTCGAGGACTCTAAAGGCGCATAAGGTGATCGAGGGTGAAAAGACACCCCTCGATTTTGCTTGTGAAGAATCGGAGGAGAATCACTATTTTCCAAAAGAAATGATGGATCTGGCCGATGGTCACGTCGTATCTCTTACAGAAGGCGACAATGACAGGGTCTAAGGGACCTAACGTAAAAGGATAAGTGTAAACACTTAGGAACCCCTCCACGTGGGTAGTAATCGATTCCTCAGGCGATGGGACTACCGCATGCTTTTTGCTCCAGTGCATTCCTCTTTCACTTTGTCGAGGATTTTCTCAGTGATTGAGCATATGTACCTCGAGACCGGCTCACATCGGCCCGGTATCGATGAGGCCTTCTCGACCTTAAAGTTAATAACGGTTGGGCACCCTACCAGAATGAATTCCTAAAGGTGGGGCTCCGCCGCAGCCTCACTACCGGCAGGTCGTGATGAAGAAGCGGCCTCTTTTTGCGGTACGGTTTTGGAGGTTTTTGCCATTGATGAACAAGGGAAAATAGAATTAGGATGGTATGCGGTTTGATTAGAATTCTAGAAATTTGGGCGTGCAAATTATGAAACAAAGGGATTTTTTTGAAGAAGAGCTATGAGTGTAAAGTTTAAAGGAGGAAAGCTAGGGTTCTTATAGGTTGCTGGTGACGGTTTGGAACCGGTAATGGCCGACCAACAACTGACATGCATTTAATGCCTTGGTAACTGGACCGATGGGACGTTTCATCGCATACGTCATAATCGGGCTTGTCGCTTACGTCATCACTCATCGAGTCGGATTTCGGAAATTCATATCGTTTCTCGCCATCTTCTTTCCGAGAAACGAGGGGACTATCTGTATACGGTCAAAACCGAGTTTGCCCTTCGTATGACTAATCGAGACTGGAACATGCTAGACCAAGGTTCAACCTCGTGTAATATCGAGCCATGATGCGAAGTTAGGTTGCCGAGCCCGTAACCCAGAAATTGATCAAGATCAAGATCGGCCAAGATCGAGATCGAGCAAAATAGAGACCAATCAAGATCGGGATCGGCCAAGTTCGAGATCGAGCAAAATAGAGACCGATCAAGATCGGGATCGACCAAGATCGAGAACGAGCAAAATAGAGATTGATCGAGACCAAGGAAAGTTTATAGAGCCCAAAAAACAGAAAAGCCGGAATAATCGCAATTGGGCGAGAATCTCGGCGAAAATCCCGGCGCATATCAAGGAAAGACCAATTAATTAACCTATCATGAGATTCCTTATTGTATTTAGAATTATATTAAGAGTAGGGCTTCCCTTACTATATAAGGGGGCCTTATCATTTGTAGAGAGATTCATTCATGCAATATAAAGCAATATACCGCCTTTCTTCTGGTTTTCAATATTTAGTCATTTTGTTATTGTATGAGTTTATTCTCCACTTGGTTTGAGGGTGATCAAACTCGAGGGCCAAGGCTAATTGATTCATTCGGTCTGCAGTTATTTCGTTTACAATTAATATTGAGAATATATATATATATATATATATATATATATATATTTTCTCAATTTATACCAAACTATATCACGTATTCTTAAAACCACGTATAAATTTAATTGTTATCCATTTTTCGGGTAAACAATAATAATTACTAAATTATAATTAGTTAATTAATACACATTTTAAAGTTTATTATTTCACCGTTATAAATTGAAGTAAACACCTAATACGTATAAATTTCTAACGGAGATAATCTATATCTGGAGTAGGGCCAGCTCGGCACCTTATCAGCTCCAAAGTGATAAGCGAAATGGAGAACAAGAAAAGGAAATAATAAATGGGGATTTGATAGACAATGACACTTGTTAATAACTAGAACAAGATAGGAGAGAATTATAGATAAGAGCAAAGACATTTCGTGTTGAGCTCTCTAACTAGAACTAGGATTTTTGTTAATTAAAAAACAACTTAGAAAAATGAATTGAATTGAAAAATCGAGGAATTGTTCAATAGTAAAGTTGTTATCTTGTATGCAATATTCGATTTTTATTAAATTGAGTGAATAGTATGCTATTAGTACATTTACGTGTCGTTTGGTTGAAAAGAAATTATCCTATGATTAATTATCACAAGATTAGTTATTTTAACTTTTTATGGGGATAAAAAAATACTACAATAATTGGGCTCAAACACAATGGATTTTGATATGTACTTTGTTTATGAACTTGAATATATATGTTTACCCTTAAAAACAGATAACAATTGAATTTATACGCGATTTTAAGAATAGGTGGATTAATTCAATATAAGTGATCAACGATGTTAGATTAAGCAACTAAAAGACGTAATAAATGGTCAAACCAATGATAAGAGTGAGTCTGAGCTTTGTTAATGGCTTAACGAGGAACGTGCCTTCAGTTCCGCTTGCACTTATGAAGAACTTATGAAAAAAAATAAGAACTTTGAATAACTTTTAGAAACAAAGAGAATAGAAGTGTATTGCCTTGGTATCCATGTTATAATATGTCCAATGAATAATTAGTTTCTCCTTTATATAGTAGGAAAGTTTTACCCTAAGTATAATTCTAAAAAGGTACAAATCTTCTTTTTTCGCTAATCACTGATTTTCTGCTGATACGGGCTGAGATTCACGTCGTGATATCCGATTGGGTACGGATATCACGGCCCTTTGTTAGTCGTGTGCGGTGTTTGGTAATGTTCTCCGAAGTCTTGGGACCCGAACCGGACCTGGGGGACGTGGTCCCGATGGCTTCGAGGGTAGGTGTTTTGCTCGGGACCTGATACGAGAAGCTCCTGGTTTTGATTTCGATTCCTTACAGTCACGTCCTTTCTCCGTTTGCCTCACCGGGAAATCGGGGTGCTTGTTGGACACGATTTTACCCGTATACAGATAGTCCTCTCGTTTCTTAGAAAGTAGGTTTGCCGAAACGATGGTAGACGACATATGTTCTCTGGTTCCTTCCTTCGTACGTTACGACGAAGGAGCCGAAACGTCCCATCAGCCGCGTTATTCTGACTTCGAACACGTGTCGCTCATTGGCTGGTTACCTCCGAATGCGAAGCGTCGCTTGTTTCCCTATAAAAGCTTTCATCCTTTGTTCTTTTTTTACTTTTCGACCAAGCTATTACAGTCGAGCTTTCCAGCTATCATCAAACCTCTTTCAAAACTTCATATCCTCATCTTTGTTCTTCAATTTTCATAGTGATTTCTAGGTTTCTACCCAGATTTCCTTCAAACCTTCATACTCTGTTCATCATCTCCAAAACTTGTTCTTTCAAAACTTCGCATTCTTTCTTCAAATTTTCAAATCTCCCAGATAACAATGGCTAAAACATCAAATTTTGTTCCTCAACAAGTTGCCTTTTCATCTTCCCAACCGGTCGTCGGTACTGAGGCGGTTGCCCCTGAAGTAGTTTTTTTCGAAAAGGCTTTCCCCAAGGTGGCTCTTGATGAACCAGTCCCCGAGCCTCCCTTGAAAGTGTTTATTCCCCAGGATGCTCAATTGCATACGACTTTAAGGTCGAGAAACCTTCATGCAAAAAGGACCGGGTGAAGGAGCATCAAGGTACATATGCTCTGTGACCGAAGACTTTCTTCCCATGGTCCGAAAGGACTGCAATTAGGAATAGGGATGCTTATCGGGCGGATCGGGAGGCTAATTACGCTTAACAGTTCGGCTTAACAGTTATCAGATTATAAATGTAGTAATCTGCTAGTCATCCAATAAGACAACGGGCGAATTGATATCGGATTAACAATTATCGGGCGGCTTATCGGCTAAACCAAATAGAAATTTTTTGAACAATCATTCAATCAATACCAAGCAGTTTCAAATCAATACCAAATTTTTAATACCATCTAAAATCTAACCAAACGGTATTTTTTTAATTGAAGAGTCTTTAAGACTGCTCATACTGTCATACACGTATTAACCATATTTTTAATACCATCAAGACTACTCATGCAGACATACACATATTAATCATTGAGATTTCAATTTTTTGACTTCTCAGTTTTCAGTTCAAGAGAGAGACGAGACTGACGACTTCTCTACCTCTGGTGGCTGCAGAAAATTGAGAATTAGAAAATAGAAATTAGGGATTAAGCCATTTAGGGTTTTAATAGTACTTTATATACATAGGGGTAAAAGTGTAAATATAAAAATTCTTAACGGGTTAACGGTTTACCCGATAAGAGAATTGAGTAATCCGCCCCCAAACCGTTAAGTCGTTAATTATAAAATCTCAATCCGTTCACCATCCATTACCCCGATAATCCGATACCAATAAGCCAATAAGCTATCGGTTCGGTTCGGTTAACGGTTTCGGTTCAGTTTTGAACAGTCCTAATTGGGAAGGCAAGGATGTAGCAGTCCCGATTACTGTAGCCTCGATCATTCCTTTTTTCGTTTCTCGCAGGGTTACGCCCAGAACCGTTACCCTTTCGGTCTCCATTATACGGTTGATACTGATCTATGTTCAGTCTCGGTTTGTGATCAACAATTCTCTTAGACCTGTCATTAGTTCTAACGGGATAAACGGACCCGGTGGGCCCCCTAAGTTGATCGTCCTCGACTCTGATTTTTGATTGGTACATGTTATGGACATCGACCCAAGTTACCGCCGAGTATTCTATCAAATTTTGTTTCAACTATTGTGAAGCCAAGGAGCGTCAGGGGTTGAGCCCTAAGGTGAATGCCTGAACGGACCAATCGTCCGCGACCGGAGGCAGATCCATTCTTTCCATTTGAAACCTCGACACAAATTCCCTCAATATTTCGTTCTCCCTTTGTTTTACTTTGAAAATATCCGATTTTCTGGTCTCAACCTTGATGGCCCCGACGTGCGCTTTTACAAAGGCATCTGCAAGCATAGCAAACGAATCAATAATATTAGGGGGTATGTTGTGATCCCATATTATTGCTCCATTTGATAGGGTTTCTCTCAACTTTTTCAGCAAGACCGACTCGATTTTATCATCCTCTAAGTCGTTTGCCTTGATGGCACACGTGTAGGAGGTCACGTCTTCGTTTGGATCCGTGGTTCCATTATACTTCAAAATTTCGGGCATACGAAACTTTTTCGGTATTGTCTTTGGGTCTGCGCTGGGGGGAAAGGCTTTTGGACAAATATCTTGGAGTCCAATCCTTTCAATATCAGGGGCGTTCATGAGATTTGATCAACTCTAGAGTTATAGGTTTCTACTTTTTTGTCATTAGCCTCAATTTTCTTTTCCCTGATTCCACCCGCTTTGTCAGCTCCTCGATCATCTTAATGTTTTCGGGGTTGGGCCTGGGCCCAGCTTCACCCGGTCTCTCCATGACTTGCTCATTTCTTCGGGTGTTTTCCCGGGATTGTTCGGGCTCAACTCTGTTGGGCGTGCGCGGCTTTGGTTCTGCAGTTGTGCTATTGCCGCTTGTTGAGCTTGTAACGTTTTGAAGATCACCCACAAATTAAGCTCGCTGCCTTCACCTTCTGGCATAGCTCCAGTGGTTGGTCGGGCTCCCCCGCGAATGCTGCTCTCAGGGTTGGTTGGAAGGTTGGCGTCGATGGCCACATGCGAGTTGCCATCGATTGGGTCTGCGACTCGGGCTCCGTTGGGATCAGCAGGAGGTACCTCGTTGCTAGGTGCTACATTATTATTTTCGCTATGATGGCCAGACTCAATATCAACGTTGAAGTGAGCAGACTGAGAGTTCGACATCCTTGGGTAGATCTGAAATTAAAATCTTAAAGAACAAGCGTAAAATATAGTGTGTTATGGAAATTTGTATCAAACTACCACTATTATCCTTAGCCCCACGATGGACGCCAAACTGTTTACCATTAAAAATAGATAACAATTGAATTTATACTCAGTTTTAAGGATACGCGAATTAATTCAATACAAGTGATCAACGACGTTAGATTAAGCAAATAAAAGACATAATAAATGGTGAGACCAATGATAAGAGTGAGTCTGAGCTCTGTTAATGGATTAACAAAGAACCTGCCTTCAGTTCCGAGCTTGCACTTATGAACAAAAATAAGAACTTTGAATAAATTTTGGAAACAACGAGAATAGAAGTATATTGCCTTGGTATCCGTGTTACAATGTGTCCAATGAATAATAAGTTTACCCTTTATATAGTAGGAGAGTTTACTCTAAGTACAATTCTAAGAAAAATAAAAATCTTCTTTTTCGCTAATTACAAATTTTCTGCTGATACGGGTCGAGATTCACATCGTGATATCCGATTGGGCACGGATATCACGGCTCTTTGTTATCTTGTGCGATCGTTTGGTAATGTTCTTCGAAGTCTTGGGGCCCGAACCAGACCTAGGGGACGTGGTCCCGATGGCTCCGAAAATAGGTGTTTTGCTCGGGCCCTAATACAAGAGGCTCCTGATTTTGATTCTGATTCCTCACAGTCACGTCCCTGCTCCGTTTGCCTCATCGAGAAACCGGGGTGCTCGTTGGACTCGATTTTACCAATACACAATATACAATATCAACACTTTATTTTTCGCAACTATTTATTATATCTTCTTGATAACTTAAAGAAGATAGTTGTGTTTTAGACAAATTGGTCCACTTAGGCCTCATTTGTTTGCACTTAATGAGGGTCTGAATCTGTATCAATCAAATCTCAGCCCATTAAGTGTATTTGTTTTTTTATTTTTAAAAAATCTGAATAGGTCTAATTGGGTCTGTTTCGGTTAGACCTTTAATTGAGTCTTAATTTCGTTCAGAGGCTAAAAATACAGAAAATACACGCCTCTTTTTTTCAGTGCTCCTTTTCTCTCTCTTGAAATCAGGCTATTTCTTCTAAACCCAAAACAACTTTCATCCTTCACGTGTCTCTCTCTTCAACGATCAAGCAGCCGCCGAATCTTTTTCTTGGTAAGATTTTTAAAATTCTACTTGGAATTCTCCATCTTGTTTCTACTTTTCTAATGGTAAATTTCAGTTTCGAGTTTAGGGTTTAAAAATACCCCTTTTAAAATACGTTTGACTTGTGGCAAAAATAGAAGGATGTATTAATAAAAATTATGGGTATGGATGGGATGGGTAAATCCCAATACAAAGAAAAGCATTGTTGTCCTTGGCTTCGTTCTGTTTGGGTTTGTTGGAATTTTGTTTGATGAGGAGTGGTGGAATCTTTACATATATATTGTCTGTATTAAATTTTTAGGCTTCAATTCTTCTTTTCACTAAAGCAAAACTTTGTATGTATATATGGTCTTTACTTATGTTAATGCTGGATGGGAAGGGGTAGCACATGATGCACGTGTTCTAACAAAAATTATATCCAATCCATAAAATGGCTTTCTATTCCCCCAGCTAGTAAGTGATACAACTTAAGCAATTGAAATAATATTTTAACTTTTCAATATGATCACGTAACTCTTTTTTCTTAATGTCAGACAAATACTATATATGTGATGTGACATATCCTAACACTCGAGGATTTCTAGCACCATATCGTAATATTCGATATTGGTTAGGAGATTATCATCGCAGGCGTGCTATAACTAAGGAGGAAAAATTTAATCATACGCATACACAAATTAGAAATGTCATCGAGCGTGCTTATGGAGTTTTGAAAGCAAGATTCCCGATATTGGATAAGATGCCTCCATATCCTGTTGATATCCAAAGAGATGTTGTTATTGCATGTTTTGTGGTTAATAATTTTATCAAAAAGGAGCGCATCAATGATGATTTGTTTAATCAGTTTGATTTGCCTCAAGTAATATTTGACGAAGAACAACAACATGAAGAAGTATTGGGTAAAACTGATGGACCTAGCTGGACAGTTGAAGATTCTCAGATGATGAATGATATGCGCGAGCAACTCGCACTCAAACTAGTACAAAGAAGAGGAAATACTTGAGAGTTTTTAATTTTTAGTTATTTAAAGTATTATTTTTTCCAGTTTTTGAATGTTACAACTTGATCTGATTATCAATTAGTTCTTCAAATATTCTAATATTTGTGCATTTAAATTATAACTAGTTTTGAGTTTATTATTTTAATTTGTTGGATAAGTTTGATTAGAAGATAAATTTACGTTCAATATTTTTGTTTTGGTTACATTTCGTTACTACAATTGTTGTTATTGATATATAATTTTCATTTATAGTTCAAATAGTTTAACAATTGGATCAAACATAAAATATTGATTTATATCTTATAATATTTTAATTTATCTCAAATAATAACTTTTTTGTTCAAGTTAATATTTTCACTAATTGATACAGTATTTAATCACTTTTTTTTAAATGTATATTTTTTATGTTGAAATATAAATATATTATATGTATTCAGATATTGAAAAATAAACAATCTTAATTATTTAGTGTTCAAATCTACATATCATATTTTAATATTCAGACGTGCATTCAGATTCATACGTCTTAATGTTAAAAAAATAAAAAACAAATGAGTTCCTTAATTTGTTTACCTCCCTTGGATTGTCAACCAAACGAATTAGACCCGTGACAAAACGACAACTGGTTAACTAGAAGTTAGAACACGTCACTTGAATACTTTTTTCATTGATTTAATCATTTACTTTGACATGACACGAGACACCTCTTATTGTTTGTTTGGTTGGTGAATAAGAGAAAACAATCCCCGATAAAGTATTAATTAGTTATCACATACAGAAATAATTAATTAGTCCCGCAAACTATTTTGTACTAAAATAGTAGAATTAGTTATCACATAAATTTTTTTAAAAAAATATGTTTGTCCATAAACTTTGCAAGTTTTTGAATTTTTTTTAAAATTAGGTTTTAAAAAATCAAAAAGTGATTTTGATTACATTTTCAAAATTTTCAGAAAAAATTTTTTTCCACTCACAAAACTGCAATATTTTTTCAAGTGATAATTTTAAATTCCAAATATCATTTTTCAACTTAACTCCAAATATTATTTTTTTTCAAAAATTATTTTTAAGTCCAAACGCCTACCCAATGTCATAGAATATCCCAACCCTGTCTATTCCATCCCAGAGACCAAATGACCCCTTACAGTTTACATATGGCATAATATCATTTGATGTTATATTTGAATAGACACCCAATGTGTCATTTAACAAGTGACATGAGCTTGAATTTAAGGATGAAGTAGCATCTTAAGGGGCCTAGGCCAATAAAATAAATTCATAAATGATTTGAACCAAAGAATCTTTTAAGTTGCGGTCTTATGGATCTAAATATTTTGGACCACAAACTTATTTCGGAGTAATATTTCTTGAGCTTAATTTTTGGAATCAAAATTTATATTAGTTTTATTAGATTATATTTAAATATTTACTGAATGATAAATCTTTTTTAATACTATGAGTACCTATGAATTAAATCATCTCAAGTGCCCGCCTAAAAGGCCATTCAACCTAAAAGTTTGACGCATTTGATTACAAAAGAGAAATACCTAATATTATATACGCCGTATATATAGAGAGAAAAAGAAAAAGAAAAAGAGGAAGTCACGTTATTCCCGGATTTTTCTATTTCTCTTTCTAGAAATTTCACGCTTCTCCTGTAACCATTCTCTCTCTCTCTCTCTCTCTCTCTCTCTTTCTCTTTGCTCTGTTTTTTTTTCCATTTTTCTTTCGCAACAAAAATTCAAAGCAGAGACATTTAGTCTTTATTTCGCGGTTTTATGTTGGAGAATTTTCTGGCTTCAGAAAGTTTTCAGGATTCTAAGCTTTTGTCTGCTCTGTTTCTGGCCTTTCTGCATGCAATTGCATTCGTGAGTATCTTAACTTCCAAAACCCTGAATATTGCATTTTTTTTCCCCATTATTCTTATTGCCTTTTGTCTGTAAATCGTTTTGAAGTCTTGTAATTGAGTGGAAAATGATATAACTTTTTCGTGTTTGACAAAGAAAGTTCAGAAAACAAATGGAAACAAGCGGCGGTGAATTTTTAGGAACATGAACATTTTCATATAGTTTTGTCTTTGTTTTCTCTCCCTCTCGCGTGATATTAGGTTTTTCTTTGTTCTTTTTGCTTATCATTGCTGCGGAGAAATTTTTGATAAAACTAAAGTTAGAGAGAATTACACAGGATTTTCCATAAATGAAAGATTCTCGGTGAGAATTTGAAATTGGAAGAGAGGTGATCATTACTTGCTAATTTGACATAGAAAATCCAAAAACAAAAAAGGATACAAACAGTAGAAAATTATGGAAAATATGAAAATGTTATCTCTATTTGTTTTTGCATTTCAGTTCGTTAGATTGAACTGCGCAGACCTTTCAGAAAAGACTTTTTTCTTCGTTAAATTTGTCTCTAACAGAAGCTTTTTCAAAAAAAATTCTCTCTTTGTAATTATAGGTGGAAGGCACTGGAAGCTTTTCTCTTTGCATTGGTAAGAATCTATAATGTCATAGAAATGGTCTTGATTTCTGTTTGATGAAAGCTGCAGAAAATTTTCTGAAACACGAAGATTTTGTTTTTCCATTTACTGGTTTTTAATGGAAGTTGCTTACTTTTTTATGAAAGTTTTTTAGGCTTAAGATCAACTAATTGGAATCATGGCTTAGTTGGTGTTATTCCATACACATTAAGTTTGATGTTTCCCAGGAGTCCTATTAGAATATGTGTAGGTATAAGCATAAGAGTTGGAAACATCTCTATTGTCTTAAGAAATTATTTAATATTGAAATAATTAGCCTAAATTAAGTAAAAGAGGACCCTAATGTTGGGAATAAACCCGAAATAATATTCACAGTAATAAAAGCGGAATAATAACGTAGCACCGAGATACGGTAATTAACAAGAATAAAAGAGTGACAACGACACCAAGATTTTTACGTGGAAACCCTTTTGAATAAGGGAAAAAACCACGGCCCCGAGACGAGCAACTGATATCATTATAGCAGGGAATTTTACACTTTGTAGGTCCGAGTAAAATACTCCAAAGACCACTACAACACTCAAAAGAAATAACCCTCTTTTGATATTCCCACGTCACTACAATATCGTTCACTCTCTATCTTTCTCACAGACTATTTTCTTATACCCTGTCTGTGAAACCTCACTCTTTCTTTCTCTCTTTGTTGGTGTGTAGAAATGAGAGCTGGAGCTCTCCATTTATAGCCGAAGTCTTACTCTCTAAAGCCTACTATATTTGACAATTTGCACACACTTTTTATTCTTTTTCTTCAATGTTGACAATTCAACAAAGTTTGCTACCAAACCAAAGAAATTCAACAAAGTTGGCTCCAAATATTTTCTTTAGGCACATGCATATTACTTTGGCTTTTGAATGAGATGAATCCCATCAATCTACCCCTCCAGTCTCATTCATCTAAAGGAGGTAACACTGTCTTCTAGTTTGAGTGCATGCTGACAAGTTCTTTGCATAACTCGAACTTGTCTCTTGGTACCACCTTGGTCAACATATCAGCAGGATTTTCACTCGTGTGAATCTTTTTGACCTGTAAAGATTCGTTCTCCACCTGCTCATGAATCCAATGATATCTCGCATCTATATGCTTTGTTCTTGCATGGTACATGGAGTTCTTGCTCAAGTCTATTGCACTTTGACTGTCACAATAGACGACATACTCCTTTTGATGCAATTCTAGCTCTTGAAGAAACCGCTTGAGCCATACCATCTCCTTGCCAGCTTTTGTAGCGGCAATGTACTCTGCTTCAGTTGTTGAAAGTGCAACACACTTCTGCAGTTTAGACTGACATGATATGGCTCCCCCTGAAAAAGTAAATAGATATCCAGTAGCGGATTTTCTATTATCAGTATCACCGGCCATATCAGCATCCATGTAGCCCTTCAAGATTGGATCAGATCCTCCAAAACACAAGCAATCTCCTACAGTACCTCTTAGGTACCTGAGTATCCACTTGACTGCTTGCCAATGTTCCTTTCTAGGATTTTCAAGGAATCTGCTAACAACACCAACTGCATGAGCAATATCAGGTCTGGTGCATACCATTGCATACATCAAGCTTCCGACTGCTGAAGAATAAGGAACTCTAGCCATGTTCCCTTTCTCCTCCACTGTTGTAGGGCACATCTTCTTGCTCAACTTTAGATAGTAGCAAGAGGTGTGCTGACTAGCTTAGCATTCTTCATGTTAAAGCGTTTCAGTACACCTTCAATGTACTTTTCCTGAGACAGCCACAACTTTCTGCTTGTTCGCTCTCGAACTATCTTCATACCTAGAATTTGTTGTGTTGGGCCCAAGTCCTTCATATCAAATGACTTGGACAAATCTCCCTTCAACTTTGCGATCAACCCCTTTTCTTTTCCTACAATTAACATGTCATCCACGTACAACAGCAATATAATAAAGTTATTCTCAGAAAATCTTTTGAAGTATACACATGGATCAGAATATGTCTTTGTGTAAGTTTGACTTTTCATGAATGAGTCAAACTTCTTGTACCACTGCCTTGGTTCCTTCTTCAATCCATAAAGACTCTTATTCAATTTGCACACCATGTGTTTCTTTTCAGCTACTTCAAATCCTTCTGGCTGCTCCATATAAATCTCCTCTTCCAAATCTCCATGAAGAAATGCAGTTTTCACATCCAACTGCTCCACTTAAAGATCTAGGCTAGCTGCTAAGCTCAAAATTGTTCGAATAGAAGTCATTTTGACAACAGGTGAGAAAATTTTGTCAAAATCAATACCTTTTTTCTGTTCGAAGCCTTTAATCACCAATCGAGCTTTGTATCTGACCAGCTTGCCATTTTCATCTTTCTTGAGTTTAAAGACCCACTTACATTTGAGTGGTCTTTTACCCTTTGGAAGTTCAACCAGCTTGTGCGTGCCATTTTTCTGCAGAGATTCCATCTCTTCTTGCATGGCTTCCATCCACTGGTTTTTTTCTGTATGGGACAACACCTCTTTTAGACTTTCTGCCCCACCCCCCCCTCCATTAGTGATGAGGACATACTCTGTGGCAGGGTACCGACTCTACCCTTGGCCTTTCTTATCTCCTCAGAGGTTGAGGTTGTTCTTCTCCCTGAATGGGGTGCTTCACTTGCTCGACATCATCATCAAGTTGATCCCCCTGCTCAATAACCTCATCAGGTTGCTCCCCCTGCTTGGCAACCTCGTCGGTCCTACTTTCTGCACGTGTGGGATTGTTAGAAGTAGAAGGAATAGTAACAAGGTTAGGAATTATACCATTCTTTGCTTTCTCTGGCATATCATCAGCAGTTCCAACTTCACTTTCTCGGAAGACCACATCTCTGCTTCTGATGACCTTCTTCTTTACAGGATCCCACAATCTGTATCCGAACTCTTCATATCCATATCCGATGAATATGCAGGGAACAAATTTATCATCCGACTTTGTTCTCTGCTCCTTTGGTACATGTGAAAATACTCTGCAACCGAACACCTTCAGATGCGAGTAGGACACCTCCTTGTTGGTCCAAACACTCTTTGGGATGTCAAAGGCCAACAAAACTGATGGACTCCTATTGATCAGGTAACATGATGTCTAAACTGCCCAGAATGACTTAGGCAGTTTAGCCATTCTGATCATGCTTCTCACCTTCTCCACAATGGTGCAGTTCATCCTTTCGGCTACGCCATTGTGTTGTGGGGTTGCAGGAACTGTCTTTTCATGTCTGATCCCATGGCTTGAACAGTACTCTTCAAATTCCCTTGAAGTGTACTCACCTCCATTGTCACTTCGGAGACACTTTAGCTTTTGGTCTGTCTCCCTTTCCACCAGAGCATGAAACTTCTTGAAAACATGAAGCACCTGATCTTTGGTTTTCAAAATATAAACCCATATTTAATTTTCTTTCAGACGATGTCTGAAATGAGACTTTATGCTACTTACCAAATAAACAGAAGTCACAAGGTTTTACCGTTGTACCCTTGGCATAAGAAATGAGTGATTTCTTGGCAAGAATCTACAATCCCTTCTCGCTCATATGACCCATTCTTTTGTGCCACAAATCTGCAAAAATTTCATCTTGTGCTGTGTTCAATTCACCTTGGCATATTTTTGCATTTGTCTTGTGTAACGTGCCACGAGCTAACTCCCTTTGCAATCACCAATGATCCCTTGGTGAGTCTCCGCTTTTGATTTGCAAAATAGTTCTCGTATCCATCTCGGTCTAAAGCAATTCCCGAGATCAAGTTCATCCGCAAATCATGTATATGTCGCACGTCCTTTAGAACCAATGTGCATCCGACATTTGTCTTGATACAAATGTCACCGATCCCTGCAATCTTTGAGTAACTTGTGTTACCCATTCTCACAGTGCCGAAATCACCGGCTACATATCTACAAAAAAGACCTCTTACCGGTGTGGCATGGTAAGATGTTGTATCAACCACCCATTCCGACTCTGGACCTGACAGGTGCATGCATTCCTTTTCCTCATTTATAAAGAGGACAACATTATTATTGTTTTGCACCAAGGCGGTTGTATTGTCATCATTCTTCTTGCCACTGCTTTCACCTTTTCCCTTCCTTGGATTTGGGCAATCTCCTTTGAAGTGACATGGTTGATCACAATTGTAGCAATTTCTGGCTTTTATTTTGGATTGGTTCTTAGACTTCCCACGAGCTCCGGATCTACCATAGTTGCTCGAACTCCTTTGATAACTCCTGCCTCTGCCTTCTATGATGACAGCATGTTCTTGATTTTCAGGCTTCTTTCTCATCTTCTCATTGAGTAGAAGAGCCGATGTGAGATCTTTCAACTCAATGGTAGTCTTACCGTGCAGGATGGTTGTTGCCAAATTATCGTATGAAGATGGAAATGAGTTCAATAGCAAGATTGCTTTATCTTCTTCTTCGATTTTCACTCCGAGATTGTCGAGTTGTGTGATTAGTCCGTTAAACACATTTAAAGGTGACAAAAAATTCATACCTTTACCCATGTGTAGGACGTGTAGCTGCTTCTTCAGGTATAATTTATTTGTCATCGTTTTGAACATGTATAGGCTTTCCAACCTTGTCCAAATGCCACATGCGGTGTCTTCATCAATGATGTTATTTACCACATCATCTGATAAGTGCAACCTGATTGCACTAGCAGCCTTTTCATCCAAGTCAGCCAAATCCTCAGCTTTCATGGTATTAGGCTTTTTGGCAACAACATCTAGTACTTTGTGTAAACCTTGTTGGATGAGCAGATCCCCCATCCTTCTTTGCCATGTTGAGAAACCGCTATCTCCGTTAAATTTTGCTACCTCGTACTTTACTCCAGACATTTTTGTTTTTCACCAAGTATAATACTACCGACAGTGAATAGTATTTTTGTGAACGAGCAGAACTTGTGCTCTGATATCAGTTGCTGGGAATAAATCCCCTACAGAAATAATATTCACAGTAATAAAAGCGGAATAATAACGTAGCACCGAGATACAGCAATTAACAAGAATAAAAGAGTGACGACACCGAGATTTTTACATGGAAAACTTTTTTGAATAAGGCAAAAAAATCACGGCCCCGAGACGAGCAACTGATATCACTATAGCAAGGAATTTTACACTTTGTAGGTCCGAGTAAAATACTCCAAAGACCACTACAACACTCAAAAGAAATAACCCTCTTTTGATATTCCACCTCACTACAATATCGCTCACTCTCTATTTTTCTCACAGACTATTTTCTTATACCCTGTCTGTGAAACATCACTATTTCTTTCTCTCTTTGTTGGTGTGTAGAATTGAGAGCTGAAACTCTCCTTTTATAGCCGAAGCCTCACTCTCTAAAGCCTACTATATTTGACAATTTGCACAAGACTTCTCATTCTTTTTTTTCAATGTTGACAATTCAACAAAGTTGGCTACCAAACCAAAGAAATTCAACAAAGTTGGCTGCCAAACCAAAGAAATTCTCAGTCAAATATTTTCCTTAGGCACATACCTATTACTTTGGCTTTTGAATGAGATGGACCCCATCACCTAACTAGTTCGGGACCGAGACATAACTGATTGATTGATTTAATTGATTTTTTGTGGAAGCCTTTGGATTGCATGGGTGAGATTTAGTTAGAAATGGAGAATGTTATAATTATATTTGTCTGGTTAATAATAATTATTCTCTTTTGCTCCCTTTGTTCAAAGTCATAATGTTTTGCTTGACTAATTAGATTTTGATTTATGTGGGACATTCTATTTCATTGCATACAGTAATATGCATAAGTTTTTGTTTTTATCTAGGACAGAGTAAGTACATGAAGGGAGCAAATTTTGATGAAACCTGGCTATGTTGAAGCATCTTGGTGAACTGGAGTGGTTGTAATAACTAGTAGAAAGTGGCACAAAGATGGCGTCTGAGCTGGCTTCTATGTTTCCAAAACTGGGCTCTCTTGGTACTTCAGATCATGGTTCTGTTGTATCCATCAACCTCTTTGTGGCACTCCTTTGCGCTTGCATTGTCATTGGTCATCTGCTGGAGGAGAACCGCTGGATAAATGAATCCATTACCGCCCTCATAATTGTGAGTGTAACTCCTTTTGTTCTACTTAGGGGTTTTCATGGGAAGACACGTAATGCAGATGGTGAAAAAATATCAAAAGTTGAAGTACCCGAGGGCGGAAGGGGGTTCGCTTCGCCGAAAAATTACACTGTATATATAAGGCAAAATATGTTTTTTACCTCTATATATTAAGTTTTGAACCCCCTTGACACAACCCAAAAGTGTAACTTCGTGGTTAGGGGGGTTCAAAATCTTTGAAAGCTTATAGGTTCAATTCCCGCTAGCTACAATTTGATTTTTTTGAACCCCCTTCGCGGAGATTCTGCCTCCGCCATTGCCCGTCTCGCCTTTGAATGTGTTTTTTCTTTTTTCTGTCTTTTGTTATCTTCCCTTCAAGCCTTTTTCTTTCATTTCTTTTGTTTCAATTCTTTGAATGGGGCTCAGAAATGTGATTCAAATTGGCAGTTTGTCAGCTTGTCATTTATTTTTCTTACATTCTCTGATTTGCTTATAATGCTTACAGTTATTTTCATGTTTGATAATTGCAGGGCTTGGGTGTAGGAGTTGTTATCTTGCTCATAAGTGGGGGAAAGAGCTCACATCTTCTGGTCTTCAGTGAAGATCTCTTTTTCATATATCTACTTCCTCCAATCATATTTAATGCAGGGTAAAAATGTCATTATCTTCTCTTTTACTGTTTTTTTGGGTGCTTCATTGGATGTTCCGAAGATGGTTTTTCAAGAGCTTTCTACTTCATATATTTTCTCACTTATTTAAGTTTGCCTTCTGGATGTCATTTGTCTACTGACAAGGAGTCATCAAAAATATTTGTGTTGTCTCACTGTTATGCAGTATGATCTGATGAGATATCTACCCAAATGGCTATCTTCGTCTATAAACAATAAGGAAGGATACCATTTAGGCCAGCTAAGTTATCAGAGTAAAGATATAAACAATGGCAATGCAGTGTAAACCAATACTAATATGGAGCCAGATTATTAGCAATAATGGAACCTTAAGCATTACTTGAATGGTGAGGAAGTTGAACACTGCTTCATTGGGTGAAGATGGTTGAATAATGGAACCAAGAACATTTGCAATTTGAAACATCGAAGCAGTTCCTGGAAATCATATAGGAGCTTGTTGATTTTCTGGGTAGTATGCATATCCTCGGGTCTTTATCCACTAAGCTATGGTCTCGTTTGATTATACTTAATGAAGCCAGGAGTGCTGTACCTAAGAAGTTTCCATTATTTTGTAGCAAGGACTACCCTGTCCGGTGCTGATAAGTCTTTGATCGTGACATGAAAAGATTTATTCTATGTCATTTTTAAAAATAAGTAAAGATAAGGGGCAAAAGCCCATAGCTGAGACAAGATAATCCTCTTGTCCTTTCATTTTGCATATCCAGGGATCGTGTCTGCAGTGTCCAATCTGTAGGTTATACTTGCAGCTTCTGGTTAATACGTAAATAAGAATAATCAGGAGGACAATTTCATCTTGTTCCATATCTCTGTTATTGATCTTTGATGTGCCTATATGGTGCGAGAATTGATCCAAAAAATTTGATCATTACATAATGTAACTCTTCTCTCTTACAGATTTCAGGTAAAAAAGAAGCAATTTTTCGTAAACTTCATTACTATAATGCTGTTCGGAGCCATTGGTACACTGATCTCATGTGCCATTATATCATTAGGTACTATTCGAAACATTGTTTCTATCACATGCTTCAACGTTATTGCAAAAGCTCATTTTGTTTATTGGTTAGATAGGTCCTCTGCTAGAGAATTATTCTGCAACTGTTTTATCTTGGTTAGTTGCCTTCTAGTTTAACTTTTATTTGCTTAAATTCTCTATCTACTTCAGTGAAAAAGGAGGACTCCATGTATGTTTGATTGGTACCTTGTCAATAGGTTGATGCTTCTTGTGGTTTTATCATAATAAATACTAAATGTACTTAGTTTCAAGAGTAAAAATTACTCCCAAGCCAAAATTTATGTTTTTTCAATCTGCTTTGAGATGCTCTCTCCATGTTGTACCTAATCTCTTCTTATTTCCCAAGGTCTTCCCTACGAGTCATGACCTGATGAGGGATGAAATTGTAATGAGTTTAATGATTTGTAGTGTCTTTTTTCTCTAAAACATGTTTGTCAATGTGCTTGTTCTTCAAGTGGAAATTTTTGCATAATTGATTTTCATATACTTTTCCACATATCAAGCCGCCTACATAGCATGCATGATGTCTTGTCCATGTGCTTGAAAGTGATGGTGAATAAACATTTATACTCCAGATGTTCTGATGGTAAGGGAGAAGAAGGTGATTTCAAGATGTCTCGAATTTGCTTACCTTCTTTCCATCAAGCAATGTTGCAAAGCTGCTCTATTCATAATGAGTGTGACTAGGGTAAATGTGTTTGATATCTGCAGTTCTAAGCATTTTAGTACATTCACATAGAGTTTTTGCCGCAGACACGCTACTGTATCCTTGTTTTTGGTAATGAAATCATCCCTGTTATATTGTAATCTTTGAATAGAATTTTGATACTGTAGTATGTGTTAGTTTCTCTCAAGCTTCGATAATTATTATTTTCTGATATTTTCTCTATGTCATGTGTGAAGGTGCCATTAAATTCTTCAAGAAGTTGGACATTGGATTTCTAGATATTGGGGATTATCTCGGTATTACTCGAATCATTGTTCTGTTTATTCTGTTGCTGGTTGCTTCTGTTTCTACCTTTGACTGCTCTTATTCTTTCTCTCTTGATTTTGTTAGCAATTGGAGCAATATTTGCTGCCACAGACTCCGTCTGCACGTTGCAGGTACAGATGCAGTGACCTCAACATATGCTAATGACCCAATAGAATGCCCTGAAGTACAAGTTTTTGCTGCTGCAGGTCCTACATCAGGATGAGACACCCCTCCTTTACAGTCTTGTATTTGGAGAAGGAGTTGTAAATGATGCTACATCGGTGGTGCTTTTCAATGCTATTCAAAACTTTGACCTTTCGAGTGTGAATCCCAGTATTGCCCTTCATTTCATTGGCAACTTCTTATATCTGTTCCTTGCTAGCACTTTACTGGGAGCAGCAGTAAGCTTCACTCTCTTTGTGTGCGCGTGTGGGAAAAATGATGTGTCCATGATGCTTTATTTTAATCTTTGATATTGACTTCTACTCAGGCTTTACCCCTCTAGTTGACATCTTATTCTTACTGCAGACTGGTCTTCTTAGTGCTTACATTATCAAGAAGCTGTATTTTGGCAGGTAATGCCTCAATTAAGGGTTTATGGCAGCACATCGTTTCTGGTTCTTATAAAACTGTAAACTGGATCATATAACATGTTTCATTAGAGTTTCTTATTTAGTGAAAATTTGCTTAGTTCCTCTCTAACTTATTGGGATAAAAAACTTCTTGGCCCATATTTCCTTACTTTTTTTCCTTTTCTTATTGCAATAATAGTAATGACTAGTTACTTTTACCGTCTCCAGGCACTCCACAGATCGCGAGGTTGCACTTATGATGCTCATGGCTTACTTATCATACATGTTGGCTGAAGTAAGATCTTAGTTTTAGCTCATTGGCACTTGTATCCAATATACATGTTTCTGGTATTAGTTACTAAATCATTCATCCTTTGCAGCTATTCTATTTGAGTGGGATTCTCACTGTATTTTTCTGTGGTATTGTAATGTCCCATTACACTTGGCACAATGTGACTGAGAGTTCAAGAGTCACTACAAGGTATTTTCCTTTTTTTCTGCCGTGAGGTTTTCAAATTTATTCTGCCTGGGCAGAGTTTTTTGCACTTCTTATTACAACATGGAATAAATATATTTCATCTGCAACCTGCAACCTATTCTGAAGGTCATACCACAGAAGCCTTACAAATACTAAAAGCAATAAGCTGTCTGATTAGCTTTTACAAACAGACAAACTCATTTATGAAGCTTATGCAAACAATCATTTATATATTATCACGTGCCACAATAATAAGCTATTACCTGTGCTTAAGAAGTGACATTTTTGTCCGCATAATTCGAGTTAATGTTATCATTCTATGTTTCTGTAGGCACGCTTTTGCAACTTTGTCATTTCTTGCTGAGACTTTCCTCTTCCTCTATGTCGGTATGGATGCCTTGGATATCGAGAAGTGGAAATTTGTTAGTGATAGGTATGCTGAACGAGGGTAGGATAGATATTAGTATTTTCTCTTACAGTGTTAATGTTCCTCCCTTTTTGACTTATTGTCAAACAGTCAGCAGTCTTTATCTGGTGCTTCTGTTATTTCTTGCAGTCCTGGATTATCTGTTGCAGTAAGTTCGATACTGATGGGACTAATCTTGCTGGGGAGAGCTGCCTTTGTTTTTCCATTATCATTCTTATCCAACTTGATGAAGAAATCCTCTGAGGAAAAAATAACCTTTAGGCAGCAAGTAAGCAGTGGCTTCATCAAATTCTCTCTTATTATCCATTTCATATGGATATGGATTGCTAACTTTGTTTTGTAGGTGATAATATGGTGGGCTGGTTTGATGAGAGGTGCAGTGTCCATGGCTCTGGCATATAATAAGGTAAAATTGCTAAGCCATTATGCTGACTCTTGTGGGAATATCAGCCCTCATATGCACACTTCATGTTCCTTATTTTCACATCCTCATATTCTTTTATGTCATGAATCATTTATCATTTAATCACGCAGTTCACTCGTTTGGGACACACTCAATTGCAAGACAACGCAATAATGATTACCAGCACCATTACCATTGTTCTTTTCAGCACAGTGGTATATACCTCCTGCCTCTGCCTTGACATTCTTTCCTGCTAGAACCTGCTCATACATAATTATTCAACTGTCCATTCATGCATGAAATTCAAAATGGTAAACTTGTTTTTTTTCTTTTCCAGGTATTTGGTTTAATGACAAAACCTCTTATAAGTCTCCTGTTGCCCCCACAGAGGCAGTTAAGTACAGTGTCATCAGATGCAAATAGTCCAAAATCTCTTACAGCTCCACTCCTAGGCAGTCAAGAGGGTTCTGAAGTCGATTTAAATGGTCAAGAACTTCCGCACCCACCTAGTTTGAGGATGCTACTTTCCGCGCCAACCCATAAGGTGCATAGATACTGGCGCAAGTTTGATGATTCATTCATGCGCCCAGTGTTTGGTGGTCGGGGTTTTACACCTGTTGCCCCTGGTTCTCCAACGGAACAGGAACCATGATGATGTGCACGAAAAAAATTATATTGTAAGTTAAAAGTGTGGGCCAAGGGACCTCTGCTGGATCTTAAAACTTAGTGTTGTCCAGATTGCTGACAGCATTATGAGCTTCAACCAGGTCCTCTGCGTTTGATACTGCTGTTGCTTACACTGCTTTAGCAAACTATATATGCATCAAAGTCCGCTCTTTTGGGGTGGAAGGTTAGCAAAGGTGAAATTCTAGCTGACCATGGTGAGCGCGTTTGTAAGTTAATCCTGAAAATGCTTTGGTAGATGGTGATACGTTTGTTCAAGCATGTTGTAAATTTTGACTGCTGAATTATTTCCTGTCTGTTCTTCCTTATGTATAGATTTCTGGTGTTTCATGGTGGTATTACATTCCAAATTTGTAAACATTTTATGAACTTCAGAAAGAAATAATTGTCGGAAAGCAGTAATTTGTGAGTAGTATGGCAGGGAGAGCTTGGTTAGCTTTGTATTTGCATGTGAAATTTGTGTGGGTTACAATCTCTCTATGTTAGAGGTGCGGTATGTAGTTTAACCTCTACGTTGATTTCAATTCCCTAGTTTTATCCTGAGAAAGAGACTAGGACTCTGAATCTACAAAATTTTCAGTGTTTATTCGGCTGGTAAAATTTCATCTTCTAATGTGTGTTTGAATTGGGGGACTAACTCATCTAAAGACATGTTTGGATATTATTTTCTAGTTTCAAGATTGTGAAATTTTTCTAGGTATTCATTAAAAACTTTTTTTGTTAAAATATATTAATTAACTAATTATAACTGGGTAAACTAATACTATATTGAATAAACTTGTATCTTTTACTAAATAATATTTTAATATGAATTAATTAATAATAGATTCAGTGGCAAATTTAATTTTTTTTGACCAACTCATCTGAGTAAATCTAAAAATTAAGGATTTGTTCCATCTAATGTAATAAAACAATGAACATGAGACGTAACAAAATCTTTTGTAACAAATGTTTAATTGATAAATAGAAAATAGGACTGGTCAGATACGATATTATTTTTAAAAAGTTATCCTAATAAAAAAATTCTCATAACAGAATAGGAGAAGCAAATTAGGAGTATGTTTAGGGAATAATCGCTTACATAGTACATACGTGAGTGAGTTAATCGAGAGTTAACGTACATTGATCTGTGTAACCACCTCATTTAAGAGTTTCATAAGCTAAAGTGTACTGTTTAATCAATATTATCATCAACACTGAAACCAATTAGTCTCAGCTTCTTCTACAGCTGCCCGACTGCACTCTTTTTACCTATAAGAATCGATCCTTTATTTTTTTGTGGAAGGATTTTACGGACGAGGTTTGTGGTTTGTTAGAAGAAGAAGAGGATAATCAATATGACAAAATCATTTAAGGGGTAAACGGCATCAAGTGTGGATTCACTCCGAGGTGGCATTATAGTAAAGTAGTGCTAGAGAGGAGAAAGTGAGTAGAATAAATTAAAGGAAGATGAAATTCACCAACTCTCGGATCTCTCTTATTGAATTTGCACACACTAATCACTGCGAGTACAAACATATAAGTGCTGCAATGGGGAAAAAAATGCTTATCAAGAAAATATTTCCATGATAGAAAAGCCTTTCTGATCTTTCCTGGTAAGTATGTTTCACCAAATGAAAGAAAAAGAAAATGCAAACATTGTTTTTTTTCCCATTGGTATTCATAAGTAATCGCTAAAAACCTCCCGTACGTCCAATGTCGACCCTCCACTACTATCAGTCTATCACATGCACAACCAAATCTTCTTTGCATATAAATGTAAACGCATTCTCACAAAATCCACCAACAAAATCAGCACTATCAGCAAAAGGATATTCCAAAATCAGCACTGTCAGGTCTCTCAGAAAAAAACTGCTGGGATGGTGTAGCTGCCTACATCCCCAAACAACTGCAGCGATGGTGCAGGCTCATGCTATGCGTGAAGACATAGAGCGAGGCAGTGGCGGACCCACGTGGTGGCTAGCGGGTTCAACTGAACCCGATTCACCAAAAAATAATACTGTGTATATGTATAAATTTGGATTAAAGCTGTGTAAATTTTGTATAAATATTTTATTTGAACCCACTTGACAACTACTATTTTACGACTAAAGTTACGTACTTCTAAGATTGAACCCGCTTGCACAAAATCCTGGGTCCGCCACTGGAGCGAGGGGAAGATTATTATATTTTATTCCATCCAAAACAGCATTTACAACACTAGATATACTCCATTACTAGTCAGTACAACAACATATCTGATCCCCAACTTTAGATAGAGCAGATAGGGCTTTATGAAGGAAAAACTGTCTACCAAGATATAGACACAGTAGCCTTCCAGTCATAGCAGCGTATTAAATGCTTCGATCAGTAATGCAAAAGGTAACCGAACACCATGCTAATAAAGGCTACAGTAACTACATACAGGAAAGGAAATCCAACCCGGACTTTTCTTCCGCCTTTTTTACTTGTCAACATGACCTGCAAAGCATATCACCACAAAAAGAACACGAAAACAGGGTTAACTAGGGACACTTCTTATTGAGATCATGCATAGGAGTGTCGTGACAGAAATACAAATTTCTCCCTTCCTCACTCGACTGTGCACATTTTGTAAGACTTAAATGGATTGGACCAATCAAAGGCAAGAACAATTTGCTTGAGCTAAAGCCAAACTAACATGAACTCGGACAAGTTATACAGCATTCTGGCTATTGTTAACCCAACAGAGATTTATTTAAGATAGCATCCCAAAATTTTGAGGACTTCTACTGATGTCATGATCTTAATCTAATAATATTAACAAAAAATTGTATAACCCATATTGCAACAAACGGAATTACCAATTCTCTCTGTAAGCTCTCTCTTTCTTGAGCTGCAAACTTCCTCTCCTCCGTTAGCCTAGAGATGGTGTCTTTGGCCTGCAAGAGGGTAAAAGAGAGTGAGAAACAGCACTACCCCTAACAATTACAGACACTAAAACAAATCAACTCATGCTTGAACAAAATTCCATCTGCGGAACTCTTATCGAATGCTCCAGAAGACTAGAAAAATCATCAGCGGTAAAGGCCTTTAACAAGCAGTTGATTTAGATTCTAGTTTTTACCCTTTTATCCTTGAAACAGAAAAATGACTAGAGAATGCCTCAAATCAAACATAAACCTTTTCATAGGTGGACCAACTTGACCAATAAATCCAAAACTTTTACAAACCAAAACCCTATGCTTAAATGAGGCACACTTAATAAGAAAAACTCATTTTGCCTGAATCCCTTTTGAAATTCCATAAGGTCGATCTTACTCCTGGAAATACTTTGAACCTCGTCATGTACTGGACATCAAATATGATGAAAGTGTTTCTACAAAGTCTGAGCGACGATTATCAAGATTCTGCTAGGAAGAAACCACCCTTCATAATTGCAGGGAGTCTGTTTTCTGTCATAAGTTGATTCCCCAGGGCACGTCTCTTTATGGAATGGAAGTTCTGGGCCATTAAAGTCCTCTTAAAGGAAAAAGAGATAATGGAAAAATTAAGAATAAATCAAAAGCTTCTATGGAACTGTTTCAAAGTTACTAGGTAAATCTATTTTATGTGGATCACAAAGGAATTAAAGGGATCCTGTCATTAAGAGGAAACTTTGCAGAATACAGCACCTAGTCTGATGTTCTAGAGGCCATTAGAGGAAAAGCAGACTCTGGTGCTGAAAACTTTCTGAAATTGTGAGTCAGTCATTTGTTGGAAGTGACTCAGCATATTTTTGTACGTTCCTTACATCCCCTTGCTTGATTGATGTAAGGTACGAACTGATTCTTCTTCATTAATGAGTGGCTTCTTTCTATTTTATTTATTTATTTATTATTTTGGATAAGGAGTGGCTTCTTTTTGAAATGTAAAAATTATATTTACTTCCAAGGCAAATGCTAAAAACCACAAATACTCTCAATTTTCGTTCATGACAGAACAAAGTTGTTCCAAATACAATTGACACAAAAAAAAGTAAAAGAAAAAGAAAGGTAAAAAATTCTGACCTCATTTAATTTCCGTTCAAGTTCACTTATTTTGTACTTCATGCTCTCAACATCCTTGACTAATTCCATCTCTTCTCCATGTTTCCTCGTCTCCAACTGCACATGCTTTTCTTCCATTTGCATGTTGGCATTTTCCTTTTTGAACTCCTTGACATTCTCATCCAGCTGGAGAAAGTAGATAGATATAACATATTACCAGAAAATGTAACTCAAAGTTCATCAAATAGAATAAACATTGGAAAATTCAATCTGAATCAACTGGAACTGTTGAAATTACTGAGAATTAATCTAGCTATAGGTTAGTATATTCTACACTCATACTGTGTGCTTAGATTAATAATATAGAATATTCTTCATAGTTCTGTCAAAATTAGGAATCTCAAGATTAAAGTAATTTTCCTTATTTAGTAACTTTCTTCATTTATGTGCAGTCTAAACTTGTACCAAACTCCTATGTAAGGAGCCTTCTCGTATATTGTTTACAACCAATTTAAGACATATTTGCTTTTTTTAATTTCTATATATTTCAGATGGTTCAGAGCCTCTACAATTGTGGTAGACCTAATTAACAACCATCATCTGGTAGGGGATGTTATGCATCCTGCTTGGCCGCAGTTTTAGAACCAAGCCCCAAATTGACATATATGATAAAACCTACCAATATTCATTGGTATTTTTTATCTATAACCAGTCTTTAAGTTCTGGTTCAGAATAATAACTTACTTCTTGCGGTGGATTTCGATTTGCACGGGGGGTTACTTGATCTCTTGTGAACGAATCTTCGAAAAATCCACCACTGTGGCTGTGTACTCCATTGACATCTCTCTGAAAAAGATTACTATTATTTAGCTAGACGGAATTACATATCAAACCACACGGTCAACAGATTCTGGTTTCTGAACAATACTACTTACTTCTTGCTGTCCACTGATATTTTCGTTGCCACGTACTTCATCTTTTCGCGGTGAATCTTTGTAACTTGGAAGATCAATATGTACACCATTGATTGGTGATAAAACAGGCGAACTGGATGGACTGACAAGGATCACTCTCATCTTATTTTCTTGAACATACTTGCCATCATCTTTGGAAAACTACAATCAAAGCAGTCAGAAATTGCATCAGAATGCAAAAGTCAACAGCGTCTAGTTTAGCCTTGAATGACGGCTACCTAAAATGATAGAATAATCCATCGAGAATATACCATGGCTGATGTAATATCCTCCTCAACAGTCTCCTCTGCCACAACAGTGCTTTGAACTAAGAACTTGTCCTTGCATGCCATATCAGGAGGAGGTGCCTTTTGTGCCTGCATGGTTACTACATAAATAAGATGTGTTAAAGACCTTACAGCGGTGCCTATGATAAATTTATTACTATGGCTAACAGAAACAGTATATCTAGTTAGCAGATCATCGTAATAAGATTTTTCACTCTACTAGGGAGAATTGTCACGTCATTGTATCAGTGATATATACATTGTATATCGTTTCTAAACAAGAAAACTTCTTGCAGAAACAGTCTGTCTTAAAGATGATCAAAGCAGGTATATCACAAGTTACAGGTTGAATTAAACTTGAGCGAAGAGGATACTCTATTCCAAAAATTATGCTCATGCATCATCATCAGTTAACAAACAATATAAGATGCAAAAATAGGTGATTGTTTCAATATACTAGCATGAAGACATAACCTAACCCATACCCATGATTGAAAGCGTTAAAAGGAAACAAAGTAGTCCTAAAATCATATGACGGCAAGTTGTCTCGAAAGACCTATGATCACTCAAAATCAAAATCCATGCTAGAGCAAGAAAGTGACTATCTCTTGGAGCTTTAAGAGACTATTTCCAAAAATGCATGCTTCTTCGAACTAAAGCACACAATTACATAGGAGACAAAAATTACCTAACATACCAATGTAGCTTATAACATCAAAAACATTACCAATTTTGCTATCCAATGTACAACCATTATAGACCTTCATCCAGACAAGTGCTCATATTGAAAAGGTTTAGCTATGCTGAAGTGCAAGCCTATCTCCACAGTACAGTGTACGAAGCAAAGCCATGCAATGAGCTACTTCTTGTACCAAGAATCATAGGCGGACCCAGGATTTGAGTGCGACGGGGGCACCACCGCTTTTAGATATGCAAATTACTAGCGACAAAGTTCGACGTACAACTCTTTGAAAACATAATAATTATGATAACATATCAACAAAATACAAATTCAATTTTGCAGAATATCATTAAGTTGATACTAATATAAAAAAATGTATATATCATCCGCTCATACTTGAACTCGACGCATTAATATGTGAGCTTTGCAAAAATTTAAAATGTTACATGTAAATTCTTATATAGAATGTCCCAATGTAATTCTAGCTAATCAGATATGAGTTAAATGTTTAGGTATCACAAATTAAAGTTGAGAAAGTATATCTTGCTGATGCATAGAAAATCGTAAGCCGCTTGCGAATTTTCATATGGAAGAATCACATAGGATACTGTCCAAGTTATTTTATATTTTACAATCTTCAAAAGGTAAACTTTATTAGCCATTGTGTGGATCCAACTGCACTCCCATTCTTGTAAGAACAATATTTACTTTTTTATCATGCTTGGTTCTTTAATTTACCTCTTTCTATTTTCCTCTCAGATAAATAGGAGATAAAGCTTTTAAAGTAAGAAAAAGTTCTAAGCAGAGAGTGAGGGAGGGATTGAAAAAGAATAAAATAAATTTACTATTATGTACTAGTAATAAACTAATTCAGAAAAGATAAAAGAAAAATAAACTAATTGACTAGTATGGGAGTAGTAAGTATCCTTGAATTTTTAAAAAAAAAAAAAAAAAGTAACCAAAAAAAACAGAAAAGAACAAAAAGGTAAGTTGCTGGATGGGTTTCAAACCCAGGTAAATGGGTACGCAAAAGAAATTTCGCAATCCACCAAACCAGTTTATCCATTCGCCTTTTATGTTTGAGGGGGCCAAGGAAAATATATTAGGAGTCCTCAGTGTATATACAAATATATATATTAAATGTATATAGGAATTTTGCCGAGACTAACGGGGTCCCGTGACCCCCAACCCCCAATGTAGGTCCACCTCTGCCAAGAATACTAGTCGAAGAAATTTAATTGATATGCTATACCTTTATCACATTCAAAACTATGCTGCCATCACGAAGAATTCTTCTTACCAGTAAAATCACAGGACGAACTGGGTTTAATAATTCCAGTATTGGGTCGAACACAGTATTTCTTTGGACTAGTAGTCTTGACCTGTTATAAACTCCACAATGATACTAATCAGCCTCTATCTGAATAAATACAATTCCAAAACAGTACTTTGCTGAAAAGAAAAACACCTTACCTTAAAAGCAACATGATTTTGGGACTTATTGATTAGACGAATAGTGCAAGAGCTTTGCTTCTTCGGTTCAACTATAAGGAAAAAGCCAATATAACTAAATATCAGTTCAGTTATGACATCCTTCTCAGAATTTATACAGCAATTCACTAGACCATAACAATACTAACAAATTTAATAAATGCATAAATCAAACCAAAAGCCTCCGCCTCATTTATCAAAAACTCTTGTTAGAATAATTAAATTTGTCTCTTGTCCATACGAAAGCTTCAGTTTGATTAAGTTGTAGCATGATAGCATTATTCAAAGTCATTATTTTTTTCCCCAAACTTATATACATCAGACACAATTAAGCAGCAGTAAGTGGAACATAGAAAAGCGTACATGTGAACTTGAGTTCCCGTGGTACAATTTCCACAAGCTCGAAATTCATGGCTATTTCTTTATCTCAAAATTCAATCGAAAACACACCAACTGTAGCAGATATCACCTCCTGCAAGCAAATGAAACAAAGTAGCTAAAACATTGAGTAATATTTAAATCTACAATATGCACGCATCTTTATTCACCTAAAAGTACCTAAGTACAAGAAGATGCGCAATAAAACTAACTATTACAGCATGTATCCTTGTAAAATCTGATAAATATTGCCAGAATCACACAAATAAATAAATATTAAATACCGATAAATTAGTGATATTCAACAAATTGAAAAAGTTGACCGGCGATTTCATCTCGGAAAGTGCAAGCATGATTAATCACGCTCACGAATCCACGTGGATAATGACACATACATAATATATAAACAATGAAGAAAGAACGACATCGTATTGGAAATCGGAATTGAGAGAGCTTACCGGAGCTTCAAATGGCAAAGGCGACGAAGAGAAGAGAATTTAATAAGACAGAAACGAATGCCCTGTTTTTTGTGAAGATGAAGAAGAAGAAAGGATGTAGAAATTAAAATGGGTTTTTTTGTAGGAATCTTGGAATTGAATAGCGTAAAAGTGCCGTTACTTTCGGTGGTTAAAGCTCCTCATCCTCTTCATCTTCTGATGTATGTATCAAACTATCAATGTGTCACTTCTCTCTCTCTCTCTCTCTCTACAAAAAAAAGTACTATAAACAAAGGATTGCAGAGAGAAAGGAACGTGCATGTATATGTATATTATAATTCGATGAACCCTAGAAAATGAATATATGGATTTTTGTGTGTGTGTGTGAGAGAGAGAGAGAGAGAGAGAGAGAGAGAGAGGGAATTTTTGGTTGTTAGGTGTGATCAGAAGCACAGAATGGGACACAGAGAGAGAGAGAGAGAGAGAGAGAGAGAGAGTGAGTGTACAGGGAAGTGTGTAAATGGGTTCACCGAAAGGATCGGAAGTGGGCCGGTTGGACTGGACCGGCTGTCTCTGTCTATAGATTCTAAAGTAGACTATGAAAAAACTCATGTACACCGTCATATTTACGCTAACACCCTATATATATATATATATATATTTACCACAATAATTTGTTTATAAGTATTTTTATCTTAGTTTATTACTATTTGCTGTATTACAAAAGTATGAAGACCTAATGCAAAATTCAAATTCTTTTGCTTTTTATTTCATGTTGGATAAACTTAGAATTGCAATTAATATTTAATAATCTATATCTATCTATATTTATCTATCTATCCATCTATACTACTACATATTAAAAGCACGAAAGTCCTTAGTGAAATATCGTTTGCCTTTTTTACCCTTTATAATCTGACTTCATACTGGACAAAATAGACATTTAAATATTTTTCTAATATTTAGGATTTTCTACATAATGAAATATCGAATAACCAAAGTTAATTTTGTCCTAAATATTAGGAAAATAATTATTGCCTAATAACTAAAATTTTGAATTCAAGTTATTCAATTATGATTTTGTTCCTTTAAAACTTGAATTCAAGTACGTATATTTTTATTCAGTAAAAAACGACAATCTAATAGAAAATTAATCCGGGAGAAAGAAACTACAATAAAAAGGAGAACACTTCAAAAAGCTATGTTTTCTGATTCAAACACCTATTGAAGTCACAACCGTCCTATTTTTTTTTTATATTTATGCTACATCAAATTGGTTGTATGAACTTAAAAACATCATCAAGTGCAAAAATCAACGAAAGCAAATTACCATAGGATTTTGTAAGATACTATCTAATCCTTATGCCTCTTTTGTATTTTAGATTATGGTGTTCGGAGTTGTTAGAAACTTTGGGATTTCATCGAAGCCAACACCGCAACACATAGTTTTAATATATTTTTATTTTATTTTATGTTCCTCACTCCTCATAATCTATGTTTTGCAGTTATATATAAATGCCTTTTTTCAGTTTACAATATGAAATTTACCAAGACTTTGTTTATTAAAACGGCTTAAAATTACATAGTAGAATGACAATAGCACATAATTGCCAGACATAGTTATATGATATTTAGTCAATTTTATATACTCCTATTTGTTTAGTAGGATCATAACCTTTAAGCACAGTAAATTAAGTTAAGTCTTAATTTCAAAAGTTTTTTCTACTTATATAAATATTTTTGAAACATTGATAAAATGAAGTATGTCAAAATTTCATTTCACGTCATAGTATTTTATAAAGAATAATATAAACTCTACGGACAAAGCAACAAAAGTGTAATTTGTTGAAAACCATGAGGGATTTTGTCCAAGTTGGAAAAATTACATGTAAAAAAGAAAGCTTTTTATTATTTGTTATATTTCTGATTGTGGACAACAAATAATTTTCAAAGAATAAGGTGTTGTTTTAGAAAAGAGGTACAAAAATACAATAAAATTAAGTTTTAAAAAAGAAACCTAGCAATCCGAAAAATTATGTATATAAATTTATTTGCAAGAAGTGGGGGACATATATTCTAATCGGGGGAGGAACCAAAGATTCAAATTTTTACTATCGTTCTTTCTAACTCACTTACTGGTTAGTGCATGTTCTTCTTTTTAGGTATAATATATAATCCCTTGCAACTGATGTATAATTCTTTTTACGTTCACCAATTGAAGGCTAAAGTAACAATAATATATGCTGGGCACTAATTTTAAGTATACATCGACTACCATAAAAATAAAAAATACAATACAAGACAAATTTACTGATTTTAGCTCATTTTTCCTTTAAATTTTTTTTAAATCCACACAGTTTTTATTTATGTAAACTTTTTAAAGCTTATATTCATTAATATAGGGTTGCACGCTTGTGGGTACTCTAAATCTAGTTTAACTAAAATTGTGATAAGGAGGGCAACACCAATGATTTTGCCTAAAGTAAGTCAAATATTTTATGATAACTAATCATCAAATCTTGTAAGTTAGAACAAAATATTTGGTAATAATGGAAAAAAGAAAATATTTTAATAACAATCTATTAGCCTGACACTTAAGCTAATCTAAATTTTTAATCCATGCAGCTTGCATACTTATGACTTAAAGACATATAGTGATGTATGAAAAGGTCATTAGGTATCTACACCATACCCAAAATGCCACAAGTAAGAAACTCATCAAAGAAACAACAACGTTAATTCATATTGTTTACGTTGATACTTAGACGAATAGTAAAATTCGTGATAAAATAAATCTAATTATATAAATGTAGTAATGTAAAAAGGGAAAAAGTTATAGTAATACCACAAACCATATCTAAGTAAGGTTTGAGGTGAATGGTGAGTACAAAATGATCTGAACATTATAGTTTGAAGAAAATATAATAATATTGCATTTAATTAAATAGTCTCTTCACATCATGCTACTATAAGAAAAAAATTATTTTCACCTCTAAACAAAGAATACCTCAAATGAAGATACACATATGAAATTGTGGGAGTCCGTAAGCCCCAACTACATTTTTTCTTATAGGTGTTTTGATAGTTCATTCCAACAAGTCTGATCAATGCATATCTTCTTAGGAAATTATGTGCAAACTTGACTAATTAAACTATTTTTCTTTATTAATAAGATCATTGGTTCATGAACTACACAAGATTTATTTTAAATAAAATTTATTTTTATGAATATTGATGTAATCCGTCACGTGCAAATGAAGCACTTTAGAAAAAAATCATAATTAAAATAAGATATAAACGAGTTTAAAAAATTATAAAGGACTAATAGCATTTGCCGAGTACGCATACCTATGCGATTACTAATGGGATAAATAGGACGATGATACAAGTTTTAGCACTATTATAAAATGAGTAAAATAGGGATAAAGAATTTCTAATTGTTCGAAAATTATCATATATAAATTACATAATAATTAACACAAAATATATATGCAACACACTTGCTCAAGTGCTCGTGAAATATTGAACAATTTTCCTACCCTTCAAATAAATATATTTTCTGTAACACTACTTTTCTATCCTTCAAATAAATGTCTTTCTTGTAACACTAAAATAAACAGGAGGCCAAACCCCTGAACATGACCTAATATTTATTATATTAGAACTTTGGGAAATCTTAATTTTGCTGTCTTAATTAATTTGAACTATTAATGATGTTGTACCTTTTAGTTTTCTATTTCTTTTGACACTTTTTCACAAGAGAGGAAGAAGTGTTTACTATCAACTTGTTAGACAAACAAATGAGCGAACCTCAACATCACATTTACTATTTAGAGATTGATGACGCCAAATAATATAAAAAGAAAGACTTTTTTTTCGTTAGCATAGAAAAGAAGTAGCAAAGGTAATATCGCTATCAACATACATTAATTAATGTTATTTTTCTTTCTTTACCTTTTCTTAACTTCATAATTTTTTCCTAAAGTTAACTAATGAAAAAATATTTAGATAATGATTATTCAAAAGCTGATGTATATACGTGTCTCATTTTTGAACGTCACAAGCAAATAATTGGATCTCATATTTTTTCACAAATTCTAAATGTGGAACTCAAAAAGGAAAGAGGAGTTCAAAATATATCAAGAAAAAGGTATCACTCACACATTGCAAACGTCTTGTTTAATTAATGCTGTAAAACAATACAGGTATATCCGTAAAGCAATTGATAATACACCTTAAAGTAATACATTTATTAAATATAAAAATAAATTGTTGATATTCAACAAATATAATAGGGTAGGTATAGAAATAATGCAGTCCTTCTTTTCTTCGTTTTCTTTTTCATTTTGTGTTCTCCACAAAGATTACATAAACGAATTAATTTGTCTTAAAACATCTGAAGAAAGAAATTCTCATTTCTCAAATTGTCCTATAACCTTTTCGTCAGTTTCTAATAAGCAAATAAATAATTAAGAACAGAAAATTTATATGCTATATTGGAGTAGTTGTGGATCGGACCTATTCTTAATTAGGTTTGGTTGGACATGAAAAGTAGAAATTAAATCTTTTTTACATCATGACTCATAAAATTCTTGCTAATATATACTTCTAACCAGTCAGTAACAAATGATCAAGCAAGAGACATATATTATTTAGTTCGAATTTGGTCTGATACATAAATTAGGGTGATGATACAAGTTTTAGCATTATTATAGTATGGATAAAGAATTTTTAATTGTTCGAAAATTATCATACATAAATCATGTAATAATTAACACGAATTATATTTCTACCATCAAATAAACGTCTTTCTTGTAACACTAAAATAAACTGGAGGAAAATCAGAACCACACAGTCAGTGGCGGAGGCAGGATCTCCGCGAAGGGGGTTCAAAAAGAAAAAAGTTAAAAAAAATTATAGCTAGTGGGAATTAAGAGACATATATTATTTAGTTTGAATTTTGTCTGATATATAAATTAGGGTGATGATACAAGTTTTAGCATTATTATAGTATGGATAAAGAATTTTTAATTGTTCGAAAATTATCATACATAAATCATGTAATAATTAACACGAATTATATTTCTACCATCAAATAAACGTCTTTCTTGTAACACTAAAATAAACTGGAGGAAAATCAGAACCATACAGTCAGTGGCGGAGGCAGGATCTCCGCGAAGGGGGTTCAAAAAGAAAAAAGTTAAAAATATTTGTAGCTAGTGGGAATTAAGAGACATATATTATTTAGTTCGAATTTTGTCTGATACATAAATTAGGGTGATGATACGAGTTTTAGCATTATTATAGTATGGATAAAGAATTTTTAATTGTTCGAAAATTATCATACATAAATCATGTAATAATTAACACGAATTATATTTCTACCATCAAATAAACGTCTTTCTTGTAACACTAAAATAAACTGGAGGAAAATCAGAATCACACAGTCAGTGGCGGAGGCAGGATCTCCGCGAAGGGGGTTCAAAAAGAAAAAAGTTAAAAAAATTTGTAGCTAGTGGGAATTAAGAGACATATATTATTTAGTTCGAATTTTGTCTGATACATAAATTAGGGTGATGATACAAGTTTTAGCATTATTATAGTATGGATAAAGAATTTTTAATTGTTCGAAAATTATCATACATAAATCATGTAATAATTAACACGAATTATATTTCTACCATCAAATAAACGTCTTTCTTGTAACATTAAAATAAACTGGAGGAAAATCAGAATCACACAGTCAGTGGCGGAGGCAGGATCTCCGCGAAGGGGGTTCAAAAAGAAAAAAGTTAAAAAAATTTGTAGCTAGTGGGAATTAAGAGACATATATTATTTAGTTCGAATTTTGTCTGATACATAAATTAGGGTGATGATACGAGTTTTAGCATTATTATAGTATGGATAAAGAATTTTTAATTGTTCGAAAATTATCATACATAAATCATGTAATAATTAACACGAATTATATTTCTACCATCAAATAAATGTCTTTCTTGTAACACAAAAATAAACTGGAGGAAAATCAGAACCACACAGTCAGTGGCGGAGGCAGGATCTCCGCGAAGGGGGTTCAAAAAGAAAAAAGTTAAAAAAAATTATAGCCAGTGGGAATTGAACCTATGATCTTAGATAGATTTTGAACCCCCTTGACCACTAAGCTACACTTTTGGACTATGTCAAGGATATTCAAAACTTAATATATAGAGTTAAAAAATATATTTTGCCTTATATATATAGCATAATTTTTCGGCGAATGGGGTTCGGATGAACACCCTTCCACCCCTAAATCTGCCTCTGCACACAGTGGATCCAAACCCCTGAACATCACCTAATATTTATCATATTAAAACTTTTGGAATTCTTAATTTTGCTGTCTTAATTAATTTGAATAATAATAATATTGTACCTTTCTTTAGACACTTTTTTCTTACACAAAGAGGGAAAGAAGTGTTTACTATCAACTTGTTAGCCAAACAGATGAACGAACAACGGAGCTCAACATCACATTTACTATTTGGAGATTGATGATGCCAAATAATATAAAAAGAAAGACTTTTTTTTTCCCATCAACTTAGAAAAGAAGTAGCAAAGGTAATATTGCTACCAACGGGCATTAGGTAATGTTATTTTTCTTTCTTTTCCTTTTCTTAACCTCATTAATTTTTTCTAAAGTTAACGAATGAAAAAAAAAATATAGATAATGATTATTCAAAAACTGATCTCATCTTATTTCACAAATTCTAAATGTGGAACTCAAAAAGGAAAAGGAGTTCAAAATATAACAAGAAAAGTTATTAATCGCACACTGTCAATGTGTCTTGTTTATTTAATGTTGTAAAGCAACAGTAATTCGTAAAGCAATTGATAATAGACCTTTAAGTTATACATTTAGTAAATATAATAAAATTATTGATATTTCAACAAATATAACAGGGTAGGTATAGAAAATCATACATTCCTTCTTCGTTTTCTTTTCCATTGTGTGGTTCTTCACAAACATTACACATAAACGAATTTGCCTTAAAACATCTTAAGGATTTCTCATTTCTCAAATAGTCGTTTAACCTTTTCGTCAGTTTCTAATAAGCAAATAACTACATAACAACAGAAAGGTGTTAAATTCTTCAATATTTCCAATAAAAATAATTTTTAGTACTTGTTTACGTGCTGCCAGTTTAAAGGACCTTTTTAGATAAAATTCATAAAAGTACAAAAGAAAATTAGAAAAAGCAAAAGTCACTTTTTTCACTATTTGATGACTTTATAATTTGTGAACTTTGTGTTCCCACTTTGCAGCATTCTAACAGTCCCTTTTGTATGATTGTCCTTTCAATGTTGTCTCATTGACCATCTTTTTGAGTTGAAAACCAAAAAATAAAACACATAATATGAAATAGTTGCCTTTGATTGAGAACTTTTTGTGACATGGTGCTTACATTAACCTAATCCCTTAACTAAAATTCAAAATGTTCCTACCAAAAATTATTAAACTTTTCACCAAAAGAAAGGACAAAATAAAAAAAATATTAAAAAGCCTAATATGACCTTTTCTTATATCATAAGTTTGACTTCTGAACTAAGGGATGTGGTGAAGTGGTAAATACTACTTCATCATTAACCAAAGGTTTCAGGTTTGAGTCCCTAGGTATGGAGTTGCCTTTGTTAGGGAGCGTTTTACCCTCAATGTGGGACTTATCAGTGCAAATCCGAATTTAATCGGGCTCCAATGTGGGTATCGAACATCGGATGGAAAACAAAAAAAAGTTTGACTCTTGAAGGTGCCTTTTTTTTTTTTTTTTGTGTGTGTGTAAAGACAGTTAACATTATCGAGCGGAGCTCCTAAACCCGCAATAGGTATTGGTATGGTCAAATATCACTTTTATCCCGCTGCCGAAATTATTTATATTCGGTAGCTGTAAAAATATTTAAAATTTATATATTTTTTATATATAATATACATAAATATATATAATACTAATAATATATATTTTAAACTATTATTTTAAAAATGGCTATACCGTGTCATTTTTCCTATTGATTATACCCATATTGGATTCAATATTTGGGCTCAAGTTCAAATTAACTGAATATTAGTAATAGAGAAAATGAGGATCTAGGACAAGAATATTATACAAGATACTTAAATGATTACTTCAATTGAAAATATACCTTTTTAGTAGCATTATTTGCATTCCGTATTTAAAATTCTATCTTAATTTTTTTTTCCTGTTTTTGATAATAGTCGACGTCTATATATATTTTCGATATTTTGGTGAGGGAGATACGGGATAAAGAAGGGAAGAAAATGCTCGTCATTTTGTATTATTTTGGCATCCAATTTTTCTACACTTGGTTCAAAGTGAAATTATGGATTGAGAAAACCAAACTAACTTCTATTTTACCTATTCACGTTTTGTGACTAATTTGGTCCAATAGCAACTCTTAAATGAATTAGTTTTTTTCTTATTTAAAACAACTAAGGTAGTAAAGCAGAAAATTCACTATCATAACACGCTTAAAGGGACAACTTTATGTGCATTAATTATATATCAACTACTTCCTCGTTTACATTGTGACAAGTGATTTTTGTCTGTTTAGACAACCTTTTATAAAGTTTATACTAGTTAATATCATCTTAATTTGTTTTTGTTTTTATAATTGACTTAAATTAATTATTCTTTTAATGTTCTTTTAGAATTTTACATAAAATGTTATTCCTTTTTCTTTTTCCCTAAAGTAGTATTCCCAAATTTTCTTTGAAACGTGATTAGAGCTCATTTTATTAGAGCAATTGGGTACTCCTAAAAAATAAGGCTGCATGCAAAAGTTTAATAATAATGTAGGTTCAACGAAATTAAAGCAGCGTTAAATTATTCACTCCTCCTTATAAATTTAAGTTTAAGAAACAAATACTTTCTCTCCGTATGATTTACTAATCAAAAACCCTTTTGGAAAGCAGCTAATGCAATTATGTATGATCATAATTGCCCACCATTTACTTTGATGCAAAGCACTACTTGTAATATTTATTTTTGCTTTTCCACTTTCCATAAACACATGAAGCAAATGTGTGGGGTAACTTAACTTTAAATTTAATAATGATAGTGAAATATCACCAGTGGAGGCGGTAGGAATTTATAAGAGGAAAGGCAAAATAAAAAATAAAAATAAACAACTTGTTATAAAATAAAAACTGTAAAGTAAATAAACCGAATACAAGTATAAAGAGAGATTAATATATTATTCAAACTTCAAACTTATGTACATAATAAACTGAAAACTCTTATATTTATAGAAGAAAGGAAGCAGTTGCGAGGCTTTTCAGGAAGCAGCTGCAAGGCTTTTCTTTAGCTGCTTGTAAACTGTCTGCATGAGTTGCTTGCAACCTGCCTGTTTAATAAGAAGTTGCTGCAAATCATTTCATTGAGCTGCTTACAACCTGTCTGCATTAGCTGCTTGTAGATAAATTTCAACAGAGTACTAAATGGATAATCTTTTTCAGGAAGATTATCTATAGCGGAGTAATAAATGGATATCCACAACATAATTATTTTCATAACACTCCCCCTTGGATGTTCATTAAAAAGTATTTTGCCTCGTTAAAACCTTACTAGGAAAAATCCAGTGGGAAAAATTCTAGTGAAGGAAAAAGAGTACACATATTTAGTAATACGCATTTCTAGTTGCCTCATTAAAAACCTTATAAGGAAAACCCTGTGGGAAAAAAATCTTAGTAAGAAAAAAATAGTACATCGCGTATTTTACTCCCCCTAATGAAAACCTTATTTCAAATATTTGAGTCTCCGCATTTCAATCTTGTATACCATCTTCTCAAAAGTTGAAGTTGGCAAAGATTGAGTGAATAAATCTGCTAGATTGTCACATGAACGGATTTGTTGCACATCAATGTCATCATTTTTCTGAAGATCGTGTGTGTAGAATAATTTTAGTGAAATGTGCTTCGTTCTATCTCCTTTTATAAATTCTCTCATCAATTGGGCTATGCATGCAGCATTGTCTTCGTATAAAATTGTGGGTCTTTTCTCATATTCCAGACCATATTTTTCTCGAATAAAATGAATTATTGATCTCAACCATACGCATTCCCTACTTGCTTTATGAATAGCTATTATTTCAGCATGATTTGAAGAAGTAACAACAATAGATTGCTTTGTGGTACGCCATGATATGATAGTACCTCCACATGTAAACACGTACCCGATTTGAGATCTAGCTTTATGGGGATCAGATAAATAACATGCATCTGCATAATCAATAAGATCTGCACTATCTTTGTTGGCATAAAACAAACCCATATCAAGAGTTTCCTTTAAATATCGCAATATATGCTTAATCTCGTTCCAATATCTCCGTATAGGAGAAGAACTATATCTTGCTAGTAAATTAACAGAAAATGCTATGTCAGGCCTTGTAACATTAGCAAGATACATTAGTGCACCAATTGTACTAAGATAGGGTACTTCGGGACCAAGGAGTTCCTCATCCTCTTCTGGAGGTCGGAACAAATCTTTGTTCACTTCAACTGATCGAACAACTATCAGTGTACTCAATGGGTGTGCTTTGTCCATGTAAAAGTGTTTTAAGACCCTTTCTGTATAAGCAGATTGATGGATAAAGATCTCGTCTGCTAAATGTTCAATTTGCATATCAAGACAAAGTTTTGTCTTTCCAAGATCTTTAATCTCAAATTCTTTCTTAAGATATTCAATTGCCTTTTGGAGCTCTTTTGGAGTTCCAACAAGATTTATGTTATCAACATAAACAGCAAGTATAACAAATTCTGAAGCCATTTTCTTTATAAAAATATATGGACAAATAACATCATTTATGTAACCCTCTTTTAGCAAATATTCACTGATGCGATTATACCGCATGCGCCCAGATTGCTTTAAACTGTACAAAGATCTTTGTAATCTGATTGAGTACATTTCCCGAGATTTTGAATATGCTTCAGGCATTTTAAATCCTTCAGGTATTTTCATGTAAATTTTATTATCAAGTGACCCGTATAGATAAGCTGTAACCACATCCATTAGATGTATTTCAAGCCTTTCACATAAGGCTAAACTGATGAGATATCGAAATGTTATGGCATCCATAATGGGTGAATATGTTTCTTCATAATCGACTCCAGGTCGTTGTGAGAATCCTTGTGCAATAAGGCGAGCCTTGTATCTTTCAACTTCATTTTTATCATTCCTTTTTCGCACAAAATCCCATTTATGACCAACTGCTTTATACCAGCAGGTGTTTGGACTACTGGTCCAAAGACCTCTCTTTTAGCAAGTGACTTCAATTTCGATTGAATTGACTCTTGCCATTTTGGCCAATCAGATCTTTGTCGACATTCTTCGACAGATCGGGGTTCAAGATTCTCACTATCTTGCATAATGTTAAGTGCAATATTATATGCAAAAATATTATCCACCACTATTTCAGATCGATTTAAATTAATCCCATCACTAGTAGAACTTATTAAAAGTTCCTCACTCACTTGAGTCTCGGGTTCATTGATTTCTTCAGGAATCTCAGAACTAATCAGATCTTGGGTCTCTTCAGGAGATCCCTTCATACTATCATTTTGATCATTTGTCGATTTTCTTTTTCTAGGATTTCGATCCTTAGAACCCAAAGGCCTATCACACTTCAGGCGTGCTTTGGGTTCACTAGCTCCCATGCTAGTATATGGTCATGCTGGATCATCAATTCAGATAGGCACATTCTCTGCGGGGATATGTGACTTAGTTATCCTTTTCAAATCAGTAAATGCGTATGGCATTTGATTTGCTATATTCTGTAAATGGATGATCTTTTGGACCTCTTGATTACTACATATAGGGGTACGTGGATCAAAGTGAGATAATGATGAAACTTTTCACACAATTTCTCTTTTGATTTCCTTTTTCTCTCCCCCTAATTGTGGAAAATTTGTTTCATCAAATTGACAATCTGCAAATCGAGCAGTAAATAAATCTCCCGTCAATGGTTCAAGATAGCGAAAAATAGAGGGTGATTCAAACCCAACATATATTCCTAACCTTTTTTGCGGGCCCATCTTACTGCGATGTGGTGGTGCTACTGGCACATATACAACACATCCAAAAATTCGTAGATGGGCAATATTTGGTTCATGACTAAAAACTAATTGTGATGGAGAATATTTATTATAATAAGTCGGTCTGAGACGGATAAGTGATGTTGCGTGTAAGATAGCATGGCCCCAAACAGTAGTGGGCAATTTTGTTTTCATAAATAGTGGTCTTGCTATCAAATGTAGGTGTTTAATAAATGACTCTACAAGGCCATTTTGAGTATGAACATAAGCTATAGGATGTTCAATTTTTATCCCAACTGACAAACAATAATCATCAAAAGCTTGAGATGGGAATTCTCTAGCATTATCAAGGCGAATAGCCTTTATTGGATAATCTAGAAATTGTGCCCTTAATCGAATTATTTGGGCTAATAACTTTGCAAACGCCAGGTTGCGAGATGATAGTAGGCACACATGAGACCGTCTTGAAGATGCATCTATTAGGACCATAAAATATCTGAACAACCCACTTGGTGGGTAAATAGGTCCACATATATCCCCATGTATACGTTCTAAAAAGGCAGGGGACTCAATGCCAACCTTTATTGGTGATGGTCTAGTGATCATTTTGCATTGATAAAAAGAATCACAAGAAAATTCATCATTTGTAAGAATCTTCAGGTTTTTTAATGGATGCCCACTCGAATTTTCAGTAATTCGTCTCATCATTATTGATCCAGGATGGCCCAAACGGCCATGCTAAAGCACAAAAGTATTTGAATCAGTAAACTTTCGATTTACGATAGAATGTGCTTCAACTATATTAATCTTTGAATAGTATAAGCCAGAAGATAAAGTTGGTAACTTTTCTACAATGCACTTCTGGTCAGCAACATTCTTTGTAATACAAAGATATTTCATATTCATTTCATCTATCGTCTCAACATGATACCCATTTCGGCGGATATCCATAAAACTCAACAAGTTTCTTCGGGACTTGGAGGAGAATAATGCATTCTCTATAATAAGTTTTGTTCCCTTAGACAGAAATACAATAGCTCTTTCGGAGCCTTCAATCAAACTTATATTACCAGAAATTATAGAAACATTTATTTTTTCCTTATGCAAATAAGAAAAGTATTTCTGATATTTGAATATGGCATGAGTTGTTCCACTATCAATTACACAAATATCTTCATGATTGGTCTTTGATCCAAACATAATTTGAGGATTATCTATATTCTTCAAAATGATATAAACAAAATAAATATGATAGTAAACATTATTATCAAAGCATAACTTTTATTTGTGTACAACTATTACATAACCATATTATCTACTACAAACAACAAAAATTAAAATATTTACATCTCTATAGATTAATCACCGATCACATGACTTGTTTCTCCTTTCGGGAGTGCAAAGTAATCAGCTACATCCAAATGCATGAAGTTTAAATTATCTTCAGAAATAAAATTTGTTTCAGCATTTCTCTCAGTCTTCTTCATGGAGGCTTGATACAGCTCAACCAGGTGCTTTGGCGTACGACATGTATGTGACCAGTGCCCTTTTCCTCCATATCTATAGCATGCATTTTCTACGTTTGCTGCTTGCACCGCTTCATGCTTTTGTTCCTTCCTTTTCCACTGCTGGTGGTGAGTATGGTTCTTTGGTGCATTATTATTACCATAATTAGTGTTTCTTCCCCGACCACGGCCATGACCACGACTAGGGCCACGTCCTCTTCCACGCTTAGTTTGGTGGAAGTTCGTCTCATATATCATCTCTCGATATTGCTGCTGCAGGAGCATGTTCGAGGTATGAAAAATGGTAAAATTTTTCTCCAACATATCATGATCAGTAATATTATCACCTCATAATTTTAATTGGAAAATAATTCTGAACATAGCAGAATTATACTCACTGATAGATTTAAAATCTTGTAGCCTTAAATGAGTCCAATCATATCGTGCCTGTGGAAGAACGACCATCTTCAGGTGGTCATATCTATCTTACAAATTATCCCACAATATGACTGGATCTTTAACAGTAAGATATTCCATTTTCAGGCCCTCATCAAGGTGATGACGTAGAAATATTATTGCTTTGGCACAGTCTTGGATTGATGCCTGATTTTTGTCCTTGATGGTGTCTGCCAGACCCATCGCATCAAGATGAATTTCGGCATCAAGCACCTAAGACATGTAACTTTTGCCTGATATATCCAGGGCTAAAAATTCAAGTTTAGAAAGATTTGACATTATTTAGAAAAAGAAAATTTGTACCTGTGATACTTTCAAAGTATTTGCTCGAGATGGCAGAGTCTCGTGCTGATAACGTGTTATAAAATAAAAACTATAAAGTAAATAAACGGAAGACAAGTATAGAGAGAGATTGATATATTATTCAAACTTATGTACATAATGAAATGAAAACTCCTCTAACTATAGAAGAAATGAAGCAGCTGCGAGGCTTTTCAGGAAGCAGCTGCAAGGCTTTTCTTTAGCTGCTTGTAAGCTGTCTGCATGAGCTGCTTGCAACCTGCCTGTTTAATAAGAAGCTACTGCAAATCATATCATTGAGCTGCTTGCAACCTGTCTGCATCAACTGCTTGTAGATAAACTTCAACAGAGTACTAAATGGATAATCTTCTTCAGAAAGATTATCTATAGCGGAGTAATAAATGGACATCCACGACATAATTATTTTCGTAACACAACTGACTTTTTGCACAATAGAATTGATTCTTGAAGTCTCCTCTATCTCTATCTTTCCAACAGTACTAAGGATTAAATTGTGTATGGGCCACCAAACCTTGAGATGCTGCATTTTCTTTTTCTTTTTTTACCACTTGGTATTCGGAATAATCCAGAGCCCACTGTACATGGAGATTTTATTGTGCCCTACCAAAGTGGACTCGTTCTCAAATTTCGAACCGAGACCTCTGGATAGGCAACATTTTTTGATAAGTTAATAGGTTTAAAAAGTTTTATGGCTGTCCACAAAGTTTGTGTTCGTTAAGATGAATTTGTTCGAGATAGTTGAGTGACTATAAATTAAATTTCAAGCAATAAAACTTAAATTTGGATGAATAACACTTTTGCGGGTCTGAATTGACATCCTTTAGAAATGCTTAAATTAGGCACGTGTAATATGATGTCTATGTGAATGTATAAATGAGGTGATAATTATGTAACTAATTAAGTATCCAAAACCATTAGTCCATTACAATGGCTTTGTCTCTAACTATAATCTTTAATTGGATTATATATTCAAAAAGGTATGTTCTTGACCAGTCCACGTTGTTTGACATAGACGTGATTACCTAAACTGGATTTGGTCCCCTCTTCACTATCAGCTTCTGGATTTAGTTAAATCACATACTCAGATACATCCTAAGGTTGGATGCAACTTAATTAGGTTTAGGATTCGTCTGAAGAAAGCAAATTCCAGACATTGGCTTCACAGCATGTGAAGTTCAAGATAGTACATGATTTGCGTGAAGAAAGGACGTAAAAATGAACTAGCTTGCAAAAGTGTAAATACACGGTCCCATTGTTATCATCTATGATCTAACAAATCTATCTATGCACAATCCAAAACAGATAAAATAGTATTGAGAGATCACAGCACATAATCCATTTCAAGATATAAAAATATGCTGCAACAACAACCACCACCCAGTATAATACGCAGACCTTACCCCTACCTTGGGGTAGAGAGGCTGTTTCAGATAGACCCTCGGCTCCTTCCCTCCAAGAACTCCCCACCTTGTTCTTGGGGTGACTCAAACTCAGAACCTCTTGGTTGGAAGTGAAGGGTGCTTACCACTAGAGCAACCCACTCTTGTCCAAAAAAATACTCTTGTCAAAAAAAATATGATGCAAGTGCTAATGAATTTTTTATTCTTTCCAAAAATTTTGGGTGTTAGTCTTAATATCGAAATAAACAATGAACATCATTCTACAAAAGTGTTGGCATCAATCATCATCACTTTAGGAACTTCTTCCACGTATGCATGTGTTATATCTTTTTGCTCTAGAATATTTAGCATAGAGCGAATAGTGGTAGAATCCTTGCGAAGTTACTTAACTTGAAGGAAAATTAATTTTTGATTTTCTGAATTTTCTAAAATGTTACTAATACATATTTACACATTTACAACACCAAATTCACCTCATTATTCAGAAGTACTTGCTGAATTACTCCCAATCGACATCAAAGAAGCCAGCATCTTTCATTTCTGAGTAGTATACATTCTCCAGATGCAAGTCATCCTCCTGCACGCATGATTTAGACAAAGCAGGTAAGCTTTTACAAATATCTCTATGTAGAAAGATTTTGGATATATTTGTTTAAGAGTTCTGTTTGCGCTTTGCAGGTCAAGGACATAAAGATCGGAAACCAGCGAGGATGAATAAATGAATTGACGATACCTGGAAAAAGTCCGCGAGAAAAGTAACATAAAGAAGAGGAAGGTACATGGCATGGTAACAGATGACCGTGATATTGTACAACCTGTGATGCAAAGTGAGGATCACTCTGTAAGCTAAAAGTAACTTAAGCATAAACCATTTAGTGGTTTTAACCAACTTCTGATTGCAAGATCGTTATTATTATAGCATGAAAACGACAGTGCAATTTGTTCAAGTTACAGCTGCTTCATGCATAAAACTAGGTTTACGTAAGTTGAATATAACCTTTTGGACGAGACAGCAACGAGAAAAAATGGATTTCTCCACTTACAATTTTTTTTACAAACTTTTTTTTTCTGGTTGTAAATCACATTTCTTGTCATACCGTTCCCTGAGTTACATTAAAGATGCAGCGAAGGAGCTTAAAAGCTACACCATTTTTTTTTTTTTTTTAAAAAAAATCTTTGCCCCCAAGTTTAGTTGCACTTGGCAAATTGCAGGTAATATCCCCAACCTCTGAACTCATCCTACATTGGTTCCAATATGATAACGATTGCCCTCAAGTAATTTTTACGAAAAATGAATGTCCTTTTTAATCACATTAGAGAACAAAGAAACATCAAATGACAAAGATTATCAAGTGAATTCACTAAAGATGGCATACCATAATCCAAATCCAGCCCCATGTGCTGCAAGTGCACATGCAAGCAAAGCAGTCGCATTTAAGCAAAACATGATGGAAATATACTTCTGGAATGCAGGTCTTGCTGCAATGACAGAAAGATATTAATAGTAAGGATGCAATTATGTCAGCTCATAGAAAACCCAACATAAATTCATAAGGTGAAACTCACCTGGCAACCTTTCTCTCCATCTAGATCGATACATAAAAAAGATGAGGCCATATACTCCGGTTAGCAGCAGCTTGTGGACAACCCATAAGGCCCATTGCGAGCCATTGGTGCTAACATCAAACAACTGAATACCAAATCCAAATAGGTAGATCCCCTGGAAGAATGAATAGCATGCATCAATACCTCTAGTATAATATAATTCACAAGAAAAGGGTGTACTACTCTTAGCACAGATGAGGCACACAAGAAGCATCACAGAGGTGCTGAATGCTGACATGAATCCTGATCCTCATGAGGCACACAAGAAGCATCATAGAAGATATAACCAGCACAAGCTACTGAAACTTCTGACTTTCAAACTCAATTTGTGCCAGATGCCTCTTCTTTCTTTAAAGGAAAAGTGCTGTTTCGACATATTTATAATTAATAATAATAAGAATGACTCCTCTTTATCAACTTAAGCTTTCATATGAGGCGCTCACACACTTTAGCATGGTGTGAAAGCGATAAAAATCCTGGTTTTTGTTAGTTTGGTAGTTAAATAGTTACATGTAAATAACCCTAATCTCATATGTAGTAGGAGTGGAACATGTATTATATATATAGGACTCATTGTATCATCGTCAATACATCAATAATATAATTTTTCCGTGTCATATTTCTCACATGGTATCAGAGCGGCAGTGAGAAAACATCCGGGAAGGAAAACCCAGCCGAAACAGTGGTTGTGCTTCAATTCCGGCGACCTTTTAGGGCTGTTTTCCGTAAAAACCAATTTTCATCGGTGTTGTGCAAAAACCAACACAACCACAAGGTCCCCCAACCCCGGCGACCAAACCCCAACAAACACCTCCGGTAGACGGCCTCTCACGCGCTGCCATGCGCCTCCCGGAGAAAAAATTTTCCGGCGAGATATACTCCGCGCGCCGGCGCGTGGAGCCCTTTCCGGCCACTTTTTGAAAATCCTTCTTCAGAACAATCGGACTTACTTGTAATTCCGAGCCTACCCGTGCTTTTATTTTTTGATGCCGAACACTTTGAAAATTTCCCAGCAACTACAGTAGTTTTCCGACAGCTACAGTATTTTTCTGGCAGAAGTACCCACATTTCTTCTGTTATTTGCTGATATTTTTTGCTACACTCTCTTCAATCCAACCATATCTCTCGGACTTGATGCTTTTGGTTCCAAAAACAGTGGAGTTGGAAATTCAGTCTTGATGATTACTTCTGAACCCCTACTTGGGAGTTCAAATTATTTATCTTGGGCCTCGTCTGTTGAGTTATGGTGTAAAGGTCAAGGTGTTCAAGATCACTTAACCAAACAGGCTAGTGAGGGAGCTGAAAAGGCCAAAGCACAGTGGGAAAAGATTGATGCGCAGTTATGTAGTATCTTGTGGCGATCTATTGATTCCAAATTGATGACTTTGTTTCGCCCACTCCAGGCATGTTATTTAGTTTGGGAAAAAGCTCGTACTTTATACACTAATGATATATCTCGTTTTTATGATGTGATATCGCAAATGACAAACTTGAAGAAACAGGAATCGGATATGTCTACTTACTTGGGACAAGTACAAGCAGTCATGGAAGAATTTGAGAAGCTGATGCCAGTTTCTGCTAGTATTGAAAAGCAACAAGAGCAACGACAGAAGATGTTTCTAGTTCTTACGCTCGCTGGACTTCCTAATGACCTTGATTCAGTACGTGACCAGATTTTGGTTAGTCCGACTGTCCCCAGTGTTATTAAAGGCGAAAAGCGCAAAAAAGCTCTAAAAGGTCTATTGTGGCTTTAAGCGCAAAGCGGAAATAAAGCGTGGACTTTAATGGAAAAATGCGCAACTGGAGAAAACGTAAAAATTTGTATATGTAATCCAATACCAATAATTATAAGCATAAATAACAAATATATGGACAAAGAAATTGAAAACAAATTACGACAAAGTGAAATATCAATTGCTTAGTGTCGCCTTTTCAGGATCACACTCATTGGCAAGGAAAAGTATGCCTTAGAACCTTGATGCGGCACTGAAGCGCTCGCAAAGCGAGGCGAAGCGCTCAACATGTTTTGAGCCTCAGTTCAGGGCTTAAGCGCGCCTTTGACAACACTGACTGTCCCTACAGTTGATGAATTATTCTCTCGATTACTTCGCCTTGCTGCAGCACCAAGTCACCCAGTGATCTCATCAAAGACACTTGACTCCTCTATTCTCGCATCCAAACAGTGGTAAATCGGGCATCTCAATCTATGGAGAATAGAGAGGGGGAGGTCGTTTTGGAAGATCTAGACCTAAGTGTTCTTATTGTCATAAACTTGGTGTGCTATTCTTTACATGGTCGACCACCCAAAAATGCTTATGTTGCTCAAACCGAGACTACAGGTAACCCGGGATTTTCTTTATCTGAAGGGGAATATAATGAACTTCTTCAGTACCGAGCATGTAAACAGACATCTCCACAAGTAGCCTTAATTGCTCAGACTGATACTTTTGTTGCTGGTAATTCTTTTCTTGTGTTTCCCAGTTGGACCATGGGTCGTGGACTCAGGCGCTTCTGATCATATCTCTGGTAATAAATCACTTTTGTCAAATATTGTGTATTCCACAGTCTCTTCCCACCGTTACTTTAGCCAATGGGTTTCAAACTAAAGCAAAAAGGAGTTGAACAAGCTAATCCTTTATCCTTTGTCACTCTAGATTCCGTTTTATGTCCCTGGCTGTCCTTTTAGTCTTGCATTTGTTAGTCATTTGACTCGTGCCCTCCATTGTGGTATATATTTTATTGATGATTTTTTTATTATGCAGGATCGCAGTACGGGACAGACGATTGGCACAGGACTTGAATCAAAAGGCCTTTACTACCTTAACTCACTCAATCCCTGTAAGGCATGTCTAGTTACAGATCTTTCGTACCTAATTCACAAACATTTAGGACATCCAAGTTTATCCAAGCTTTAGAAGATAGTGCCTAGTTTATCTAGTTTATCTACATTAGATTGTGAGTCGTGTCAACTCGGAAAACATACCCGAGTCTCCTTTCCTCGTAATATTGAGAGTCATGCAGAGTCTATTTTAGTAAAGTCAGTTCAACCTTGGGATTTCGTTATTTTGTTAGTTTCATTGATGATTATTCAAGATGTACTTGGTTTTTCTTAATGAAAGATTGTTCTGAGTTGTTTTCTATATTCCAGAATTTTTGTGCTGAAATCAAAAATCAATTTGGTGTTTCTATTCTCACTTTTCGCAGTGATAATGCCTTAGAATATTTATCCTCTCAATTTCAGCAATTTATGACTTCTCAACGAATTATTCATCAAACCTCTTGTCCTTATACCCCTCAACAAAATGAGGTTGCAGAGAGAAAGAATAGGCACCTCATTGACACTGCTCGCACACTTCTCATTGAATCTCTTGTTCCGTTGCGTTTTTGGGGTGATGCAGTTCTCACAACTTGTTATTTGATTAATCGGATGCCTTCATCTCCGATCCAGAATCAGATTCCGTATTCAGTATTGTTTCCCCAGTCACCCTTATACTCTCTTCCCCCTCATGTTTTTGGGAGCACTTGTTTCGTGGAGCACTTGTTTCGTTCATAACTTAGCCCCAGGGAAAGATAAGTTAGCTCATCGTGTTCTCAAGTGTGTCTTCCTTGGTTATTCTCGTGTTCAGAAGGGATATTGTTGTTATTCACCTGATCTTCGAGGTACCTTATGTCAGCGGACGTCACATTTTTTGAGTCTAACCTTTCTTTACCTCTTCTGACTACCTTGATATATCTGAGGTCTTACCTATACCGACCTTTGAAGAGTTTACTATAGCTCCTTCTTCACCTTCCGCCACAGAAGTCTTACCCATTCCAACCGTTGAGGAGTCTAGTGTGGCTCCTCCTAGATCCCCAGCCACAGGAACACCACTCTTGACTTATCATCGCCATCCGCGCCCAGCATCAGGCCTAGCTGATTCACGTCCTGCACCTGACCCTGCTCCTACTGCGAACTTGTCTCTTCCTAGTACACCGATTGCACTTCGGAAAGGTATACCGACCACACTAAATCTTAATCCCCATTATGTCGATTTAAGTTATCATCGTCTGTCATCACCCCATTATGCTTTTATATCTTCTTTGTCCTATGTTTCCATCCCTAAGTCTACAGGTGAAGCATTGTTTCATCCAGGATGGCGACATGCTATGATTGACGGGATGTCTGCTTTACATACGAGTGGTACTTGGGAAATCGTTACTCTTCCTTCAGGTAAATCTATTGTTGGTTGTCATTGGGTGTATGCAGTCAAGGTTGATCGACTTAAGGCCCGTCTTGTTGCCAAGGGATATACTAAGATATTTGGGCTCGATTACAATGATACATTCTCTCCCGTGGCTAAGATAGCATCAATCCGTCTTTTTCTATCCATGACTGTTGTTCGTCATTGGCCTCTCTATCAGCTGGACATTAAGAATGCTTTTCTACACGGTGACCTTGAGGATGAAGTTTATATGAAGCAACCACCTGAGTTTGTTGCTCAGGGGGGAGTCTCGTGGCCTTGTATGTCGCTTGCGCCGGTCACTTTATGGTCTAAAGCAGTCTCCTCGAGCATGGTTTAGTAAGTTCAGTACAATTATCTAGGAGTTTGGCATGGCTCGTAGTGAAGTTGATCACTCTGTGTTTTATCGGCATTCTGCTTCAAGTCTCTGTATTTGTCTGGTGGTCTATGCTGACCGGCAATGATCAGGATGGTATTACTAAATTGAAGTAACATCTCTTTCAACACTTTCAGACTAAGGATCTAGGCAGACTAAAGTATTTTCTGGGTATTGAGCTCAGTCTAGCTCAGGTATTGTGATCTCACAGGGGAAGTATGCCTTAGACATTCTTGAGGAGACATGAATGATAGGTTGTAGACTGATTGACACTCCGATGGATCCGAATTCTAAACTTTTACCAGGACAGGGGAAGCCGCTTAGCGATCTTGCAAGATATAGGCGGCTGGTTGGTAAATTAAATTATCTCACAGTGACTAGATCTGACATTTCCTTTCCTGTGAGCGTTATAAGTCAGTTTATGGATTCACCCTGTGATAGTCATTGGAATGCAGTTGTCTGCATTCTTCGGTATATAAAATCGGCTCCAGGCAAAGGTTTATTGTTTGAGGATCGAGGCCATGAGCAGATCGTTGGATACTCAGATGCTGATTGGGCAAGATCACCTTCTGATAGACGTTCTACGTCTAGATATTGTGTTTTAGTATGAGGCAATTTGGTGTCTTAGAAGAGCAAGAAACAGAATGTAGTTGTTCGGTCTAGTGTAGAAGCAGAATATCGAGCAATGGCTATGGCAATATGTGAGCTAATTTGGATCAAACAATTGCTCAAAGAGTTGAAATTTGGTGAAATCAGCCAGATAGAACTTGTGTGCGATAATCAAGCTGCCCTTCGTAATGCATCAAATCCGGTGTTCCATGAGAGGACTAAACACATTGAGATTGATTGTCACTTCGTCAGAGAAAAGATACTCTCGGGAGATATTGCTACAAAATTTGTGAAGTCGAATGATCAGTTTGCTGATATTTTCACCAAATATCTCACTGGTCCTCGTATTAGTTATATATGTAACAAGCTCGGTACATATGATTTATATGCACCGGCTTGAGGGGGAGTGTTAGTTTGGTAGTAAAATAGTTACATGTTACTAGCCCTAATCCCATATGTAGTAGGAGTAGAACATGTATTATATATATAAGACTCATTGTCACTACATCAATAATATAATTTTCCCGTGTCATATTTCGCACAGTTTCAAATCTCGCCGCCACCAATCATAAAGAAAAATGTATCTCCACATGCTTGGCCCGGAAAAAAAAAAGGTGTTAAGACATAATTACAAACCAAAAAAAAAAAATCTCCTCTCAAACAGCTAAAACATTTAGATGAGATGATAACACACCTTCAACACATTTTTTTTTTATAATGGTAACATGTATATTAATAAATAAAACAACACTAGGGCAGTGCCAAACCATATTTACAAGGAAAACAAAAACTAGCTATGTCAACCTAAGATTACAGTGCACCTATCAGGTCTACTAGAGATTCTGCCTCCTGCCAAGCCATATTTACAAGGAAAACAAAAACCAGCTATGTCAACCTAAGATTACAGTGCACCTATCAGGTCTACTAGAGATCCTGCCTCCTCTACACAGCTTTCTTTACACCAGAAATAAAACAAAAGTAAACACTTCATCTTGATGTTCTGTAAAGAATTGCTTCTGTCTTCACAAGTTCTTAAATGGAGATAGATGCCTTTTTTTATTAGAGCCTTCAAACTCGTTATGTGCGAGGATCTATTAATTCTTTTCAACTAAGTAACTACCGGGAACTCTTTGTGAGCCAAATATACACAAACGTGAAAACGCTTTTCATTCCTTCAAGCACTCCATGTAGTAGGTTCATTTTTTTAATCCCAAATTCATTAGAATTTAGGATCTAGAGAAACCCATCTTGCCCTCTAACGAGTAAAGCTACGTAGATTTTTCCAGAGAAGGGAAGAGTTTTACTTGGACACATTATAATCCACGACATTGCATCTGCTGACGAATATAGGTGTAAAGTTTGAAGATAACAACGTATATTATCATGCAAATAATAATAAAGGATGAATGCCTTTCACAGCCATTTGGCTAAGATCAAGTGTAGGAAAGGATGAATATATGTTTCTTATTTATGATTCTGTGTGTTCTCTCTAATATATACACCATCCTCAAATTGAATATCTTGTTTTGAAGTTTCATGGCATTTCCAACAAATGCATAAAGAACATGAAGGGGACGACAACGCAGTTTGGCCTTGGAAGCAGTTATGGAAGGCGTAGGCGCTCTATAAAGTCAGCTGTTTTTTTGTGGCTAGTCTCACAGGATGCCTGTCTCACTCAAACCAACCTACAAAGAAGAGGTTTCGATATTGACAGTAGATGTTTTTTGTGCAACAGCGCAGAGGAGAACAGCAGCCATCTTTTTCTTACAATGCCCCGTGACAAGGCAGATTTGGGCCCTTTTTTCAACCTATTTAAAGTTCATTTTGTAATGCCATTCACCGTGAAGGTTTTTTTGACAAGCTGGGGGTTGAAGGATTGAAGAAATCGGTGAGAAAAGTATGGAAGACAGTGCCAAGTTGTGTGTGTTGGGTTATATGGAAGGAAAGAAATGCTAGATGCTTCGAAGGGAAAACAGACTGTTCCGGAGATTAAATTCAAGTGCTTATGGCTTTTGGCTTTTTAGTGTAACTTAAAAGTTGTTAAAGATGAACATAGTATGTTAGAGTTCATAGATTCTCTACAGGAATAGGAGCTTATTCTGGTGGAAACCTTCCTTTTGTTTTGTCTTTGTACAGAAGGGTTTTGAGCTTTGTAATTAACCAGGCACTAGCTTTGTGCCAGGATTCTAATTTTGTGCTATAATACACCACTTTACCTATTAAAAAAAACATGATGAGAAATATAATGATATGCTTCTTATAATTTTTTCCTAGATACAATAATCCTTAAGTTATATCTCGTATTTCATGATTGAGTGATTTTTTTCTTTAATCCTCTTATGACTATCTTCGAATGTAAATTGCATCTTGGACTCCCTATAACTCAGACTGTACATGCATAATCAACTCCGGCACAACCACTATCCTGCAACTAGACCATCCTTCTTAACAAGGGGAAAAGGAGATCCACAAGTTACTCACTTACTTTAAGGACTAGAGAAGAGAATAAGTTGTACTGATAAGTGACAACTCAGTCCATAACCTTTTCTGTTATATAAGTTCCACGATTTTCCTTCACTGAAGTGGACATTTTCAAATACAGTCTAATAAGGACAGTTAGACATTCAATATTGAGCCATAGGATGTTATTTTCATCAAGCTTTTTAAATCTCTAAGCTTATTCTTTACAAGAGAGAAAGTATAGCTTCCAACTTCAATTTACTGAAGAAAAACAAAAAGAAGTGAAGGAAATAAAAAAGAAATTAACTTATACATTTCAAAGGTTTAACAAATTAACAAATGAAAAACAAAGTTAAAATAAGGCATTCAACTGAGAAGAGTAACCCTAAATAGATTACATATTTGTCTGCTGCTATTGTCAATTTACCATGGCACCGATTTTTCTTAGACGAGTATACTCTCATTCATCGTGCTTTCCATGTCCCCTCTTCCCTCTCCCTGCAGTTTTCCTATATCCTCACACTGGACACATCAATTTCCGCGTCCCCTCTTCCCTTTCCCTGCAACTTTTCTATTTTCCCACACTGGACACATACTTTTTCCTTATTACATGATAAAAATTGAACATCCAATTCTCTTTTTCTACTTCTTACATTATCCTAGTAGAAATACCATATATGTGCCTCTGAGCCGACGAACTTAACCTTAAGCTATTGCATGGACATGGTAACTGCAACAATAGGCAACAAAGAAGCAAAAGTTCAGGGATTAAACAGAACAAGATCATACCTTGAGAAACATGTCTAAACCAACTGCAAGTGTTGAGATAAGAAAGGTCTGTGTTAAAGCCTCACGTCCACTAGCATGGTTCCCTTGAAGTAGAAAGGCTATCAAGCTTACTTCAAGAAATAGCATGCCAGATGTCGTGAACAAGGAGAGGACACTCCACACAAATTGTTTTGCTGGAGCACACTCCCAAGCCTGTGGGAAAAACAGGTTAAAGAAGAGAATGATAGACAGATAAATCAATTTAGCTTAATTACAGGTAGATCTTTAGGCAAATGTGTAACGACCACTGCACATCAGACACCCAGAAGCATCAATACAAAATCGAAAATGATAGATATTGTATTAAAATGGAGATTTCCTCTTCACGAGAACCAAAAGAACTCATGTTTTTAACCATATGTTGCCTTTGATAGCAACTTGAGAAAGGAAAAAAGAAGCTCTCTTACACGGTCAAGCCCATTAAGAGAAGCATATAATACATTAAGGACCAAAAAAAACTCAAAAAGTTGTCATACTAAATATAAAAAGACATCATAGACAGCACCAGCATCCAGTCAGTTCTCATTTCTCAGGTTTTCTTTGGGATAATAATGTATAGAATTGCTTTCAAAACCATTTGTAGCCCATGCTGGAAACAGAGATTGGACGATAACAGCCATCAATATAACGTCTTTTGTAGTAAAATTATTCTACATGACCCCATATGCAAAATTACTAGCCTTCTGCTTGTTGTTTCTTTGTTTTGTCTTATCATTCCACAGGAAACACCACTATTAGAGTTGTATCTTTCCACGTTAAAGGAAGCAGGAACAGACATTCTGATAGAAGAGGCTACCATAAATAAGTGCATCAAAAATCTGTAATTGTCATGAAATATTATATTATGTAGTGGATGTCTATAACTCCTAAAGAAGTTACTCTCACTACTCTTCTCCATTAACCTCCCACTACTTCTTATCATTATGATTGTAACTCTCACACCTCCATAACCTCCTCCATGATCTTCCCCCATGATCTCAATAGTTAATACCATGTTCATGGAATCCCTTTGTATTACCTAAATATCATCCTATAAATAGAGAGTTTGGACATCACATTGTAGACACTTGAATACATGAATGAAATAAGAATCTCTCCTCTCTTTCTCTCTATGTCTCTTGTTTTTCCTTGTTTTATATTGTTACTTTGAGCTAAGTTTTTTAACACGTTATCAACACGACTTCTCACGACTTCTCCAATTTTACTAAAGTTGAATTTCATTTCTCGCAAGTGATTTATGGGATGTTCACGAAAAGAATACTTTTACTTTTTAAATGGCAAACTGGAACCACACAGTACATAGCAGGGATGGACAAGTTTTTCCACGACGGTGTAGTATGTACTAGACAATTGCTACACCAACATGGTACATGTATTCTCTTGATAGTATTGCGGTAAACCTTTCTTTCTCTAGAGATCCAGGGAGGTATAATCTTTATATTCTTCGTGGTGCACTCATACCTCTATATGTCAGATTTGATTCAGCAAATGAGCATGTAATAATTACTCTCTCTCCGTGAGTTTCTATGAAATTAACATGCCAAATAGATTTGAGCAAAATAGTTTCAATCTGGTAGAGTGACTTACTAATTTATAATACTTATGTCACATGAATATGTTGGTGTACCATATTACTTGTTGGAATTAAAATCACTTGTAAGCTTTATAGAAATATTGGGTTAGCATAATTAAGTTGCTAATGGGTTGAACATATATATACATACTTAGATATTTATATTATTTCATGAAAAGATAATTCTTTTGAACCCTCAGTTATATCAAGCCAAACTTTGCAAAGCTTTCAATTTTGTTCATGCTTGATGAATATAATTTTGTTAGTTTCTACAATTGTATGCATAATACAAGTGATCAGTTTTTCTTTTAACAAACTTTTGATTGATTTTATGCATGCTAACTGACTTAATTTGCTTGTAAAAAATACTTTCAAACATTTTGTCAGTTATCATTATTAAATACAATTCGGTGGAGCGAAAAATAAGCAAGTCATAGTACTTGTATTTATTATTTCTAACTTAGTTATTTTCTGCGATAATGATTATGGCTTAAGGGTGAGATCTAACATGCTTTGGCTTATTATGCCATTAGTTAAGGGCAAGACAATGGACACAAGTCCCAACACACCATGAGAGTAAGACATCGAGTTAAAGTCTTGATGCACTATGATGATAAGACGTTGGGTCTGAGTCCCAATATATTATGGCATAACATGCCTTTATATGGGTAAGGCATTGGGTTTGAGTCCCAATGCACCATATTGATGATATAATGATGACTTATGAAAATAATGTATTTTTCATGAAAAAGCATGAAGTTTGTCCCACTTGATTTGCTCCATTCTTGAAGTGAATGTGATAGCGATGCATAATAAGTCTAAACGAAGACAAGTGGTTGACCAATGAACGTTGGCGTGCCAAAGATCAAAATAATAACAATCATCATTATAGTAATTGTAAAAAGGAGAACAATAAGGGTTCTCAAACTAAGCCTTCAAAGATGAAGGAAATGTGTATCAATGTGGCCTGTAACTATGAGGCACATTCAAATGATTATGGTCTATTCCTTGAAAATGTGACTTGTGATAAATATTGTAAATGCAGACTCATTCCTAGAAGAGAATGTGGAAATATATATGTGATAAAACATTATGAACAAAAGCGTGTTCATGCATGGTTAGATAAATACCACAACTCACCTCTAAGGGAGGTTTGAGAAAGATTATAATTTTAATGTGTGATTACATGAATATGTATTCGGTCGCGTACTTATGGTACGACAGATATATTTTGCCAGGCCTTATCAAATATTATTAAAGGCAAAAGTAAAGCAAGAAACAAGTCTTGTCTATAATGATTTTGACCGTGACACTGATAATATAATTTCTGTGGAGGAAAAATTCACCACTTAGATGGTGTTATAAAAGATTTTATAGTACAAAATTATTGAGAGCTCCGTAAGAGCGAATTTGATACTAGCCAATAAATAAAATTATTTATGACATTGGTGTTGTCGTAAGTCTCAAAAGAAACTTTTTGAGTTTCAAAGATATTAGCCAAAGTGGTTGGCATATTGAGACTATAAATGAAAGGAAGATTGAATATCTTAATATTACTATAATCATACCGGGTAAATATGAAAGGTTACCCGATTTTTCTTCTATCTGTACTACACAAGTATAAGCATGATGCTGGAATCACATGCCACAAATAAACTAGAGGTTTACTGAAATAAATATTAGTTGGCATGACTGGTTGGCCATCCCGGATCAATTATGATGCGAAGATTGATTGAGAATTCACATTGGCATGTATTGAAGAAATAGAAGATTTTTCAAGAATTCCCTTGTGCTGCTTATTCTCATGATATACCAGCTAAGGTTGGGAGTGAATCCCTTGATTTTTGGAACGAATAAAAGGTGATATATATATGGGCCCAGTCACCTGCTATGGGGACCGTTTACTATTATATGATTTTAATACATACATCCATTGTATGGTCACATGTGCGTTTGTTATCAACTTGCAGTCTGGATTTTGCAAGGTTGCTTGCTCAAATTATTAGATCACAATTCCAGAATGTAAATTATGATGATTTATCTTGATAATGCTGGTTTAAATCCAAGTTGGTTTAGCAGAAATTGTATGCCTCCGATTATAGCTAAACCATTGGTTATGAGAACAAAACTCCCAAAAAGAAATTTGGTATGCGGTGTATTATTTAATATACAGCACCACTTATATGCATCTAGCCAATAAGTTATGATAAATTCTCCATATCACAATTGGTACAGGGTCAGGAACCAAATAATTTTCATCTAGAAATATGGATGTGTTATATCATTTAATTGTTCCACCACAATGCACAAAGATGTGTCCCAAAATAAGGTTAGGAATATGTGTTAGTGATGCCAACATTAGGGGGAGAAAATGGGCAGTTGAAAATAATACATGAAATGAATTATTATGAGTACATCTAGATCCTCGTACAAGAAAATATGAACTTGAAGTTCAAGTGATAATTCATTTGCAAAATATTGCCAGACACATCTGCTGACCCAAAGCTAAATGTCATATTTCAACTGCTAATACTCCGGATAGAATTTAATTCATGATGGACAAGTCTATGGCCCACATGAAGCGTAATAGACTAATCGGTTCCAAAGATACCTTGAAGAAGGAGAGGAGCAAATGATCGCGATGGTCATAATAAGGAGGCAAGTGCTCTAGAAGAGCACTACAACATAACACACGTCAAAAGACCTCATGGGAGAGGCTCAGGTACCTGAAAATAATGAGATAAGGAGATCTCATTAAGTTATGTCTATATTGGGTAACGATGGAACCGATATAAAATGAACGTCGACGATATTGTTGATATAATGTAGCGCTCAATATTATTAATATTGATGAGGATCTTTAGCTCAAATCTATCATGGAATTCGGACAGATAAATGATTGCAAAAGGATTAGTGTTATATTGCAAAAAGAATCTTTGATATAGATTTGTTTATTCTAACAAATATTGCCAAGGTTTTGTTGATGTCGTGCAAATGCAGGGCTGAAGTTCGTTCTTTAAGCAACCTATTTGCATGTGAGGGTATTATCATATTATGATATTCTACAGAGGCTGTCAATTATTAATTCAGGTCATGCCAAGCAACTTATAAAGCAAGTGACTCAACACACAACAAATGTGTTATTTTTCTTTGAAAAAGAAGATTTCAATAATATTGAAGATAATGCTGCTTGTTTATCTCAATTGGAAGAAGGATATATTGAAGGCGACAAAACAAAGCAAATTCTTTTTAGACATGATCTTCGACACATTGGTGATATAGATGTTTAACAAATTTATTTAATTGATAATTTGGTGGATCTGTTCAATAAATCATCTCCAATTTCAACATTTGAGAAGCTGATATACGACATTGGAATGCGTCATTTCCGAAAAGTAAAGTCATTTCCGAAAAGTAAAGTGATGTTTTCATCAGGGGAGTAAGATACGCGATGCACTCTTTTTCCTTAGCTAAGGTTTTATCTCACTGGATTTTCCTGACAAGGTTTTTAACGAGGCAACAAACAATGTGTATTACAAGATATGTGTACTCTTTTTCCTTCATTAAGATTTTTCCCACGAGATTTTTGCGTAGTAAGGTTTTAACGAGGCACATTATCTATAGACATCCAAGGGGGAGTGTTATGAAATATTATATTATGTAGTGGTTGTCTATAACTCCTAAAGAAGTTACTCTCGCTACTCTTCTCCATTAACCTCCCACTACTTCTTACCATTATAATTGTAACTCCCACGCCTCCATAACCTCGATCTTCCCCCATGATCTCAATAGCTAATACCATGTCCATGGAATCCCTTTGTATTACCTAAATATCATCCTATAAATGAGGGTTTGGGCATCACATTGTAGACACTTGAATACATGGATGAAATAAGAATCTCTCCTCTCTTTCTCTCTATATCTCTTGTTTTATATTGTGACTTTGAGCTAAGTTTCTTAACAGAAATATTATTCTCTGACAATTAGCATAGCAAAGATGATCATTGCCACATTTCCGAAAGAACTAATCACGTGTTTTTGGACAATCATTTTCTAATCATAGCCAGAAACAACTGACAGGAAACTAATTGTAGCTAGAAACAAAGGTTCCATTTTGTAATCGTTTACTAGACTCAAGCAATTAAAAACAATAATTTCACCATGTACAAACATTATTCCAGGAAGTACATATCTCAAAACCAAAAATTTAATAAATTACATACTTAACCGCTTAATTGAACATACAAACCGCACAAAAGAAAAAGGTACCTGAAGAGAGGACCAAGCCAAATTGAAGAAGCTAACGAGCCAGAGAATGGCATATAGAGCAGTGACTACATGCGATCTGCCATTGGAAACTTTCGAGAAGCTTCTCTTGGCTTGGGAAGCCAAGTATACAACAAATAGTGCTGAAGACACTATCATCAATACATTATGCCATAAACCGTGACACTCTACTAGCCAACCGTACAACCAACTACCGCCGCCTCCTGCTCCGACCACCGCTCCTGCGGAAGAAGACGGTGGTAGCTCCGCCACTATGGATTCCACAGATCTCATTTTTCCATCAATCATCAAAAAGCCCTAACCTTTAGCTGATCCGTGCGATTATCAGATGAGATAGAGGTCATGTTTAGGTAGAAATTATAATTTGGACTCTTTCTATGCTCCGTTTTAAAATATAAAATAAAAAAGAAATTTCAACTTATCATGTGTATGTTATTTTCTAGTTGGCTGCCACGTAAGCACTCATATGTCTGCCACTTCATAATTGAAATTATAACGTATATTAAATTATAATTTACTCATTAGTCATTTTGAAATGTTGAGTGCGAACCCAACTTGTATGTTACCGGCATGAACACTTTTAGATAAAGTTAAATTATTAAAATGTCATTCAAAAATTGAATGACCAAATTATTCTCTACCTAAAATTAAAATAATCTCACATTAAATGATGTTTTATACTTAATATTGCGGTAATAAATAATTCACAACATTCATAAAAGAAATAATCACAATAACAGGTTGCCATACGTTCAGCCGTTATTGTATACGCTTTAAAGACGCTGCAAATTTTAATTAATTCATTGTATTTTATATGCTTTCATCTTGGATTGAAGACAATTTTATAGAAAATTATAGACGTACTTTGTGCAATATCATTTAAATTATCCAAATAAAATTACTTCTCATTAATTTATTAACTATCGATCATTTTCAAATTATTCTTACGTGTGAACTTAATGGGAAGAGCTTTTCACCTGATAATTAGTTATTCTAAACCTCTTATATGCCAATTTCGTTTTCACCAATATAGTCATTAATCATTTCACATAAATGCACAGAAAATAAAGTTGGTTATTAAATTGTGAATCCTATTAAATGATAAATAATGATTGTGGTAAATTATTAATTGGAAAGAATAATTTATCACTATCTAAGCCTTTTGACTTCCCAGCATTAACCAAATTAATAACTCTTCATTTATCTTAAAACGTAAAGATTTTTTAGGAAATTAATAAGAATCCAACACACTAGGTTCATTTTCATGATAGAATAATTTTATATTATCAATACATTTATCATTCTCTTTGAATAAATAATCGTATAAATGACATAAAAGGCTCTGTAAATTCTTTGTGGCAACTTACATCCAATGTAACTGCTCTAGAAGATGATAAGGACAGTCAGCAATTTACTTTTTTTTAGAGACATGCGGTAAGATCATTGCATCAACTTTACTAATCTAATCATTTTCAAATTTAGCACAAAAAGAAATTATCATTGTGCTTGACATATATGCAAAATGTAGGATATTGTTGTTGTTGCTGCTCGACTTTAAATGCTACTTTTATTGTTATAAAGTTGACGAGACATCTATTTGGAACGATTTTGGGCAAGTATCAAAAAAATAATTCTTAATTAATATTTTTTGCGTAATGGTTACTCCGTCTATTTGGAAGTGAAACGTTCTCTTTTTTTTAAGTTTTCTTGCTTTTGCATTTTCTTTGATAGATTTAAGGACATCTAGAAATCATATATTATATTTCTTGTACTTGCAAAAGGATATGTGATTCATAAGTCTTTTCAACCTATTTGCAATTTATTAATCAAGTGCATCCCTAAAAAGCACATTTTTCTTGATTCTTTATTATACATTGAGGCATGATGTCACAACCCGAAATTTTCACATTCAGGACCGTAATTTCGCCTAACATTTCACTTTATAGGCAACCCAACGTTAAAAAAATCTTAACCATTTTTAAACAAATCAATTTAAGCGGAAGTCAATTACTGAAATAAAGTGCGAAAGACCACAACAATCGAATCATCAAAATACATTCCGAATCCGGTATCACAAGTACACGAGCTACTAGGATAATACAAATAATGGTCTGAATAAAATTCAAGTTATTTGAAAGATAATACACAGCTAAGATAAGATAGAAGGGGACTTCAAAATTGCGGACGATGTGCAGTTATACCCGAAGTCTCCTCTGGGTAGCTGAATCCGAGCAAGTCTATGGTACGTCGATGGGACCAACTCCAAAATCTGCACAAGAAGTGTAGAGTGTAGTATGAGTACAATCGACCCCGTGTACTCCGTAAGTGTCGAGCCTAACCTCGACGAAATAGTGACGAGGCTATGACAAGACACATATGTAAATAACTTGTACAAGTATATACAAATATGAAACAATAATAACACAATAAATAATAATTTATAAATTTGGGAGGGAACATGCGAAGGGGAATGATATAGAAATTTCAGCAGGATAAGTGTCACGTAGCAGCCAATTAATTCATCAACGATAAAATGAGCAGCTGATAATATAAAAATGGCACGGCACCACCCTTCGTGCTTTTACTCTCATTCCTCCTATAATTTGATAAATACATAATAATATTTGGCACGACATCACCCTTTGTGCTTTAACTCTATTTTGGCATGGCATCACCATTCATGCTTTTACACTCTCTAAAAATGGCACGACATCACCCTTCATTCTTTTACACTCAAAAATGGCACGGCATTAACCTTCGTACTTTTACACTCTTTCTCACCATGACAAGGATTATATAAATAATATAAATGGTACGACATCACTCTTCGTGCTTTTACATTCTTTCTCACCATATTTAACAATAATTAAAACAATAAAATTTCATGAATAACGATCAAATAACCAACAATAAACTTAAGCATGAGTATATTAATTAAATAAACAATTATTCAAAATGAAATAAATTCCTCCAGCATGAATTGACTCAACCACAACGCATAAGTACTCGTCACCTCACATATACGTTGTATCCGCACATTAAATCACGTAGCAAATAAACAAATAAATCATACTCCCTCAAGTCAAGGTTAACCACGACACTTACCTCGATTTGAAACCAAATTCAAGTTTTCAATAAACCTTTGCCTCGCGAATTCATGTCTAAAATCCTCAAATCTAGTCATAAATAATTCAATGTACTCAAAACAAATCGTAGGAATTGATTCCATACGAATTTATTAATTTTTCGGATTAAAATCTGAAATTTATTTTAAAAATTGACATTGGGACCCACATCTCGAATCCCTTCAAAAACTCACGAAAACCAAACTCTCGTTCCGATACGAGTTCAACCATATAAAAATTATCGAATTCTGACATCGGACTGACTTTCAAATCTTCATTTTATATTTTTTAAAGATTTTATAAAAATTCCAATTTCTTCTATCTAAATCCGAAATAAATAATGAATATAGACATATATTTATGAAATACAATCACTATATGATAAAGAACACTTACCCAGTTCAAAATCGTAAAAACTCCTTGGAATCGCCCCTAAACCGAGTTCTAATGGAGGTTTTGTGAAAAATGGAAAAAATCCCGTTTTTGATCTGTTTTAATCACTGGGCAGGCTTTCTTCGCATTCGCGAAGGGCCTGTCGCGTTCGCGATGCAACGATTCAAATAGCCTACGCGTTCACGAGATACCCTTCGCATTCGCGAGCCTTGTGTCGCGTTCGCGAAGAGCACTGATCGGTTTCCCCTTCCCCAGGTCCACAAAGCTACACGTTCGCGATACATTGTCCGCGTTCGCGAAGGGCAGCCCCTCATCCACTTCGCGTTCGCGTACAGCCCTTCGCGTTCGTGTAGGGTAAAATCCCACCTAGTCTGTTCGCGAGAGTACCTTCGCGAACGCGAAGAAGGAAACACCAGAAATCAGTTGAAGCACAAAAAAACCAGATTTTTTAAGTTTCAAAACATTCGTAGCCTATCCGAAATTCACATGAGTCCTCGGGACTCCAAACCAATTATGCACACAAGTTCAAAAATATCATACAAACTCGCTCGCGCAATCAAACACCAAAATAACGCCTAGAACTACGAATCAGACTCCAAATCAAATAAAATTTTCAATAAAACTTTAGAACTTCTATTTTTAACAACCGGATATCCGAATCACGTCAAACCAGCTCTGTTTCTCACCAAATTTGGTAGACAAGTCATAAATATAATAATGGAGCTATACCGGATTTCAAAACCAAAATACAGACCCAGTATCAATAAAGTCAAACATTGGTCTATTCTTTAAAGTCATTAAGCCTTTAAACTTTTAATTTTTGGCAAAAAGCGATCACTCGAGCTAGGGACCTTGAATTCGATTCCGGGTATACGCCCAAGTCCCAAATCACGATACAAACCTAATGGAACTGTCAAAATACTGATCAGGGTCCGTTTGCTCAAAATGTTGACTGAAGTCAACTCAGTTGAGTTTTAAAGCTCCATTTTACATTTTAATCTATTTTTCACATAAAAACTTTTCGAAAAATTATACAGATTGTACACGCAAGTCGAGGAATGATGAATAGTTCTATTTGAGGTCTCAGAATACATAAATAATTTATTAAATTTAAAGATGACCTATCGAGTCATCACACATGACTGTGCTTAGTTTTTATTTATTTTTTTTGGGATTGTTTTCTTTCAATCTCATAGCCTGGCTATAAAACTAGAAAATTCCTAATTAATTTATGCATCTCTTTCAGTGTGAACTGAACTTCTGTAATGAGCTAAGAAGTTGACGCAATAAACATTAATAAGTACTCAGCGTGAGATTTCTTGTGAAATATAATATTTTCATATACACTCAAGGAAAGCAAACATTATATAAATTAAAGCGAATTTGTTAGAAAGTTTTTAACTGATGGATCATGAAATATTAGTTTGGACATAAGTCGCACAACTCATCGATGCTCAAAATATGGAGTAAGATTGTTATGTTATGATATCAGTATATGTCTGTGCTCAATAGTTGTCATCACTTACTACATGGTTAGGATGAGAGGTTGATAGGATTAATACACTGCATAAGTAAATTAAACGTCCCGTCATAAGATATTTTTTCTTTTTATGTATCTTGATTTTAGTTTACTCTTTTAGGTGGGAGGTAGAGGAGATTTCTGTTGCTTTGTTGGAGCAAGTTTATTGAAACTTTTTAATGTTCGAAGATTACTTTCCAAGACTTAACCACGTCCATAGGTCATAACATAAAATAACTGCAATTTCTAAAAAATATCTAACACTAAATTCAGAAGTTGTTCAACTTATTTTTTGTGAAGAAAAAGAGATCTTGCTTATATTACTACAAGTGTATTTTAAAATATAAGCTATATAACTATAAATTATCACGACCCCAAATTTTCTCCGTCTGAGGCCGTGATGGCACCTAATCTCTAAGACTAGGTAAGCTTATCAATGCGGAATAATAATAGATATCTGAAATAAATAAACTACAATTCAAATAATTACAACTCTCAAAACCCGATAGAAATAAGTCACAAACTTCTAAGAATTTATCCTCAATGTCTCTTTATATCAAGGTTTAAGAAAAAATAAAAAAGTAACATGATAATGATAGAAGTGGATTCCGAAGTCTGCGGACACTGGTAGATATACCTCGAAGTCTCCGTACACAGGTAACTCACCGATGTCTGGGCTGGTAAGATGTACCTGGATTTGCACAGAAAGATGTGCAGAAGTATAGTATGAGTACACCACAGCGGTACCCAGTAAGTACCAAGCCTAACCTCGGTAGAGTAGTGACGAGGTCAGGTCAGGCCCTACTGGAAAATAAATAATGGTATGGTAAAATGTTACAATATAATAAGATAAAATGACGATGGAAATTAATCAAGTAATATGTCACCATTTAATTACACCAAATAATGGCAATTAATACCTCATGAAAACAAAACAGAGTTCTTTTCAACTTTAAGAAAATCACAACAATAATCAAAGGCAACTGCGGCCATAAATCAATATCAACAAGGGCACTTTCGAGGTACCGCCTCGTAGTCCCAAATCATAGATAAATTCACAATATCTCATTTTCTTATATCACCGCGGGAGCCTTCACAATTTATTTTAAAGAAAATATTTTTTCCGAAATAGCATCCCGCGTTTAACCACCCTTATCACACCGCATAACTTCTAGTAGTTTCCCTACTAGCCACGCGTATCAAGCCACCCTTATCTCACCGCATGCGTTTCAAGACCTAGACCTTATACCACCACATGCGTATTAATATCACAATATGCACCTCAAGTGCTCAAATATTTCAATTTGCCAAAATAAACAATATCAACAATATTTTCCATAACAGGGAGCTCACAGCTCAATCACAATGAGTACAAACAATCTCACAAAATATTCGAGAATAAATAACTCCACAAAAATAATATTTCAAAATTTTTTAATACGTTGCTTCAATACCAAATTTTAAAATGTCAAATACTTCATATTAATAATATTTAAATTAAATAAAATCAACCTTCAAATAATGCACAAAATAAAAGAAATCAAGTTTCAACTAAACATGTAAAACAATTAGCAGAAAGGGTCAAGCAAATTTAAAATATAAAAATTAAATCAATGATGAAGAATATAACAAGGTAAAATAATTTAATTAATATGCAACAGTGATCTACACAATTTAAAGACATAATCTTTCACATTTAGCCTGTGTACACGCTCGTCACCTCGTGTACACGACTTTCATCATATTACAATTATCACATCAATACCAATCATAGCGAAAATTCCCCCCACACAAGGTTAGACAAGTCACTTACCTCGACTTGCTCAAATTTAATCAAGTAGTATGTCTTTTCCTCGAGTTTCAGACTTCGGTCGACTCGAATCTAGTCATAATTAATTCGATACAGTCAACAAAAATTATAGAATCAATTCCATAAGAAAATACTACATTTTCAATAAAAACCCGAAATTAACTCAAAAATCGCCTGTGAGGCCCACGTCTCGGAATCCGACGAAAGTTACGAAATATGAACGCGTTCAACCACGAGTCTAACCATACCAAAACGACTAAATTCCGGTAACATTTCGACCCTCAAATCTATCCAAGAGGGTTTTTCAAAAATTTTCAACTTAAATCACCAATTAAATGTTAAAAAAAGGTATGGATTCAGGTAATCTAACCAAAATTGAGTTAAGAACACTTACCCCGATGTTTTCTCTGAAAATCTCCCAAAAATCGCCTCAATCCGAGCTCCAAATCATTAAAAATGGAAAATGGGATGAAGTCCCATTTTCAGAACTTAAACTAACTGCCCAAGCTTTTACTCTTTGCGATCGCGAACATCCACACGCGATCGCGAAGCACAATCATCCACTGCCTAGATTTAACCTTACGTGATCGCGAACTCTTTCACGCGATCGCAATGCATAACTTTACAGACCTACGCGATCACAGACTTGTCCACGCGACCGCAAAGCACAAGATTCCAGCTCTACGCGATCGCAACCCTCTTCACGCGTTCGCGAGTCACAGAATCCTAGAGCTACGCGATCGCATCCCTCTTCACGTGATCGCGTAGAAAAAAAACTCAGCAGCCTCCAATTAACCCTACGCGATCGCGGATATCCCCACACGATTGCATAGAACAAAACTCCACTGCCCAGCTAAGCCTAGCGAAGAAGGTTTGAAATATCATAAATCAGCAGCTACCAGCACTGCAAAAATGAAGGAAAATAATTCGAATACCATACGAAACACGCCTGAGCCCCTCGGGACCTCAACCAAATATACCAACGAGTCCTAAAACATCATACAAACTTATTCAAAACCTCAAATCACATCAAATATCGCTAAAATCACAAATCACACTCCAATTCAAGCTTAATAAAACTTTAGAATTTCCAACTTCTACATTCGATGCCGAAACCTATCAAATCAAGTCCGATTGACCTCAAATTTTGCACACAAGTCATAAATGGCATATCAAAGCTATTAAAATTTTCGAAACTTGATTTCGACCCCGATATCAAAAAGTCAACTCCCCGGTCAAACTTCCAAACTTAAATTCTTATTTTAGCCATTTCAAGCCTAATTTAACTACGGACTTCCAAATAAAATTCCGAACACGCTCCTAAGTCCAAAATTACCATACGGAGCTGTTGGAATCATCAAAATTTTATTATGGGGTCGTTTTCACATAGGTCGACATCCAGCCAACCTTTTCAACTTAAGTTTTAAACTTTGGAACTAAGTAGTCCAATTCATTCTAAAATATTTTCAGACCCGAACCGACTACCCCGACAAGTTACATAACGGTTATAAAGTACATAATGAGCATTAAATAGGGTAATGAGGCTACAACTTTTAAAACGACTGGCCGGGTCGTTACATCCTCCCCCTCTTAAACAAATATTCGTCCTCGAACAGGTTTAGAATTATACCCGAAGTGGTAAAAAGATGAGGATAAAAACTGTGCATATCATGCTCGGTCTCCCAAGTCGCCTCCTCGATCAGATGACCCCTCCACTGAACCTTCAGGAAGCAATGTTCTTTGACCTCAGCTTTCGAACCTGTATGTCCAAAATAACCATTGGTTCCTCAACATAAGATAGATCCTTGTCTAACTGAACCGAACTGTAGTCTAACACATGAGACGGATCATCGTGATACTTCTGAAGCATGGAAACATGGAACACTGGATGAAGTGCAGTGAGATTAGGTGGTAGTGAAAGTCTATAAGCCACCTCTCCAATTCTTTCAAGAATCTCAAAAAGTCCGATATACCTCGAGCTCAACTTGTCCTTCTTTCCGAACCTCATAACACCCTTCATGGGCGAAACCCAGAGTAATACCCGCTCACCAACCATGAACGCAACATCACGAACCTTTCGATCCGCACAACTCTTCTGTCTAGATTGGGATGTACGAAGTCGATCCTGAATCAATTTAACCTCTTCCAAGGCATCCTGAACCAAATCTGTACCCAATTGCCTAGCCTCGTCCGGTTCGAACCAACCCACTAGAGACCGGCACCGCCTACCATACAAGGCCTCGTACTGAGCCATCTAAATGCTCGACTGGTAACTGTTGTTGTAAGCAAACTCTGCAAGTGTAAGAACTGGTCCCAAGCACCCCCAAAATCTATCACACACGTACGAAGCATATCCTCCAGTATCTGAATAGTGCGTTCGGACTGCCCGTCCGTCTGAGGGTGAAATGATGTACTCAACTCTACCCGAGTACCTAACTCACGTTGTACTGCCCTCTAGAACCGTGATGTAAACTGCGTACCCCGGTCAAAGATGATAGATACAGGTACGCCATGAAGTCTGACAATCTTGCGAATATAGATTCGAGCCAACTGCTCGGAAGAGTAGGTAGTCATCATATGAACAAAATGAGCTGGCTTGGTCAGCCTATCTACAATCACCCAAACTGCATCAAACTTACGCTGAGTCCGTGGAAGTCTAACAACGAAATCCATAGTGATATGCTCCCATTTCCATTCTGGAATCTCTAACTTCTCAAGCAATCCACCTGGCCGTTGATGCTCATATTTTACCTGCTGACAATTGAGACACTGAGCTGCATACTCCACTATGTCTTTCTTCATCCGCCTTCACCAATAGTGTTGTCTCAGGTCCTAATACATATTTGTAGAACCCGGATGAATGGAGTACCACAAATTGTGAGCCTCTTGGAGAATCAACTCACGCAAACCATCTACATTAGGCACACATAGTCTTCCCTGCATTCGTAATACACCATCATCTCCAATAGTAACTTCCTTGGCATAACCGTGTAGAACTGTATCCTTAAGGATAAACATATGGGGGTCATCATACTGACGCTCCCTGATACGATCATACAGAGAAGACTGGGAAACCATACAAGCCAAAACTTGACTCGACTCGGAAATATCCAATCTAACAAACTGGTTGGCCAAGGCCTGAACATCCAAGGTTAAATGCCTCTCTACTAATGGTAGATATGATAAGCTGCTCAAACCGTGTAACGACCCGACCGGTCGTTTTGAGTATTACAACCCCGCTTCCCCATTTACTACTCAAATTATACTTTACAGTTATTGTGTGACTTATCGGGGTAATTGGTTCGGGTCTGGTGAGGTTTTGGAAGGAATTGAAACACTTAGTTCCAAGGTTTAAAGCTTAAGTTAAAATAGTAACCGGATGCGGACTTATATGTAAACGACCTCGGATTTGAATTTTGATGATTCCAATAGCTCCGTATGGTGATTTTGGACTTAGGAGTGTAACCGGATAATTATTTGGAGGTCCGTAGTGGAATTTGGCTTGAATTGCGGAAAGTTAAATTTTTGGAAAGTTTGACCGGGGGGTTAACTTTTTGATATCGTGGTCGGAATACGATTCTGGAAATTGAAATAGGTCCGTAATGTAAAATGTGACTTGTGTGCAAATTTGAGGTCAATCGGATGTGATTTGATGTGTTTCAGCGCAAGTTATAGAATTTGAAGTTTCAAAGTTCAATGATTTTGAATTGAGGTGTAATTCGTCGTTTCGATGTTGTTAGGTATGATTTGAGGCCTCGAGTAGGTCCGTGTTATGTTATGGGACTTGTTGGTATGTTCGTACGTGGTCCCGAGGGGGCTCGAGTGAGATTCGGATGGTTAACAGATCAAATTTGGACTTAAGGAAATGCTGGGGTTGCTGCCTGGTGTGATCGCACCTGCGAAGCTTTTGATCGCAGGTGCGAAGCCGCATGTGCGCGAGATCAGTCGCAAAAGCGGTCAAGTGTAGAACTAGGCAGTGCGAGGAATTTGCCGCATCTGCGAGGTCGTAGGTGCGAAGGAGTTGGCGCAGATGCGGACTGGGGCTGGCGTGAGGCGACCGCAGGTGCGAAGGGGAATACGCATCTGCGAAGCCCGCAGATGCGAGATTTTAGAGGGCCGGCTATTTCTGCAGGCGCGCATTTTTGTTTGCAAAAGCGGATGCGCAGGTGCGAGCCCCGGCACCGTAGGTGCGGAAATGCCTGGGCAATGTTAAAAATGAGGGTTCCGAGATTTTTCTCATTTTGGAGCTCGATTTGGGCGATTTTGGAGAGGAAGTTTCCCACACAACTTGGGGTAAGTGTTCTTAACTCCCTTGTGATTATATTTCATGAATTAATCTTCATTTTTGGTGTAAGATTATTGAATCTTAAAGAGAAATAGAAGGAAATTTCTATAATGTCACAAAACGAATTTTTCAAGTTTGAATACCGATGTGGAGTCGGATTTGAGTGAAACTAGTATGGTTGAGCTTGTAATTGGATGGGTTGCCGTATTTTGTGAGTTTCGTCGGATTTTGAGATGTGGGCCCCACGGGTGATTTTTGGGGCATAATTTTGGATTTTATGGAAAATATTAGCGTTTTGGTATGGAATTAATTCTTATAAATTGTGTGGGCTGAGTCAAATTATTGTGACTAGATTCGAGTCATTTAGAAGTTGATACGTGCAACATGGAATTTCTGGAGCATTGCTTAGCTTGCTCGATATTGGATTTGGCATGTTCGAGATAAGTAACTCTTCTAATCTTGGAGTTGAGGGTATGAACCCTGAATATATGTATTTCGTGAATTGTTGGGAGGTGACGCACATGCTAGGTGACGGGCGTGTGGGCGTGTACTATAGAAATTGTGACATAATTGTTTCTGTGAAATTTTGTAGTTAAGTGATCTTGGCATTTTTCATGCGTTTTATGAGTTAAAGAAATTGAGCTGAAAAGCATATTAAAAATTATGTTGAGGTTATGTGCCAGTATTATTGGGACCTATAGAGGTCATATTGCTGCGAATTATTTGTTTAAATTAAAAATTCATACCCAGTCATATTCATTTCATTGCATATCATATCTCAGTCTCTGTTGTTATTTATTGATGCATCATATCATCATTTTTGGGCTATTCTCATGACATTGTGAGCCCATGAGAGAGAGACTGGAGAGATTGATGACTGAGGGAGGCCGAGGGCCTGATTGTGAGGATATTTTGGGATCGAGCTGTACGCCGCAGCAGGCCATGTTGGCTTTATATATATTATTACTATTATATGGATCAGGGTTGCCCGCCTGCAGCATGCCTTATTGGCTTATTATGGCATGTGAGTTGTCTGTGTGGATTCTGATATGATATTATAGCACGTGAGTTGGCCGTGCAACACGTGAGTTGTCCGTGCAGATTATAGTGCTTGGGCTGTAGGAGCCCCTCAAGAGTCTGTACACACCCCCAGTGAGCACAGGTACCTACTGAGTGCGAGTGTCGAGTGGCGAGTACTGAGTGACTGGGAGGCATGAGTGATTGTGAGGTATGCCCGAGTGGAAAGAGTGATTGTGAGGTATGCCCAAGTGGCAAGAGTGATTGTGTGGTATGCCCGGGTGGCACGAGTAACTGTGAGGTTTGCCCGAGGGGCTGTATATGAGTGATGTTCTGCCTGAGGGGATGTTTATTATTTTATCACTGAGTTGCATGACATACATGCATAGAGATGTATTTTTCCTCATGCTATACAACATCACATCATTCATGATTTTTCACACATTTTTGACAGATGGGCATAGTGATGCATTTTTTTTTACATGGGTTATCTGGAAGGAAAATGAAACATCTTATTTATTATTCAAAAGATTTTGGGAGGAATTTATTATTTTCAAACTATTCATATTTTTGGCAACTCCGGCAAAAGATTTGAGTTTTCATTGATGGATTTGAAAGGAAGAACTATTATTTTGAAATCATGATTTGGCTGAGCATTTTATCTCTGAGTTACTTCTGGTATTATTTGCTTATTGTTGTTATGGACTATTGTGGACTATTGGTTTTGGACCCGACCTTAGTGTAAGCTCATCACTACTTTCACCCTACGGCTAGGTTTGTTACTTACTCAGTATATGGGGTCAGTTGTACTGATACTACACTTCTACACATTTCGTGCAGATGTTGGCTGTTGTTGTTGCTGTGCTCGATGGTTGCGGGATTTGAAGATGTACTTGCGTTCCTGTTGTAGCTGCCTCTTGTTAAGGGTAGCCTTAGATTTATAAAAGCTCTGTTTATGTAATATTCAAACAGACTATGTATTTATTTCATTTTCGCTTTGTATACTCTATTCTTAGAAGCTCATGATTTGTACTACCAGTTCTTGGGGATTGTACAAAATTAAGACCTTCATTCACTTAAATTGCTTTAATAATTATTATTGAAATTGTATAGTTGGTAATTGGCTTACCTAACGGGTTTGGTTAGGTGCCATCACGACTAGTTGGATTTTGGGTTGGGACAAGGTGGTATCAGAGCTCTAGGTTCATAGGTTCTACAAATCATGAGCAAGTGTCTAGTAGAGTCTTGTGGATAGGTATGATGACGTCCATACTTATCTTAGAGGGGCTACAGGGCATTTAGGATATATACTTCCCATCTTTCTTTTCTTATCGTGCGAGATTGATTCAACTTGAGACATAAACTCTTTGAATTCCTTCCATGTATTCGTATGTGCACATGAGCACTCAGTATCAACTGTGCATCGCCGACTTGTGATTCTATGAACGAGGTTTGAGGTGAGTATTCTGTGTTTGATGATGGGCCAGTCTGGAGGACTTGAGGCCATGGTTAGACCGCAGTTTAAGCTCGGTAGCTTCAGTTATAACTTGTACATTTGGACTCATATGTCCGATAATGTTCCTACGAGTGGAATTTGTGGCTCGATGAGGAGTGGAATGTCCTTGTGATGAGTACGATGTAATTGCGGGATGTGTTAAGACGATTTGAATGTGATGAGAAGCGTTGCTGTGAAATGTAAAGGAAAGGCCATTGGGTGCTTGATTTTTGTTTTGATGTGACGTACAGTCTCGAGTACGAATATTTTGAAGGATCTTTCACATTGTTAAATTTTGGGACAGACTAAATTCTCATGTCTTGTTAATAAGTTTGGACTTGGAAAGATTTAGTGATTGTGTAGAAATTGTGGCTACGAAAATACATAACAAGATGCTAATTTGAGGTTAGGGAGGTGGGTTATCTCCTGGAGAGTAATCTACGTAGGTTTGTTCCTTATAATGTGAGTGGAGGGTTTCTTTTCAGCCAAGTGGGGCATATGTGTGGAGATTTAAATTCGAATTTGGCTGAGAAAGTTGACCTGAGTATCAAGAGAATGATTGCGATCTTAGCGGATGATTTGGGATATTTTTATGGTTGACATTGCATGAGCTTGAGAAGAATTTTGTGGCACTGACTACAGTATTATGACAGTAATAGGGTATGGGTATTGTGAATTATGGAGTGTTTTAATCTATGGCTTTGAGCCAAGTGGGGGAGCCTGCTATGGACAAATCAATTCATGGGTATGTGTCAAATTTTGTTTGGGTCTAAAGTATACTTGGGAATCAGTGATGACTTGCAGAGGTGGAGTTCGAAAATGACTCGAATAAGGAAAATTCCTGGTTATGGATTATATTGCACGGATGAGTATATGAAAAAATCGTGGGATGAGTGAGTTGTTATTGGTGAATGATGTAGTGCGCACAGAGTATGAATTTGATATGTGGTGTTAAAGTAGAGTTACTTCTTTGAGTGTTGTGGTGCTAATGGGGCACGTGTCTTTTGGCCCATTTGGGCGGTACAATTAGATGTGAGCAAAGTGGGTGACTCCCGAAAAAATTCCAGTGGATTTGAGAATTATATATAGCAATTGAGAATGTTTCCGGACTTGTGTATGGATAAAAATTCAAGATTTGCGTTTGATGGGCCTGGACTTGCAGAAATTCTATATGACTATGGATTTTATATTTTTGTGTAAGTAAAGCAAGAAGAACAATTTCAAATTCACATAAGGCATTCTCAGAGTGAGTGTTATAGTTGTGGTATTTTTTAAGGTGCTTAAGAAGAATACAATTACTTATGGGCCGTAGGGCATTGTGGTTCTATGCTAAGGGTTGTAGGGTGAGTTGTGGTTAAAGATCGTAGTATTTTAGCAAGAAAAAGTATCAATCTGAAGATAAATTCGGAAGGGACTCAAAGAAAATAGGACAATTGGGTAGTAGGTTGGATCAGTATGGTAATGGATATAATCAGTTCTTTGGGTGCTTATGATGTGGGGGTTTTCTACAGATGCTTTGTGGCAATACACCTGGACTTGGCGACTTGCGTGGCTTGGTCGAGTTAGAGGAATTTAGTTTTAAGGGCTCGATTATGTGCAAATGGATTCCCAAGTATTCTTGATGGTTTCTACTGGTGTGGAGAACGTGTTGTGTATTGTGATTTCCTCCTGGAAAGAAGCAAGAGAAAGGTTTCTAACTAAAATGGTATGTAAATTATTGGTGACTCAACGTTGATAATAAGATTCTTGTGCTTTTCACATGATGGCAAGATAGATGTTATGTGTTGTACGAAAGCTAGATTTTCATGTACAAGGTGGCTGTACAGTCTTAAAGAAAAGGTAACGAATGTTGGATAACATGGACGGTTTCAAATAACTAGATGAATACTATTACTACTTGGTGTTGTACGAAAAAAAGGCGGACTTCAGAAGGCGCATTGTATTTTGACTTACGGATGTATAAATTAGTACATGGTTGATAGACTACTGATATTCAAATTTTGTCAATTGGCACGGAAGAACTTTTAAAGTATTTCTCGTGGGATAATCGTGTATGAGAGAGGTGTTAGGCATTCGGGCGGTGGAGATGGAATCAAATATGGTGATTCGCGTATTCTATGGATTTGGAAATTGGGAGTTCCCAGGAGCAGATTGTCTCATTGCTGTGGACTGTGAAGTTGTGGACGGAGCTAGCCAGATGATAAAATGTGTTATGATTCAGTCATTATGGATTTTAGGAGGGATTTGTATCTATTTGTGGGTAACCGGAGTTGATTTGGGGGTCCATAGGTAGGCCCAATTAAGATGTGTATTCTACACCGAGCCGGAATGGTTGGCTCAATACTGCTATTATTGAGGGATGTGTCATTTGGTTAATGTTGAACATATTCGTGTTTGCAAATGATCTGTGAGTTACTCCTTTATGCTACGAGGAGTTGTGATTCATTGGTTATGTGCACAAATAGTGCGGTATTATTTGAGCTTTATAGTGGAAGTTGAGCGTGATGAGTATTTGGGTATTGCATGATCGATAGCGTAATGGTTATGTCCTTTCAGGTTTTGTGTGGTATTTTTGTCATTTGCCTCTCCGTCATTATTAATTTGGAGCAGGGTGGCTCAGGGTATATAATATGAACCTCGTGTTAGAATCGGGTGATGGTTCTATGGTGTATGATGAATTTTCAGTGTTTCGTTATGGCGGTACTTGTTAATCTGGCGGGGCAGTTATCCCATTTGAGTTATTTTCCATGACTGGGTACATTTGAATTATTGCGTGTTAGTGCACGGATGGCACGAGTTGTGGCTCCGAGTTATATTGGTGCGGTATGTCTGTGGAACAGTTGTGTTTAGTAATATAAGGTCATTGGACCTAGAATGGGTACTATTAGGTTTAATTTCGGTATATTCTGGAGTATAATATTGAAAGTCGGCTTAGAAAGTGATTATGGTTCTGGTTGGGGCGAGAGGTCTCCATGACTTGTTGGTCTGATAAAGGGTTATGAGATTCTGCCTATTTCTTTTATTATCAACAGTGTACGGAGGTTTTGGGATGAGTTTTGGTTCGACATGGGTTCAATACTAGTATGCAGTTAGTTTTGGAGTAGTCACTGCGATCAGGAATGGTGCTACGAGCATGCGAGTTGTGTAATATGTTGGTTGATTATATCCGTGGTTATAGTTATAGCTCGATGCAACTTGTTCGGACTTATACGGTGTGTAAATGAAAGATTTATGTCTTGAAAGAAATTTTAAAGGTTGAAAATTAAACTCCAAGGTTTATGGGCTAAGGTTAAATTAATGATTTTCAGTTGCATGGTGTAGTCAAGCCTATAGGGTTACGTGGGTTCACCCCCGGGTACGTGTGTGGTAAGATGGAACAATGATTTGATGGCTTGGAAACAACTCTTGGCACGTTCGAGGACGAACGTATGTTTAAGTGGGAGAGAATTTAACGACCCGGCCGATCGTTTTGAGTATTATAACCCTGCTTCCCCATTTACTGCTCAAATTGTACTTTACAGTTGTTGTGTGACTTGCCGGGATAATTAGTTCGGGTCCGGTGAGGTATTGGAAGAAATTGGAACACTTAGTTCCAAGGTTTAAATCTTAAGTTAAAATAGTGACCGAATGCAGACTTATGTGTAAACGACATCAGATTCGAATTTTGATGATTCCAATAGCTCCGTATGGTGATTTTGGACTTAAGAGCGTGTCCGAAAAATTATTTGGAGGTCCGTAGTGAAATTTGGCTTGAATTGCCGAAAGTTGAATTTTTGAAAAGTTTGACCGGGGGGTTGACTTTTTTATATCGGGGTCGGAATCCGATTTTGGAAATTGGAATAGGTCCGTAATTTGAAATGTGACTTGTGTGCAAAATTTGAGGTCAATCGGATGTGATTTGATGTGTTTCGGCGCAAGTTATAGAATTTGAAGTTTCAAAGTTCAATGATTTCGAATTTAGGTGTAATTCGCCGTTTCGATGTTGTTAGGTGTGATTTGAGGCCTCGAATAGGTCTGTGTTATGTTATGGGACTTGTTGGTATATTCGAACGGGGTCCCGAGGGGGCTCGGGTGAGATTCGGATGGTTAACAGATCAAATTTGGACTTAAGGAAATGCTGGGGCTGCTGCCTACTGGTGTGATCCCACATGCGAAGCTTTTGATTGCAAGTGCGAAGCTGCATGTGCGCGAGATCAATCACAGAAGTGGCCAAGTGTGGAACTGGGGCAGTGCTCGCAGGTGCGAGGAATTTGCCGCATCTGCGAGGCCGCAGGTGCGAAGGAGTTGGCGCCGATGCGAATTGGGGCTGGCGTGAGGCGACCGCAAGTGCGAAGGGGAATGCGCATCTGCGAAACCCGAATATGCGAGAATAGCGCCGCAGATGCGAGATTTTAGACGGCCGGCTGTTTTTGCAGGCGCACATTTTTGTCCGCAAAAGCGGATGCGCAAGTGCGAGCCCAGGCACCGCAGGTGCGGAAATGCCTGGGCAGTGTTAAAAATGAGGGTTCCGAGATTTTTCTCATTTTGGACATTTTGGAGCTCGATTTGGGCGATTTTGGAGAGGAATGTTTCCACACAACTTGGGGCAAGTGTTATTAACTACCTTGTGATTATATTCCATGAATTAATCATCATTTTTGGTGTAAGATTATTGAATCTTCAAGAGAAATAGAAGGAAATTTCTATAATGTCACAAAACGAATTTTTCAAGTTTGAATATAAATTTAGAGTCGGATTTCAGTGAAATTAGTATGGTTGAACTTGTAATTGTATGGGTTGTCGTATTTTGTTAGTTTCTTCGAATTTCGAGACGTGGGCCCCACGGGTGATTTTTGGGGAGTAATTTCAGATTTTATGGAAAATATTAGCGTTTTGATATAGAATTAATTCTTATAAATTGTGTGGACTGAGTCAAATTATTGTGACTAGATTCGAGCCGTTTGGATGTTGACACGCACAGAATGGAATTTCTGGAGCATTGCTTAGCTTGCTCGACATTGGATTTGGCCTGTTTGAGGTAAGTAACTCTTCTAATCTTGGAGTTGAGGGTATGAACCCTGAATATATGTATTTCGTGAATTATTGGGAGGTGACGCACATGCTAGGTAATGGGCGTGTGGGCGTACACTATAGAAATTGTGACAGAATTGTTACTGTGAAATTTTGTAGTTAAATGATCTTGGCATTTTTCATGCATTTTATGAGTTAAAGAAATTGAGCTGAAAAGCATATTAAAAATCACGTTGAGGCTATGTGCCAGTATTATTGGGACCCACAGAGGTCATATTACTACGAGTTATTTGTTTAAATTGAAAATTCATACCCAGCCATATTCATTTCATTGCATATCATATCTCAGTCTCTGCTGTTTTTTCATATCATCATTTTTGGGCTATTCTCATGACATTGTGAGCCCATGAGAGAGATACTGGAGAGATTGATGACTGAGGGAGGTCGAGGGCCTGATTGTGAGGATATTTTGGGATCGGGTTGCACGCTGCAGCAGGCCATGTTGGCTTTATATATTATTACTATTATATGGATCGGGGCTGCCTGCCTGCAGCAGGCCTTATTGGCTTATTATGGCACGTGAGTTGTCTGTGCGGATTATGATATGATATTATAGCACGTGAGTTGGCCATGCAGATTATAGCGCTTGGGCTGTAGGAGCCCCTCAAGAGTCTGTACACACCCCTAGTGAGCGCAGGTACCTACTGAGTGCGAGTGCCGAGTGCTGAGTGACTGGGAGGCATGAGTGATTGTGAGGTAACTGGGAGGCATGAGCGATTGTGAGGTATGCCCGAGTGGCAAGAGTGATTGCGAGGTATGCCCGAGTGGCACGAGTGACTGTGAGGTTTGCCCGAGGGGCTGTATATGAGTGATGTTCTGCCTGAAGGGATGTTTATGATTTTATCACTGAGTTGCATCGCATTGGCATGCACACATGACATACATGCATAGAGATGTATTTTTCCTCATGTTGTACAACATCACATCATTCATGATTTTTCACACATTTTTGACAGATGGGCATAGTGATGCATTTGTTTTTACACGGGTTATCCGGAAGGAAAATGAAATATCTTATTTATTATTCACAAGATTTTGGGAGGAATTTATTGTTTTCAAACTATTCTTATTTTTGGCAACTCCGGCAAAAGATTTGTGTTTTCATTGATGGATTTGAAAGGAAGAACTATTATTTTTGAAATCATGATTTGGATGAGCATTTTATCTCTGAGTTACTTATGGTATTATTTGCTTATTGTTGTTATGGACTGTTGTGGACTATTGGTTTTGGACCCGACCTTGGTGGAAGCTCGTCACTACTTTCAACCTACGGCTAGGTTTGTTACTTACTCAGTATATGGGGTCGGTTGTACTGATACTATACTTCTGCACATTTTGTGCATATGTTGGCTGCTGTTGTTGCTGTGCTCGATGGTTGCGGGATTTGAAGATGTACCTGCGTTCTTGTTGTAGCTGCCTCTTGTTCAGGGTAGCCTTAGATTTATAAAAGCTCTGTTTTATGTATTATTCAAACAGACTATGTATTTATTTCATTTCCGCTTTGTATACTCTATTCTTAGAAGCTCATGATTTGTACTACCAGTTCTTGGGGATTGTACAAGATTAAGACCTTTATTCACTTAAGTTGCTTTAATAATTATTATTGAAATTGTATAGTTGGTAATTGGCTTACCTAACGGGTTGGGTTAGGTGCCATCACCACTAGTTGGATTTTGAGTCGTGACAAACTCTCCGCCTTATGACTCAAGGCATTGGCCACTACATTGGCTTTTCCGGGTTAATAGAGAATGGCGATATCATAATCCTTAAGCAACTCCAACCATCTCCGTTGTCGCAAATTAAGATCTTTCTGTTTAAATAGATGTTGTAGACTCCGATGATCGGTGTAGACCTCACAATGTACACTGTATAAATAATGCCGCCAAATCTTCAAGGTATGAACAATACCTGCTAACTCAAGGTCGTGGACCAGATAATTCTTCTCATGTGCCTTTAACTATTTGGACGCGTAGGCAATCACCCTTCCGTCTTGCATCAACACTGCATCGAGACCAATACGCGACGCATCACAATACATAGTATAAGACCCTGAACCCGTAGGTAATACCAACACTTGGGCCGTAGTCAAAGCTGTCTTGAGCTTTTGGAAGCTCTTCTTACATTCCTTGGTCCACCTGAACGGAGCACCCTTCTGGGTCAATTTGGCCATAGGTGCAGCAATAGAAGAGAAACTCTCTACAAATCGGCGATAATATCCTGCTAAGCCAAGGAAACTCCGGATCTCCGTAGCTGAGGACGGTCTGGACCAACTCTGCACTACCTCAATCTTCTTCGGATCTACCTTGATCCCCTCACACGAAACTATATGACCCAAAAATCCCAGTGAACCAAGCCAAGATTCACACTTTGAAAATTTAGCATATAACTTCTTTTCTCTCAAGATATGAAGCACATTCCTCATGTGCTGCTCATGATCTTCCCAACTCCGGGAATACACCAGATTGTCATCAAAAAACACAATGACGAAAGAATCAAGATAGGGCTGAAATACAATATTCATTAAGTGCATAAATGCTGCTAGGGCATTGGTTAGCCCAAATGAAATTACAAGGAACTCATAATGACCGTACCGAGTTCTGAAAGCAATCTTCGGGATATCTGGCTCCCGAATCTTCAACTAATGATACCCTAAATGTAAGCCGATCTTAGAGAACACTCTAGCACCCTGAAGCTGATCAAATAGGTCATCAATATATGGCAATGGATACTTGTTCTTCACTGTAACCTTGTTCAGCTAGCGGTAATCAATACACATCCGCATAGAACCATCCTTCTTCTTTACAAATAAGACAGGAGCACCCCAAGGCGATACACTGGGACGAATGAATCCCTTATCAAGCAACTCCTGTAATTGTTCTTTTAATTCTTTCAACTCTGCTGTGGCTATACGATATGGTGGAATAAAAATGGGTTGAGTGCCCAATAACAAATCAATGCCAAAGTCAATATCCCTGTCGGGTGGCATACCCGGAAGATCCGCTGGAAATATATCAGGAAAATCCCTTACTATAGGAACTGAACCATACTGAGAAATAATAAATCAGCGCTGGTCTCAAAACCACTGATAACAATTAAACACGACCGATACATGCAATCCACAATAATAGATTCACCCACAGGTGTAGATACATAAACAGAAGAACTCAAGGAATCACATGATACGCCCAAATACGGGGCAAAATAAGATGACATATAAGAATAAGTGGAGCCTGGATCAAATAAGGCTGATGCATCTCCATGACAGATCAGAATAATACATGTGATAACACAATCAGATGCAACGGCCTCTGTCCTAGTAGGAAGGGCATAATATCTGGCCTGGCCTCCCCCTATAGGGCGACCTCTACCTACTCGACCTCCACCTCTGGCTGGCTGTGCAGGTGGAGTCGCAACTGGTGCAGTAATCATGGCCTGAGAAGCCTGAGGGCCCTGTAGAATGGGTAGGGCCTGAGAAATCTATGGAGGTGCACCCATCATAAATCTGGGGCAATCTCTCATGATATGACGAGTGTCACCACACTCAAAACAAGCCTTCGGAGGACGTGTCTGCTAGGACTAGCTCGGGCCTGATCGACTAGACTTCCCGCTGAAAGCACCCCGTACATAAGGTACAGTAGACACTGGCGGTGCATAATATGGAACTTGAGGTCTGGGAGTAGCTGGAATACCACTGGAAGCTGGAAGTACTAAATGAATAGGACGACTCACATAACCTCTACCATGACGGGCTGCAACTGGGGCATGAGAATTATTATACGTGCCAGAATCTCGGTGTCTCTTAGCTTCCCTTTCTTCCCTCTCCCAAGTCTGCATACCTTCCAATCTCCTAGCAATTGACACCACCTGTTGGTATGTGATATCCATCTCTAGCTCTCGGTCCATACTGAATCTGATACTAGGGTGGAGACCCTCAATAAATCTGTGAACCCGCTCTCGAACAGTAGCAACTAAGGCTGGTGCATGCCCAGCCAAATCACTGAATCGGACCGCATATTCTGACATGGTCATAGAACCCTGGCGCAACTGCTCAAACTCTGCACGCCATGCATCTCTAAGACTCTCAGGAACATACTCCCTTAAGAACATATCTGAAAATTGAGTCCAAGTGAGTGAAGCTGCCTCAGCCGGACTGTCCAACTCATATGCCTGTCACCACTGGTAGGCTGCTCCTCTAAACTGGAATGTCGTGAAAGAAACCCCATTGGAATCCACAATACCCATAGTACGAAGGATACAATGACATTCCTCCATAAAATTCTGAGCATCCTCTGAAGCTAAACCACTGAAAGTGGGAGGGTGGTACTTCTTGTACCTCTCGAGCGTGAGCTGCTCCCCCTCTGAAACTGCTGTCCTAATCTCAAGCCGAACTGGGGCAACTGGCTGCACTGGAATAACCTCTGGGGCATGGTCAACTTGGGACCGTGGCTCGGGAGTAGGGGCGGCGGGAGTCTGTGCTCCCCCCAGCTTGAGATGTGGCAGGAGCAAGTGGAATTAACCCTGCCTGAGCTAGAGTGCCAACCATTCTGATGAGGTGTAGGAGTAGTAACAGGCGTCTCAGGTGCCTGTTCTCCAAATGGAGCTACTTGTGGTTCTGGTGCAACAGCCCGTGCAGGTGCTCTGGCTGCTCCACGTGGTCTTCCTCGGCCTCTGCCCCGACCCCGACCTCTTGCGGCTCCAACAAGGGGCGCGGGTGTCTGATCATCGGATCCAATTGTGCGTGTCCTCACCATCTGTAAGAGAATAGAAAGACAATGGTTTAGAACTTTGAAATCAACTAATGCGCACGATAAGGAATCAAAGAAGTGAATATTTTCCTAACAGTTCCATAGCTTCCTGAAGATAAGTACAGACGTCTCCGTACCGCTCTGCAAGACTCTACTAAACCCGCTCGTGACTCATAACACCTATGAACTTAGAGATCTGATAACAACTTGTCACGACCCCAAATTCCCTCCGTAGGAGGTCATGATGGCACCTAGTCTCTAAGACTATGTAAACCTATCAATGCAAAATAATAATAGATATTTGAAATAAATAAACTACAATTCAAATAATTACAACTCCTAAAACCCGGTAGAAATAAGTCACAAGCTTTTAAGAATTTATCCTCAATGAATCAAGTAGTATGCCACCATTTAATTACACCGAATAATGGCAATTAATACTTCGTGGAAATAAAACATAATTCTTTTCAACTTTAAGAAAATCACAACAATAATCAAAGGCAACTGCGGCCATAAATAAATATCAACAAGGGCACTCCCGAGGTACTCCCTCGTAGTCCCAAATCATAACTAAATTCATAATATCTCATTTTCTTATATTACCGCGGGAGCCTTCATAATTTATTTTAAAGAAAACATTTTTCACGAAATAGCATCTCGCGTTTTAGCCACCCTCATCACACCGCATGACTTCTAGTAGTTTCCCTACTAGCCACACATATAAAGCCACCCTTATATCACCGCATGCGTTTCAACACCCAGACCTTATACCACCGCATGCGTATCAATGCACAACTTTACAGATCTACGCGATCTGCGGACTTGTCCACGCGATCGTGAAGCACAAGATTCCAGCTCTACGCGATCGCAACCCTCTTCACGCGTTTGCGAGTCACAGAATCCTAGAGCTACGCGATTGCATCCCTCTTCATGTGATCGCAACCCTCTTCACGCGTTCGCGAGTCACAGAATCCCAGAGCTACGCGATCGCATCCCTCTTCACGCGATCGCGTAGAACAAAAACTCAGCAACCCCCAATTAACCCTATGCGATCGCGGATATCCCCACGCGATTGCATAGAACAAAACTCCACTGCCCAACTAAGCGTACGCGATCACGTCCCAATCTTCGCGATCGCGAAGAAGGTTTGAAATATCAGAAATCAGCCGCTACCAGTAGTGCAAAAATGAAGGAAAATAATCCGAATACCATCCGAAACATGCCCGAGCCCTTCTGGACCTCAATTAAATATACCAACAAGTCCTAAAACATCATACGGACTTAGTCTAAACTTTAAATCACATCAAATATCGCTAAAATCACAAATCACACTCCAATTCAATCATAATAAAACTTAATAATTTTCAGCTTCTACATTCGATGCCGATACCTATCAAATCAAGTCCGATTGACCTCAAAATTTGTACACAAGTCATAAATGATATATTGAAGCTATAAAAATTTTCGGAACTCGATTCCGACCCCGATATCAAAAGGTCAACTCCCCGGTCAAAGTTCCAAACTTAAATTCCTATTTTAGCCATTTCAAACCTAATTTAAATACGGACTTCCAAATAAAATTTCAAACACGCTCCTAAGTCCAAACTCACTATACAGAGCTATTGGAATCATCAAAATTCTATTATGGTGTCATTTGCACATATGCTGATATCCAGCCAACCTTTTCAACTTAAGTTTTAAACTTTGAAACTAAGTGTTCCAATTCATTCTAAAATCTTTTCGGACCCAAACCGACTACCCTGACAAGTTATATAACGGTTATAAAGCACAGAATAAGAATTAAATAGGAGAACGAGGCTACAACTTTTAAAACGACTGGTCGGGTCGTTATATAAATAGTGCTCTATCTAATCAAATTAGAAAAAAAACATACTAATAAAGAAAGATTTCTCCATAGAATTTAACTTTCATAAACATGAGAATGAAAGATCATAAGTAAATTAAACTTCCCATCATAAGTCATTTTTTTCTTTTTATGTATCCCGATTTTAATTTACTCTTTTAGGTGGGAGGTAGAGGAGATTTATGTTGCTTTATTGGAACAAGTTTATTGAAACTTTTTAATGTTTGAAGATTGCTTTCCAAAACTTAACCACGTCCCTACGTCATAACATAAAATAACTGTAATTTTTAAAAAATATCTAACACTAAATTCAGAAGTTGTTCAACTTATTTTTTGTGAAGAAAAAGAGATATTGCTTATATTACTACAAGTGTATTTTAAAATATAAGTTATATAATTATAAATAGTGCTCCATCTAATCGAATTAGAAAAAATATACTAATAAGGAAAGATTTCTCCATAGAATTTAACTTTCATAAACATGAGAATGAAAGATCATAAGTAAATTAAACTTCCCATCATAAGTCATTTTTTTCTTTTTATGTATCCCGATTTTAGTTTACTCTTTTAGGTGGGAGGTAGAGGAGATTTATGTTGCTTTGTTAGAACAAGTTTATTGAAACTTTTTAATGTTTGAAGATTGATTTCCAAAACTTAGCCACGCCCCTACGTCATAACATAAAATAACTATAATTTCTAAAAAATATCTATCACTAAATTCAGAAGTTGTTCAACTTATTTTTTGTGAAGAAAAAGAGATATTGCTTATATTACTACAAGTGTATTTTAAAATATAAGTTATATAACTACAAATAGAGCTCCATCTAATCGAATTAGAAAAAACATACTAATAAAGAACGATTTCTCCATAGAATTTAACTTTCACAAACATGAGAATGAAAGATCATAAGTAAATTATACTTCCCATCATAAGATATTTTTTCTTTTTATGTACCCCGATTTTAGTTTACTCTTTTAGGTGGGAGGTAGAAGAGATTTCAGTTGCTTTGTTGGAACAAGTTTATTGAAACTTTCTGATGTTTGGAGATTGGTTTCCAAGACTTAACCACGTCCTTAGGTCATAACATAAAATAACTGCAATTTCTAAAAAAGATCTAACACTAAATTCAGAAGTTGTTCAACTTATTTTTTGTGAAGAAAAAGAGATCTTGCTTATATTACTATGAGTGTAATTTAAAATATAAGTTATATAACTATAAATAGTGCTCCATCTAATCGAATTAGAAAAAAATATACTAATAAAGAAAGATTTCTCCATAAAATTTAACTTTTACAAACATGATAATGAAAGATATTCTTTCACAATTACATGAAAATAATTTCTAAATTTGTGCTTTGCAATTATAATAGATACCGATCACATAAGATTAATATTTATTAGTTTGAACTTATATTTTTTCCTTCAATATTGGTAGAACTCATTGCATACATATTTTAATATTATTATACTTACTATTTTATCCACTTTTTAATAATTAACATAGATTCATGTGCAACGCACATGTTCAGAAACTAGTACTTATATATTATTGACAAAAGAATACAAATTTAAACTACAATAATTTGCCTCAAACTCTAACATCTTGTTTGGATGGTTGTTATGTATCGTTTCTATCACGGCCCAAAATCCCACCACAGACGATGCGATGACACTTAGTTTCTAAGACTAGGTAAGCCGATTATAATTAATATTCAAGCCATTTTTTTAATAAATGAAACCAACATCGGAAATAATTATAACACCTTCCCAAGACTGGTAATACCGAGACACGAGCTCTAACTGAGTACATGCAGTGATCTCCAAGGATCGAATATACAATACTGTTCGAATAAGAGTTTACAGTACAATAAAAATGGAAAGACTTCGGGGACTGCGACGATCAAGAAACCCTACCTTAAATCCTTGCGATCACACTCTAATCTCTATCCGAATCCGTTATCTCCAATACCTGGATCTGCACAAAAATGTATAGAAGTGTAGTATGAGTACACCACAGTCGGTACCCAGTAATTATCAAGACTAACCTCGGTGGAGTAGTGACGAGGTACAGTCAAGACACTCACTAGTCAAATAACCTGTGCAATATAACATACGAAAATAATAGAATAACAAATAGCAATGATGACAACAATAATCAACTTGTGACATAAACAGCAAGGCAACAGGAACACCATAAATATTGCTCAAACGAATAATAAACACAAGTACATCCAATTAATCAAGTCCTTCGAATATAAATCATTCACATATAATTCTTTCGAATAAATACCCTCCAAATAAATTTCTTCAAATAAATATCCTTCGAATATAAAACTCTTTCACATAAAAATCTTATATCATAATCATAAGTACGGGTCTCAACCCCCTTTCATATTCTCATGGCACCTCGTACCCATATCTATATCACATCTACACGGATAACTCATGTGCCCAAAATATCAATCTATAAAATTGTAGGGTCAATTTATTTTCAATAAAGTAAGGTTAAAATCTTTAAATCAAGTAAGAAATCAACAAAGAAATAAGTTTATTTTAAAAATCATTTGAGTGAAGAAAAATGACATTTCAATTAAAATAAAGCATCAGATAAACTACTGATTTGGATGTAAAACTTATTAAATTAAAACATAATAGTAATTTTCTTTTATTTAAAACAACTCAATCATCGAAAATAAGTGCAATCCATAAATACAAATCCTCTGAGTCTTATACGAAAAAGCCAAAGCCAACACAATACAACAAGAAATAAAAAATACTTAATATTAAGTCAAATAATACATCACGGAGAACACAAGAATTTATAAATTATGGAAAAACAAAATAACAAAAGGCAAGTGCAACCATAGAGAAATATCAATAAAGGGCACTCCCGAGATACCACCTCATAGTCCCAAATCATAAATAAATTCACAATCTTTCCTTATATCACCACGGGAGCCTTCATATTTAGTTTTAAAAAATTATTTTTTCCGAAATAGCATCCCGCGTTGTCACGACCCAAAATCCAAAAAGGCTGTGATGGCGCCGGACACCACTGTCAGGCAAGCCAACCATAATAAATTAACTTAATTACCCATTTTAGTATTTTTGAAATAAAAATTTCTTCAATAAAATAGTAAAGATAAAACTCATAGAGTAAATGATAAATATTTTTAGCAACTAAATTTTTAAACAATTCACAACCATTCCCAAAACCCTGTGTCACAAGTGCATGAGCATTTACTAGGGAATTAAAAATAAAATACAACATCTGTCCAGAATACAAATTAGATTGGAAAATATAATAACTCTGAAGGAGACTCTGTTAGCTGCGGATCGTAATATAGAATGCAGCTCACCTATGTCCCAACAATTATTAACCGCACTTCTGCGCCCACAAGGCCGCTATACATATATGTACCTGCACAATAAAATGTGCAGCAAGTGCAATATGAGTACGAAAACAACATGTACCCAGTAAGTATCAAGCCTAATCTCGAAGTGGTAGAGACGAGATGACCAACTTTGATACTCACTATGGGTCAATAATATTAAATAATCATGAAATAGAAATATTTATATCAACGTGATTCACAGAGTTAACAGTAATTTTAGTAACCAGTAGAAATAATTAAATTCATTCAAATGCATCAATTCTCAATATTTTAATAAATTCCTTCAATTCCAATAAATTTTCAAATTTATCAATTAGTCTCATTTACAGGAATAACAATAATTCTTAACAAGCAGGAATAATAATTCAATAAATTTCAATGATTTCTAATTTATCAATTAGCTCACAAACTGTAATAAACTATTAAGGTATCGTGTGATTATTATTATTAAGCACGATTTCTGCCGAGAACGTACGGCCCGATCCAAAGTGTCGTGTACACTACCGAGGGACGTGCGGCACGATCCATAGATGCATCTATCCTGCCGAGGCATTCGGCCCGCTCCACAAGAAAGAAGGACATTTTCTTATGTACCTCTAGAATGAGAGTATGTTTATTATAAGATAAATTCGAGAGGATGAATAATTTTCTTTTAACAATTAATTAATTTAAACAGAAATAAGCATATGAGATTTTCATCTTTTACTATCTCTCACTAACAATTTATGATATATATCAAATAATGTAATTAAATAACGGATATAATTTACACAAGTAATTCATGCTTTGAGTCCTAAACTACCCGGACTTTAGCATTAATAGTTGCTACGCACGGACTCTCGTCACCTCGTGCGTACGTAGCCCCCACAATTAGCAACAATTATTAATTTAATTACCTATCGGGTAATTTCCCCCTCACAAGATTAGACAAGAGACTTACCTCGTCTCAAAGTCCACTTTCCAATTATCGCGTCGCGTAAAATTCTCGATTCGATGCCGAAAAATCCGAAACTATCCAAAAGTTATATAAAATAATTAATATAAGTTCAATAATTCAAAATTCATCTATTAAATAAATTACCCTATCCAAAATGGTAAAATTTCTAAAATTCACCTTGGGCCCACGTGCCCGGATTTCAGAAATTTTCGGAGGGAATCGTTACCCATAATCTCAAAAACTCAAATATACCATTTCCATCCAATCCCATAGTAATTTTCGTGGTTAAAATCCAAAAATACTAATTTCTAGGTTTTTCTTCAAAACTCCAAATTTCTACTAATTTCCATGAATTTTCACGCCTAAATTCGTATATAAACCAAGTATTTAACTTGCAATATGTAGGAATCACTTACCTTGACATAAATGATGAAAATGGAGCTCCTAAATCGCTCTTAGGTCGGCTCCCATGGAGGAAATGAGATGAAATGAGCCAAACCCATTTTTTCAAACTTATACACTGCCCAGGCGACCCTTCATCGCGTTCGCGCTCAACAAAATTCTCAGAAACTATTTTCAAACTCCTCTCAGACAACCTCTAGT